>NW_017534741.1:514450-521429 GCF_001853355.1 Bactrocera latifrons | reverse complement strand
AAAAAACGTCAGAAACACTAAATTTTACAGAAGAAATGTCAGAAGGAAGCTGCAGCCTTTTTATAAAATTGAAAATGGGCGTGGCGTCGCCCACTTATGGACCAAAAACCATATCTCAGGAAGCACTCAACCGATTTCAATGAAATTCGGTATATAATATTTTCTTAATACACTGATGACATGTACCAAATATGGGTGAAATCGGTTCACAACCACGCCTGAAATCTCGATTATCACTTTATCATGCGAGAGTATAAAATGTTCGGTGACACTTAGCCCTTCCTTACTTGTTTAAAATGTTTTTGTTTTCTGCGTTTCTGTTCCCCTATAGCCTTAGAATTAATGTAGAAATCCACTTTAGCATTGGAAGGTTTCGAAAAAGGCACAAAAATAATAATACCGCTCCACGTGCAAAGCGCTCGGAGTGCACATCTTAAACTTTACACGCGTTTTTCGCAAAATGTTCTTTTGAAACTTGCGGACATGCTTTCGGTCGAACTACTCAACCGATTTGCTTAAATATTTTTTTTTTAATATTCACAAAATGCTTAGCTATCGTGTTTTCTATATTCTGAATTGTTTATAATTTATTGACAATGTTATGGTAAAATTTATGTAAAAAAATGGGGAAAATTAAAAAAAAGACGGTTATTAGTTTTTATTTATCAACATTTGTTTCTGGTAGAGACGATAGCCATTAACGTACTTTTTAAGAATAAACTGGGTTTTTGTGTTTCAGATAATCGAAACATGAGAAATCGTGCCCGTCGGCATCCCATTCACCCAGACATTTCTCCGACAGATGTCATAAAAAAATTCCGAAATATTTTGTTTTGATCACTCTACGATAAAGCTCATGATATGTGAAAAAAGTTTGATTATAGAATAAAAATTCCTGTGAAAAAAAATTGCCAAAAATCAGGCCTACCTACTACTGACCCCTCAACATTTCTATCTCGCTTTCGTAGAATTTATACCTTATGACACCCAAATTTCAGCGAGATTATCTTCTATAGTACTTTACGAAAAAATATTCCTTTTCAATTTTTCTTTCAGAAAATATCTCAGTAGTTACGAAAAGCACGTGCAGCGTCTGCGTGATCAAATCGAACAGAACTTGTTCAGCTGCAAGATTACGGAACATATCGCCATCCCAGAGGGTTCACGCGGCCGCAGCTATGAAAAGCTAATCGGCTGCTATTTGAACGAAAAAGTATCGGTTGTGCATATTTACGAACCATGTCTCACTCAAAGCTGCCATCTGGAAGATTTAATTAACTTTGTCGAAGTGCTTGTGAAGAATTGTTCAAATCTGATGTTCTTGCGTGTAATTACTCGCGCTAGCCCTAAGTCCAGCAATTTGCAAAAGGATGTGCTAAATGACTTGCGCGAAGAGTTGGATAGTGGCAATATTTCGTTCAACTATCAATTCGATGAGCAATTAAAGAAGCCGCGTATTGTTTTCAACAATGGTGTAGTAATACGCTGCAGGCGCGGTTTACATATTTACAAGCCCTTGACAAAGTACTACAAGTTGGGTCTGTACGATTTTGACTTTCGGCGTTGCGAAAACACCGAGGTAGATATTTATCAAGGCAAACCCTTCTCGGAATCTATTTCGAAGGCGGACAGAACGGATCTAATGGAGAGTTTATTGCACGCTTAAGAACGAAATTAATCGGAATTTTAAAATTTAGTCAAGTTCATATAATAGAGGGTAATCATACATATTGACAGAAAGTTATTCACTTTATTGAAATTATAGGAAAAAATAGGAAAATACCAATAAAAATAAAACTCAGTAGTAGAAAACTGTAATATAAAATTATACCACGACAACACCCCTACTCACACCGCCTTTCTTGTGAACAGCTACCTAACCAAGGCCGGCATGCCAACGCTTCTGCAGCCGATGTAGCCCAGATGTGGCCACGCCGGACTTTTCTTGCTTCCTTGTAAGAAAATGACGATGAAAGGTAAGCATTTTGAGCGGATCCAAGCAGCATGTACGTCGGCTCTCATGGCTATTCCGGAGAATGTCTTCCGTGACGCCGTCAATGCTTGCAAATCGCGCTAGCAGTGCTGCATCGACGCATCGAAAATCGACTCAGCCTTTGTACTTTGCGGACAATCCCTATGCGTCTCGATAATTCCGTTTTTGCTTTTACGTGTAAATATTTTGACAAGCAGTAGGGGAAAGAAGCTAGATGGCGAATAGCAACAATCAATAAAAACAATTTCTTGAGCATTAAAAGCATTAAAATCAGTTAGTTGTTGGATGACGAAAAGTCAACGATTCTCGAAGAAAATTGTTTTCCATGGTTTCCACACAACATTCCGTAAGTTTATCGGATTGAGTCGGCCAGCTCATAATCCCAAATCCTTTTCGCTGCTATGTAAGTATGTAAGTGGCTTCATGATTTGTAAAAATTTCCAATGAATCAGTGCTAAGAGATTTCGTGAGAAGTCTAATTAAGCGGAAAATTTGTAATGTGTCATTTTATTTACTTTTGCGTGATTTATTATTTCGCACGGTTAATTAGTATTACTAATTAAATATAATTAGCAAAGTCTTCAAGGCAATGAGCAAGCTATAGAACAAAAAGCTCAGTAATTATTTATGGAACAACAATGAGGTTAATCACAAAACCAACAATGAAAATATCCCGAGTTCAATCCCATTTCAGCCCATATAGTCCATAACACCTGTGGTTTCATGCTATTTCGTAACTTGTCAGATTTAACACGAAGTGGCGCCAGAAAAGCACACCGCAATATATCCACATAATTATTGGTTTAAGTTCAATTAGCACCTTTGGCTGTGAAAAATTCCAAATTGAAGTGAAAGGTGGCACTAACTGACTCAACTATTATATACGAAAAAATGATGATACGTCTCTGATTCGCTCGGGTGATGCAGTGTGAATAAGTCTACCTCTAGTTGTCACAAAAAAAAAACTTAAGTTCTGATTCATTCCGGGATCACTTCCGATTCATGACTAAATTCCGTTTTCGCAGCTCTTCTGTGCTAATCATCTCGAGTAGCTATCATTGTGTTGTGCGTATTCCCGACTAATTACGCTTCTGCATAAAGTATTTGCTTTCAATTAACGCTTGACTTTTCTATGAATGACATTGCTCACGTAGTGAGAATGTCCATAAATAATTTTTATTAATATTACTGACACCTTGAAAAGTAAATAACGGTTCTGACGTATTTTATCGCGATAGTAAATAGTACATGTTTTGTTAGGTTATGTTATGTGAGGTCCTTTGGTAGACATCTAAGATTTGATCTTTTTAAGACAGTTCTTTATGAGTAAACAAATCTTCTTAAGGGAGAAACTGTGTCGCCAAAGTCATTGTAGTCTTGATTTAGTAAATTAGAAGAGTCTAAAAAGTTCTAACTGGTTTTAATTAATATCAATATTCTGAAATCATAAAGCAAGTTAATTGCAGCAAAGAACGTATTGAATATCCCCGTTAAAGTATTTAATTCGCTGAAGAAATGCTTTTGTAGTTTTTCTTCAATTGACAATAAATGAGGGTGTCTTCCAAGATTTTAGTGAAATGGTGAAGAAGCAATTTCTCAGTCTTTGATGTACTCCTAGCTTTTGGCGCAGAAATTGCGCGATGAAATCGAATAGCTTTGCATACATCATATAACGGGTGATCCAATACAAGTATTACTTTTGGTTCAACGAAGAGATTCAAGAGCTGCCATTTCATGCAGAAAAAATAACAGTTTGGTGTGGCTTGTGAGCCGGTGGAATCATCGGCCCATATTTCTTCAAAAATAATACCGAAGAGAACATAATCGTCAATGGCGACCGTTATAGCACCAAAATAATCGATTATAACCGCGGCCAGAATTTGAAAGAGATAAGCTTCAAATAAATGCCGAAGAATGTTCTTTCCAAAGATAATCAACATATTCATTAAATTTGCAGTTTCAGTGTTTTACTTGAAAAAAGTAGGAATGAATTTCACCCGACAAATCTATGCAGCCCATTTTGAGAGTTTTTAAAGAATTGCAATGATTGGTTCAATAAAAATTTTTTATTCGATTTAGTCCTATTACTTTCCGAACAAACACTGTACCACAATCTTCTTCATTATACTCGTATTATTGTCGAATATAACGGAAATTTTTTACTATCAATTCAAGCGAGCTCGCCAGTTGTGACGCCAGTAGAAAATTTATACAGCAAAATTTGAATTTGATAAACACTTATCCATATCTCAGAAGCCAATAACCTAACGGAAGTTAAAAAAAAAACTAAAATTTGCAAAAACCAAAAATCAGTTGTGTAAATTCTCAACAGTTTTCAAGTGTTTCTTTTATTTGCCTACGATTATTTGATTAAATTATAAATTCATTGTTTTCTATTGACTAAAATGTGTATAGCGCAAACTAGCCACTAAATTCGCAAACAACGAACGAATATAATTACTTGCACACAAGTGTGATTTGAGTGTCTGAGGTCTATGCGTTAGTACTTGGCGGCGTTGATGGCGCGAATTCCCTCTTGAGTTCTATTGCGGAAGCGCACAGGCGTTGACTCAGCGTGTGGAGGGCTCGTTTATAACACTACGAATGCGCAAATATTTGAACGAGTCATGCACAAATCAAATTAATACAATTTGGCTGTGCTGACACAATCAAAATAAATAAACGTCATAGCTTCAGCAGTGGAGAAATAATAAAATTTTCAATCTGCGTCTCAAGTAAACCATTTCAAATATTTCTTTGCGGTTAGTTAGTCATTAGTGGTTTGGAGTGCACCGAGTGATTGGGAAGAAATATTTTTTTTACAAAAAAAAAAAAACAAAAAAAAAAAATGTGAACCCTTGTATGTCACAAATAATAATTCACAAAATATAGCGTCACTTTAAACCCGCTAAGCTCTTGTGGCGATTGCGGCTGCTGCGGCCGGTGCACATAGGAGCATTTGGTCTCAAAAACCGGTCAAAACTGTTTAAAGTGTTTAAAAATGCTCGATTAAATATAATAATGCAATATATTAAAATAAAACAGATATGGAAGGACTTAGTTCGGGTGCAACCAAAGATTTTATATTGAATAGTATATTTTAGAAGGGAGTAACGCCGACCCGATTTTATCTATTTTTGCTAATCTCACATACTACTAATATGCCACATAATCAAAAAAATGTAATTAAGACGGGGAAAATGTTTATGCTTATGTGTTAAGTAAAAACCATGTAGTTTACTAGAAAAAATAGTTCACAGCTCGACCTCGCCCGACACTGTAATAAAAACACGAGTTTCTAAAAAATTAAAAAAAAAAATTTTGCTTTTTTTAATGATTCATTTCCCCAAAAGAAACATAATAATACATTAACTAATTAATTTTTATATCATTAATATTAAATACATGCTATGTTGTCCTGAATCCATAAAAAATGTTTTCAAGAATTCTGTTCTCGCAACAAAAAAAAAAAAAAAAAAAAAAAAAAAAAAAAAAAAAAAAAAAAAAAAAAAAAAACACTTGCAATTTCGAGAACAATGAAGAGTTTCGCGAATAAGCACGTGAGTTCTGAACGAGGTCGAGGTTCCGGCTACTTGTGTGGCATTAAAGCGGCCTGAAGGTCAGTCATTTAATCGGTTCATTGTAGAACGGTTAGTTAGGTACCAAAAAAAAAATAAATACATTTTGAGTACCAACGCTGAAGTTTGTAATCTTCAATTTTGTTCGGTTTTTGAGAGTAAATGCTCCTTTGTGCGGCGGTTCGACAGCTAATCATACACGGAAGCCGCAGCCAAATGAGCTTCGCTGTTGTAATGGTTTGTGAGTCGCTTAATACGAAGCATGCATAAATACTCGTATACTTATTTATATGCCATAGTTTCATTGTAAATATTATCTAGTTTGTAGGTAAGTGTATCATATTCGTACTCTCGCGGTGTTAATTAATTTTTTTTTTAAGATTCCACTTTTGTGTAAAGATACAAAGTATTCGGTTCTTGGATGAGCGATTTGTATAAATAGAGTAGGGTAGTGATAAGTACGGGTCCGTCCTAAGAATAGATGATCGTGCTTTATGGTGGCGTGTAAAATTTTGGGATTGCAACGGTAGTTCCTGTGATAATAATATTTAATACTCGTATATGGGGTCTAAGATACAAACACGTCACATTATATTAATCTATTGATTTTATTAATAAATGTCATATAATTCTGCATGCCAAAATTAGTAAGAGCTATTAATTTAAATTTCGCCATGAAAACAATTGATGATCAACACGTCAATATAAGAAAGGAATTGGTGCTTGAAAATGACGATTTACAGTCAGTGATTTTACTGGAATAAGCGAAGAATCAGTGAAAACCATTTAAAAAGATTACCGCTCTGCTATTCAAATACGGTGGCCAAAATAGACAACATCACCTCTTCGGCTTTAGACAGCCGCGAAGGCTGAATTTAATACCCCCGAAAAAACTAATACGGCTGCGTAAACAGTCGTTGAGCAAAACCAAAAGCTCCGTCAGAATCGAGAAGAACCTCACCGAGCCGTTCATTACCAAACGATGTTTCGAACAAGTCGACTCCCTTTCGTGTGACTTCTTCAATCTACTCTTGGAGAGAATAATTCGAACTGAAGAGCTGAATACAATCTTCTATAAGAGTGTGAAGCTGTTCAAATAGCGTTAACTAAGAAAAAACCTTTACACTCACGTGTAAAATGTTGCGAGAGCCTTGAGTTCTTTGATTACCACGTGTTTCGCGTTAGCGGTGCGCATGCGTAGGAGAACGAGCGTGTGTGTGTGTGCACTGCGTATAAAAATAAATTCATGTTTCATTAGAATAAAACGTGAAACTACTAAAAATGTCATTCGCACGATTATTGATAATAAATATTTCCAAGGTTAGCTTGAATTTGATAAGAATTAATTAGGAATTTGTATATATAATTATATAAACTTTAAAACTTACAAAAAAAAAAAAAAAAAAAA
>NW_017534741.1:492321-513354 GCF_001853355.1 Bactrocera latifrons | reverse complement strand
AAAAAAAAAAAAAAAAAAAAAACCGAAACCCGCAAAGCATAGATATATGTGGAGATCGCCACTCTACACTAATTATAATAATAACTCCTAATTTTTATTTGTACTGTACATAATAGTTATTCGTATCATACTTCTTGAGTTGCCATTTTATGTAATTTATCCTAAAACTTAACGAATGTAAGAATGTTAGATCAAAAGCACAAAATTGAAATATAGTTCGTCATCGACCATCGAAGTGTTAACAACGACTCACTTAGTACCGCATCACCACCAAATATACTTATTATTTTTTGAAAAATATGGAAAAACGTGAAAAGTTTTCTATATTCGTCACAAAATGACAAATCTACCGAAATGGTGATTTGATTGCTTACGTCTACTATGCCATTGTTGCCGATTATATGTACAATAGATTTTGTCACATAAAAAGGCTTTGTTTTCAAGTTTCTCACACGTGAATTTCGCATCATAATAAAGACACGTATCACATTTAAGAATATCCATAATATATAATATACGCGTGTGTTTCTATAATACAATAAAAACTGGTCTGCACAAAGCACGAATGACGCTGACGAACAACGAAAGATATGCAAATTCAGTTAGTCGGCAACTGGTTTCTCTTCAGTATGAGGCTTGTTAGACTCAACTTACTGAGTGGGCTTGGGCTAGTTATAGATACTAAATAAGAAACTGAAGACAGTTGTTGCTCAGCAAGCATTTGACCATAATTTTAGTCTCAGTGAAAGTAAGTACTATTACCAGAGCAACATTCTTCAGATAGTTTACAACCAAAAGGATTTCAGCGTCACACAAGCCGGAATTACATTAACTCTCCTCCTCTGCTTGGTATTGACTCATTAAGGTTTTTGAACTGGAAATACCGTCATTATGTTTTCAATGAATTCAATTTAGGAACACCTTTGCCAAATACATATTTATTAGAACTAAAGCGGTTTTACTACACTGGTCTAATTGTATGCTATACATTCATAAATAATATGCTCCTTATTCTAAAAGTAACTTGTAGATTGGAGCATTTTCCGGTTTCGATTATGGTTTTAAAATGCAAATTTATGTATTGTGGGAATTGAAAATTAATTCAATAAATTATCATCCCATATATTAAATAATGTTGACGTATATGAAATCAGAGAGATAAGAGCAAATGAGACAAATTGGTTAATCAGCCGTATTTAGTGAATAATCGTTTATGTTTATAAAACTGAAAGCAATTGCGCATTGATAATCATATTTTCTAGTATATTGAGGCAAGTATTAAAGTAAACCAAATAATCGACTATAATATTAATGATAGTTTAATCTGTGCATACACCTTGGTGATCAGAATGAAAAACGAAATTTGTTTCACGACGGGTTTATTCAATATATCATCCGTTTATGAACAGAGCTCTATCCATACCTTTCCATAAGCCTGGTATATCCATTAAAAAAATTTCGATCTTCATGTTGACTTTAATCCATATACAGGTTGCATCGTATTTTATTCTCTTTACTGGCGTAGACACCGCTTACGCGATTATAGCCGAGTTAACAACAGCGCGAGTTAATAATGTAAAGATTTTCTATTTTATTTTTACATTTTTATTAACAAACCGTCTTCTTACAACTCCCTCTTCTTACAGCGTGCTTATAATAGACTTAAGACTACTTATATAGTTGTGGTTTGTTGATAGGGATGTACTGCTGCATTCTTGATAAGGATGTTCCTATTGCTTTCCTGATAAAGATGTTTTCACTATTTTCCTAATAAAGATGCTTTTGCCATTTTTCTGACAAAGATTAGCCGATGTGCCGCTGTGGGTCGTCTAATCGATAGTAATATTTGTTGAGGTGATAAGCATGTTTAACTATTGATATTTGATATTTGTATATATTCGTCTGTTTAGTTGATAAGAATTCTGGGTGAGCGATGTGTTCCTTAACTCCCGCCAGTCGTTTCTTCTTTTCGCAATGTGGTGCCAATTGGAAATACCAAGCTAAGATAGGTCTTTCTCTACCTGGTTTTTCCAACGGAGTGGAAGTGTTCCTCTTCCTCTCTTTCTTCCGGCGGGTATTGCGTCGAATACTTTCGAGCTGGAATGTTTTCGTCCATTCGGACGACATGACCTTGGCAGCGGAGCCGCTATCTTTTAATGCGCTGAACTATATCAATGTCGTCACATATCTCATACAGCTCATCGATCCATCGAATGGACCATAAATCTTTCTCATAATCTTTCATTCATCAAATGCTCTCATCGTCCATGGCTCTGCAACATATCTATAGCAGGACGGGAATAATGAGTGACTTATAGAATTTGGATTTTATTCACCGAAAGAGCACTTTACTTTCCAATTGCCTACTCAGTCCAAAGTAGCACCTGCTGGCAAGAGTTATTCAGCGTTGTATCTCCAGGCAGACATTGTTGTTAGTAATGCTGGTTTCAAGATAGACAATATTATCTATAATTTCGAAGTAATGAGTGTCAACAGTGAGGTGGAAGCCTAGTCGCGACTGCGACTACTGTTTTTTTTGGTGACAGGAGATATTTCGTCTTGCCCTCGTTCACTGCCAGATCCATTTGCTTCGCTTCGGCGCGGTTGTTGAGACCAATGATATCAATATCATCGGTAAACGCCAATAGCATTCTTATAGTAGATGGTCCTTCTCTATTTAGTCCTGCAGCTCCAACTATTTTCTCCAATAGTAACTGAAGAATGTACACGAAAAAGAGTAGCCTTTTCTGAAACCTCGTATTGTATCGAACGGCTCGGAGAGGTCCTTCCAGGTCGTGAGGGAGCTTTTTGTATTGCTGACGGAGCTTTTAGTATTGCCAACGTCAGTTTACATAGTCGTATTAGTTTTGCTTGGATATTAAATTCAGACATTGCGGCATAAAGTCAGCTCCTCGAGTAGATAGTGGTCCGAGTTGATGTTAGTACCTTGGAGCGTACGCCCGTTTATCACAACATGAACGATCTGGTTGGTGGCTTTCGATCCGAGGACAGCCAGGTAACTATATGATTTCTCCTATGCTGTAATCTAGTACTACAGATAAACATATTTCGTGCCCCGGCGAAGTCGATCAGCCTCAACCCATTTGGGGATGTTTCGTCGTGGAGGCTGAATTTACTACTTAGTGCCAAATATACCTTCTTTGCCCTCCCTGGCGTTAAAGTCGCCAAGCACGATTTTGACATCGTGACGGGGGCAGCTCTCATAAGTGCATTCCAAGCACTCATAAAAGGCATCCTCGGTCACATCGTCCTTCTCTTCCGTCGGGGCGTGGGCGCAAATCAGCGATATGTTGAAGAACGTCGCTTTGATGCGGATTGTGGCTAGACGTTCATTCAGTGGAGTGAATGATAGTACTCGATGACGGAGTCTCTCTCCCACCACGAATCCCACACCAAACTTGCGCTCCTTTATATGGCCACTGTAGTAAATGCCACAAGGACCTACTCGTGTCGCATTTCTTGGACGGTGGTAATGTCTGCTTTTATTTATAAGAGGACATCAACCAGCTGGGCAGCGGCTCCCTCTCAATTAAGGGACTGGACATTCCAGGTACATGCCCTCAATTCGTAGTCCTTGTTTGCTGGTTGTTTGTTCCTTTTCGTTGGGAGCGGGCCTAAAACTCTGCGCACAAGCCTGTGGAGGAGATGTTTCGCCTTCTCACTTTAGCTCGCCTTGAAACGGATGTTCTGAGGCTATGCAGAAGATAGTTGATCAAAGACCGGAGATCGTGACCTACTTGGGCCATGCGTAAAATAATCGCTTCTGGCCACTCATTTGCGTGACTTGCGTGAGTCATATGTCTCCATCCTCCAACCCATCTTTTATAGCATTGAATAACTTCGACGTTACTTACAAGTGTAGGAAATCCATCTCTCTGGTCTTCATAGAAAGCGTAAAATTGAAATTAACCTCTTTGAGTTAGTTTTATTGCACAAACAATGAGTAAATGAAATGTGGACAGTTTTCATAAGAGTTTAATAACGGTATATTCGGGCTATTTTTAAAGTAGTGTTCTGTGCAAAAAATATTTTTTCTACATTGGTATGACTGTCAGTGGCGATGATTGAAAATATTTAACAAGAAGTTTCATTAAGTTTTGTGTACGGAATAAAATTTCTGCTGTCGAAATGTTCAGAGTGGTAGAAAAAACCTTCCGAGATAATTGCTTGTCGCAAGGAAGTGCTTTTGATTGGTATACCTCTGTATAGGGGTGGGCAGACTTGCACAAACTGTTATTGTGTAATTATCGCAAAGAGTGAAAATTTTCAATGGAAATGTATATAACTACTGGCTTATCGGTTGAGTCGCATCCGACTTAGACAACAATGATGCAGACAAAACGTGCGCCACCGCCCAGCGCGAAGCGTTGGCATTCTAATAACAATAGCAACAACAAGCATTGACAAAATCTAGTAGCGATCCAAGCTGCTAAGTAGCTGTGAGGTGCTAAATCGTTGAATAGTGCAAATAAATAAACGAAAATCAAACATAATGAGAATATCATAATAATCATTAATATAGTCATAATTCCTGCTAACATAATGGATAAAGTGATAATTAAGTTCTTGGATATACATTCTGAAGAGCTTCGGGGGCGGCCCCCTCTGCGATTCACAGATCTTCAGTTTGCTTCATGCTTGATTAGAGGGGCACCACTGACATCAACGTTAGCTTCGGCTGTGAAGGGAGCGACTTTTGCCGACGTCTTCTTTAAACCGCAAGCTGGGACAGCCAAACCTGTTGGTGTATGCTGCGGCTGTCGCTACCACTCCGCTCTTGAATTTGTTTGAGCTGCTGGCGTTGTTGTTGCTTCTTCTAATATTGCTGTGTTTTTATTTATTTATTTCTTAATTTTATTTTTGTATTTTGATTCGTTATTTTCATTGTCAGAGTCGCCGTTGTTAGTGTTGTTGACGTATTTTGTTGTTTTTTTACTTCGTCACTTCGGATGATGATCACAACAACAATGCGCTTGAGGCGATAAAAAATCATATATAAATGTGAATTTGTCACAATGATTCTTGACAGTAAAATAACAAAATTTGCGCCGAACAGATCGATCGTCGAATGATCGCAAACAATTCGCAAGTCGAACAAAGAATTTTTTTCTAATAAAAGCTTGTGCGACAGTAATAATTGAAAGTGTGAATCGCACCCAGTGAATGCATTTTTTTCAAAACAGTATCAAGAAGTTTGAATAAAAAGTCGCCAACAGCGCAAAAAGTGTCAAAACAATTATTTGCTGTGATAATCAATTGATTCAACCTTGCGGATTTTTGAAAAACGAAAGCCAAATATTTGAAATATAAATCTTAAACAAATGAACTGGAACAAGGAGTGTTAACATTACAACAAAATTTGTTAAAAATTGTAAGGTGTGCCGTAGTTTTCTTGAATCAGTTACAAGGACATAACACAAATCGTTTTTGAGTGTCTTTGAAATTTAAATATTTGGAACAATAATTAATAAAAGCAGCAATGGCTAAAGTGAGTATTGAACAAACAAAAATAAATATTATTAGTTGGAAAAGTATTGCTTATTGGGCAAATATATTAAATTATGTTTTAAAGTGAATCAAAATTTTGGTTTGATTTTGGCCACAACTTTCGAATTTGAAAAGCCTGTACTAGGCGCATTTGTTCTACAAGTACCGATAATTGGAGTCAAAATCTGAAAATGAAATTAATATTAAAAATGTATACTTTTTATCTGCACAATTCTCCATACGAAAATATTCATAGAGTTAACCAATAAGAATGTTCGATTAAAAAAAAAAAAAAGTGTTAATCGATGAGTTTGCTCTTCAAAAATGATATTATAAGCATCTAAATAATATAATTAATATTACCTTGTGTATAGTAATAATTTATTTCGAGCTTGACAAATCTTAGGTCCACCCTTAGGATTGTTGGGAGAGTATAAGCACTCAGGGTCGTCAACTGCATTTTCACGTGTTTGTTGCCTTCCTGTTTCAGGATTGAACGCAAGCATGACAACAACTAAAGGGTGTTTCATTTCAAGGTTCCCAGCTTTATTTTTTGAAGATTATCCATTTCAAACGTTGGCCACGGCTATGCCTCATATAGTCCATCCGTTGAGTCCAATTTTCGATGACACGTTCGAGCATTTCGGCTTACATATTCATTGAGACAGAAATTATCCTCATCATCTTCAGTTGAACAAAATTCGACTCGAAAGCGTTGGATCTTTTTGGAACTTCTCAGTTTCGGCTGATATAATTTTCGAATTTCAGTTTTAGCGTTAGAGGATCATATTCTCGGGAAACATCGTGAGGATAACTTACTGTGCCCAATATGGTGATATGTAATTCTATTCATGATGGTGTATTTCATTTCCAGTTTGTCCTTGAAGTATAGCATAATTCGTTAATTGTTTTGGAGGAAGTCTTAGAACTTTAAGGATACTCGTACGAAGCGGTTATGTAATATTAGTAAGACCAAGGTTAGATGTTGCATTAAATCACGTTAGGCTCTTTAGCAACCTAATAGGTTAATCATTATCCTCATTCTTAGATACATCAATTTCTTGTTTTAGAAAGGCTTAGTCAAACTCCCAATACGTAAAAGTCACTGAAACTGAAGCAAATTTTAATTTACGAGCAGTGCAAAACCCATAACAGTACATTCTCTTCTGGCCAAGGTCACATCATTGCGATTATATTCTAATTTTTCGATAAATATCATTTTGTTTACGCCTCCAGCGGTTTGCATCTAAATAAACAGTTACGATTTGAAAAAAAAAAAAAAAAAAAAAATGGACGCTGTACATATATGTATATTCAGAGGCCACATATTGTGAGCGAAATTAAATGAGTGTTTGTCTTAAATTGGCGTTTTTCATATATCCATTGACGCGCTTGAAATATCTGCTTTGGTAAAGTTATTCGCGAGCGTGTTAGCGCGAATTTAACAGTTAATTTATTATCCAATTACAATGTGCATATTAAAAATGCAAGCCAAATTCGAAGGCAATTTCAAAGCGGATCTTCGGCCGCAATTTATGGCTGAACGATTTAAATCATCAAATTTATATGTCAATTTATAACTGTTTTTTGCAATATTTTCCAGTCAACAGCGCCATTCTAAGTGGATTAATTTGAGTTGGGCACCCGCAATTAAAATTTATATATTTTATTCTCATTAAGCTTGGCTGGGACACCGTTTTAGTGTAAAGCATTTGCTTTTATCGGTATTTGGATTGTGGTGCGACTGCTGCGCCGTTATTAATTTTAATTAAACCGGCACAATGATCTGCAAAAGATACTTTTAATACGCTGTAATTATATTTGAGTCAATGGCATGGAAAAATGCAAATATTAATTAATATTTGTGTTTATTTATTTTATTTTTTGATTGAATTTAAGTAGTTGCAGTCGATTTAGGGTAATTAAAGCAGTGGGAAGTAATCAACGCAATAGGGATCAGCACATAAATAATTGCTACGCCTTTGAGTTAACTTTGTATGCCTATTGACTTTAAAGTTCTTATCCGATATATTTTAATTGAGCTCTGGATTTCAATTAATTTAATTCATTTCTTTATTCTTTCAAAATCAATTGGGGGACACTTTAGTGAGTGACGGATTTGTAAAATTCTATGAGCAGAATTAATAATGACATAAGGCTCTCACGTCTTTTTAATTATGTTTTTAAATTAAAAATTAAATGGATGTGTCAGGCGGTCAAAACCCTTTGGGAGCCAGAGAAGGTAAAGTTTTTCCTGATCAATAGTCTTACTGTATTTTCACGTCAATATTAGAGGTCCACTTTCTTCGGGGATTACATCGTTACCTTAGGCAATAACCCATACGAAATTTGGTGAAGTTAGCTCTTCAAATAAAATAAGTTTTCGATGCAAGGACTTAAACTTGTAACGCAGATATTCGATATCGTAGTTTTCGAGAAAGCAGCAACTTCTTAGGAAGAAAAGGACGACTGAAAATTTCCAGATCTATATCTCAGAAACTGAGCGCCTAGCTTAATCAACTCTGCTGATTCCGATTCATGCCGATTCAGCCGATTCTGATCATTTATAAATATAGCAGCAGCTTAAGGGGGTATTCTAGTCTAGAGACTCGAATTTCGAGCTTTTTTCAACAATTAATAAAAAAGAAGCACTAGATATTTTTACCATCTGTTTATCATTTGTTTTTTAAACTTAGAAGAGCACACAAAATAAATTAAAAAAAAATTTTTTTTTTTCGTCGAGTTATGCGTCCTTGAAGGAAAGGGGTCAAAAAAGAGGCCGGGTCCTCATCGCCATGATTTCTACCCTTGTTGTTATCGGAAAAATAAAACAATGACATATTCTTAATGAGTACGAATGTCGCTATGTCATGAAGCAGCAAAACTAAGAAATTTTTTTTTTTCATAAAATGGCGGCTACTCAAAAAAAAGGTCGATTTTTTCACTAATTTTTAAATTTAGTCGATTTTTTTTTTAAATATTATAAATTTCAAATTTTTATGTTTTGTTGCTTCTAGTGATAGATATATCTTTAACGAATATTCATGCCAAATTTCAAATAAATGAACAGATTAGAACTTGAGATATTGCGGCTTCCGCATCAAAAAAAGGAGTTTTGAGAAAAACGCGTTTAAAGTTTTACGTTAAGTTTCGGGCAGCGTAATACCATAGATAGATAGATAGTTCGCTCAAGCGGTCTAGTTGCCCCTAAAGTGGCTATAATTTTGAAAATAGTTTGAGTTTTGAAAAATCCGTTTAGGGAAATATTTTTGAATATCAAAACTATCGAATTATGAAAAAAAATTCGGTTTTTTCAAATTTATAGACTAGAATATCCCCTTAAGTCGGTATACCTCAGTAGTTCGTAGAGTGTTTGATAATGTATGATAATATCGAACAAAGAATTTGTCTCAAATTTAGTATTTCTAACCAAATTTCGTGTGATGAATCGTTACGATTATTGGAAAAGATTTTCATTGATTCAGTTTTATCAAAAACACAAGCCTATAAGTTGTACGAAACCTTCAAGGACGGTCGAGAGATCGTTGAAGACATGCAGTTCTGGACGACCTTCGACCTATTCAACTGATAAAAATATGAAGGATATGGTCCCTGCAAATCATCAGGCAAGTGTTGGAGAGATGGCAGGAGTGCTCGACATCTCTCCCGAGTCCATTCGCGTCAATTTGGGTATGAAACGCGTCTTGCTCGACTCTTTCCGATAAAGATGATTTTTTTTCATAAAGTGCACCGTAAACTGGTCTCTTTGGACATGCGTGATCATGTGAATTCTGATTCCACATTCATGGAGAGCATTATAACTGCCGATGAGACATGCAACAAAGCCGCTGAAAAATAAAGGTGCTATTGTTTTTTTTTCAATATCCGTGTTTGGTGCATCAGGAATTTGTTCCGGCAGGACAGATGGTCAGTAAGGAGGAGTTATATTGTTTGATTGAGAACATCCGTCGAAAATGGCCGGAAATGTGGAAGAACAATTTATGGATTTTACACGACGATAATGTACCATCGCATCGAGCCACAATTTTGACCAATCAACTATCGTATTCACCAGATTTGGTTCGTGTGATTTTTTCTTGTTCTGCAAACTGAAATTGTTGCTCAGTCGATCCCCTTTTCAGTCAAGAGATAAAAAAAATGTGTTAAGGAGCTGAAGGCCATCCCAAAAAGTGCTTATGAAAAGTGTTTCTGGGACTAGAAAGAAGTCGTTGCCATAAATGTTTTTTCTGGTTGGGATTATTTTGAAAGCGAAAAAATTGGTATTGACGAATAATTCAATATTTTGCGTTTTATTTACAAGTTCCGGGTACATTTTTGTCGCAATGTATATTTTATAGAGTATTCAAAACTTCTTTCGGGGCGTTACAAACTTCGTGGTAAACTTCCAGCGACACCTACCGTAATTATTATTTTATTAGCTATCTTATGTATACTTCTAGCCATACAAAAAAACATTTTTTCACATTTGTGCACCATTATTTCATTATGAAAGAGATGTGTTGATTCTCCTCACTTAAGTAATTATTACACTTTACTAATTTCCATAAATTGAAAGCAATTTGCTGTTAATATACCGTTAGTGAATAGTAAAAGCTTTAGCAGCCATTACATTCAATTAAGCTTCATAATAAATGTTGATATTTATAAAAATAGCATCAACAATGGTATAATTGAATATTATTAAGAAATAATGTTAAAAAAGTCTTTTGCATAGCCCTATCAATTAAAACCGTGTAATAAACGTATAAAATAATTACTTGTTGATTTTTTGCCCGCAATAGTTCCAATATTTAAATATTAAAACAACAACACTAGCTTGTCAATGCTCTTAATTGCCATAATATGTCCACTGTGTCTAAATTGTTGCTATTTTTTTCGTTTTATCACATATTTGCTGCACAGTTTATTATAGTTTGGTTCACTTTGTTGTTGTAAGTGTGTAAGTGTGTAAGTGACCATCTGTCATTCGATATATGGCAAGTTAGCCATGAGCTATATATTATATTTATGCGCCATTCAACCCAATTCAAACATATTTATATGTAAGATAATCTGTTGATGGTTTCTAAAGAGCCACCGCTGCGCATTAAGGGGGGTCTTAAGGCATGCATAACAGCACAGCTTCACTATTATTGAAGAAATGTTATAAACAATTAATACACATAAGTGTTGGCTGCAGAAAAAACAAATGAATTAACATTTTATCAAGTTTCGTTTCAAATTTGTCTTTAATATTAATATCTTTAATTTGTGAAGATAGATTATGCGCAAACCGTTTGCCTTAAATTTGCAGTTTACTGAACATTCTTGTCAGCAAATTGACACACCCTAGCTTCCGCAAGCATATGGCTGCACATCCATAATAACCGGTTGCATAAACGAGCTTCTGTGGCCAACGCCGCCCTGTGTTTTTTTTTAATATACATTTTTTTTAATGAATGCAAATATTTACAATTTGTCGCTCGTGCTTGTGCATCTCTTCGTGTTTTTATAATTTCGATATCATTTATTTTTTATATCGCTTCGTAGCTGTACTTTGTTATTGATATACATTTTTTGCTAATTACTAAATTATTGCCCGCTGTCAACAAACTCGGTAATCGATGTAAGCCAATATTTGTTTTGACCTGAAGATTTGAACTCGAAATATCGAGCCTAAAGCAAGTTCATATGCAAATGGCTGCGTTGATATTGTGGACATTTCGCGTGGCAGTAAATTTCAGTTGAATTGCTGATTCATAAATATTCATAAAAGTTGTATACACACTTGTGTGACATGGCACTACCTACAAAGAAAAGTAGAGTTAGATTTAATTTAGTGTCTTAGTACTGTTTGACTTTTTGAATCACCTCAAATATTTAAATATAAGTATAAATATATTAAATATAAACATGAAAAAGTTTAACGGTGTGATATCACACGATCTGCTCCTTCAATAAGTCCATTGATGTGTGAGTAGTGGCGCGGTTTTGTTCAAACCAAATATCTCCAAGATCACGAGCTCCAAGTAGTCGGTTATCATCACCGGCAGCATTTTTCAAGAATTATCGATACACAAACCATACCAAACCGTTTGAAATGGCAGCTCTTGAATCTCATCAGGTTGCTCTTCGTCACAAACGTGGCGATTTTGCTTATATACAAACCCATAGAAATAGTCCTTATCGCTGAAAAAAATTTGGGTCGAAAACGTCGGATCTTCTTGAAACTTTTCAAGACCCCATGAATCAAATCGATGTCGTTTGGAGAGGTAGAAGTGCATCAGTTCTTACACAAGCTGTATTTTGCATGTATATTTCGATAAAATAATCTTGCCATAAAATGCTTCAAGTCATTCCATACGTCAGTCTGAGCGACTCTGCACCATCTTCGTGTATATTCAACTTCGGCTGGTATATATTCTTCTCAGCGCGTTGGAAGTGGTCTAATCGGTCGCAGATTATCCAGTAATGAATGTTTGGCCTCAAGATGGGTGATGGTGTTGCGAATAGTACTCTTAAAGGGCCATAAGTTGAGTGTAGCGCTCGAAACACATTCTTTACAGAACGTGAATTTTCGTATTACAGTTGACGATGACAAAGTGTGAAACAATCCTGCTCAAAAATAACTTCAGATTATCTTCAAAACAAAAAAAAAAAAAAAAAAAAAAAAAAAAAAAAAAAAAAAAAAAAAAAAAAAAAAAAAAAAAAAAAAAAAAAAAAAAAAAAAAAAAAAGAGATTTGCTTGTTGCACGTTGGCCAAGTTTTGTCGTTTACATATGTTAACACAATAAGACGAGCATCTCAATGATGAGCGAAATGTCAATTACTTATCTAATTCACCAACAATTAAGACCTACCTTGGTATTAGAATGTTCTAATTCTAAAAGTTTTCAGAATACACTAAGATATGTTCTGAAAATGCATTAAAATTAGTTCTTATTTAGAACAATACACCTCGAAAACAGATCGAGCATAGTTGTCGTGGTATGTCAACGTAAGGGCCCGATTCTGTTCAAAGCCAAATACTTCGTTTAGTGTTAATGCTATAAACTTCTGATTTTAATATATAATTGTGTATATATTTATGTATGGGTGTGTCTGTTACCAATATTGGTTAATTGCTGTAACCTGTTGTGGTTCCATTTATCCTGGGTTGATGGGTTTAATTAATGTGATGATTCGGTGTTTCTTCTCTTCTCCACTTTGAATAAGAATGTCTTACTGCTTTGTTTACTTGTAATGTACTTCATTTTGCAATGTGAACTAGTGTTTGTTTTATGCTTTTGTATAAAGTTGTCTCTGATTTCTGTTCACTTTATACAAAGTTTTTCCTTTTAAGGCGGGATGGTATACTCTTGCTTCAGAAACGTTTTTTGTATTCTCTTTCACCTGTTGAGTGAAGTTGGGGCGGTTGATATTCCTCTGCATTACGCCTTTATTACTTTATGTAATTTGTGGAGATAATGCAGAGGAGTAATTGTTTGGATTAAAAAATAGTGTTACTAACATAACTATTGGTCTTGACTTTTATACAATTTTCGTAAAACATATGCTATGGGTATTAACTTGAGATTTTCTCTCATAGAACATTGAAAATTAATGACTCAAAATAAGGTATTTCTTCTCGACGCAAAAAATTACTTACTTTTCAAGTTGTGTGTAAGGAAAAACCGATAATTATTGTTTGGAAAGTCCCTCAGTAATATATCGTCGATGTTAAGCAATTTTGCAACCCACAAGCAATTAAATTTGTATTTAGTTAGTAGGTTCTGTCGTCTGAGCACTTAGCTATATCGTTTTACTGATAGCCATCGTGTCCACAACTAATGATTACAAGCAAAACTATACTTTAACACTTCTGGGAAATTAAATACGAGCTTATTATTAAAATAAAAAACAAGAAATAAAGCAAATCCTTAAGGCGGGGCTTTAACAGCATAAATCTTGCGGCAACATTTAGCGACAGCTATAATCAAAATTTCTAACAACTAATTATAAAGTCAATGAGCTGCGAATAAAAGTGATATGCGGTAATAATATCTCTATAAACAGCCGAGGCAAATATGAAGCTTGGTTGTGGCAAATGAGAGTTCGTGTAGTACGAATTAATCAATCTCGTGTTGTCGAAGTAGTAATCATTACACAAAGTTGAAACTAGTGGTGCGCAGATTAGCATACTTTTACGTAGCGCGTATCATAATTAATGCGAAAATGCTCGTGACTTCCAAGCGCTGATATTAAATCTCCATCCGGCATTTGTGGGGTTGTGGGAATATTGTGTGCACAAATGTATTCGTGCAGTTGAGATCACGTGTCTGTTGCATGCAGTTCAGTGCCTTCAGTGCCTTCAGTGCCAAATGTTTTTGCTGGCTGTTTAACAAAAGCACTAAGGAGGCGATGGCGTATGAGTGACTTATTAACAATACTTAAAAATGTTTGACACCGCACCCAAATTTTCAAACGAAGTACTAATAATATTAACAGCTTTAAGGCGTTAGGTGATGGGTTCAACTGCAAATTTGTATGCAAACTATGCTATTTGCTATTTATAAGTTAACGGCTATAATGGCGTAAGCGGTGTCTACGCCAATAAAGAATTATAAGTTAACGAAGTGACTTAACACACAATTAGTGGAGGCAACAAACCATTGATTCATTAAAGTTTAAGTAAAAATCATTAGTTTTAATGCTTAAAAGACAGCTAATTTGTTAACTGAAGTTATTTGCTATACTTTACAGTAAAAGAGTTTGTTAAAAATGCTAGTTGTTGAATAATCTCATTAATATAAAATTAATATATTACAGCTGTACAAAAGTGATTTATAAGCGCTAATCGCAATCAATTTATATATATTTTTCGGCATAACTTAGTTTTAATTTATTCTTGTTTTTACAAATTATTGCCATTAAAATAATTTATTTAAGCTGTCTGGCCAGTCTGACAATGGCGTCCATGAATTCAAGACATTAAATTGTTGCTGTTTCTAAAGAGCGCCTTAAAAGCGTGATTTTATTTTTTTTATTTTTATAGTTTGTTTAATGAGTTTTTGCCAAATCCGCATACGTCACATTAGCAAATTTCATATGTGTGTCTTCACATAGCGACTCAGCAACGCAACACCCATGAGAATTTCATAATAAAAGTGAAACAAAAAACTTTTAATGGCCGATAAAAAGTACGCAAAACCAAAAACTGAAACAATAAACAATATTAAAAAAACTCAAAAAAAAAAAAAGTAGTTATAGAAACCAGATTTTTATTCAACGCTTCAACGCTCAAAAAATCCGTAAAAAAAAAATAAAATAAAAATCGAGCTACAACCTGTCGGACGTCTTGAAATTTATGCAAATATATACCGATTTTTGCAATGCAGACAATCCGGCTTTATTGGAAACAGCTGCTTGTGGACATTAAAATTTTACGGCCCAAGTAATTTTTTTTCTAACAGCGCTGTGATTGTTATCACACATACCGTTGCAGCGCTATAAAATTGTTTATAACGGACTTTTGGCGGCTTCGAATCAATTTACATCAACAGCCCCTTGTCTCAATAATTAATTGAATAATTTCGTGGAGTGAAGCAGCCTTTGCAATAATATTCTTAAATTAAGATCTCAGCTTTGACTAGTCTTACCTCCTTAATCAACGGTAATTTTAATAAGAGCAGCAAAATAGTTTGTTATTGAATTCAGCCACAACAAAAAAAAAAAAAAAAAAAAACATTAAATTGGTTACGCCGAAGCTATAAACTCCTTCACAAATACAAAAAATTCCAAGCAAGACTTGATTTTTATTGTTCCGTTTATATAACAGGTATAAGTAGCTTCTTAACGAGAAATGCTAGTGAGCAAAATTTCAGACCGATATTTCAAAAACTGAGACCCTATCTCGTGTTTATATACAGTAAGATAACCACAATTTGTATATATTAAACACTTAGACAATATTTAATAAAAATGTTTTAGTTGCAAGAAAATAATGAAACGATTTTTTCACTCTTTCCAGTTTTGCATCATCGCTTTCTGCATTCTGGCGCCGCTGGCTAGCCTCAACGTCGGCGTGCAAGCACAGGAAGGCGTCAACAATTACCTGGACGTGGAGACGCCGAACTTTTTCCAATACAACTCGCCACTGCGACGACCAGAAAGTCTGCGCTCGCCACAGTACTTCGATTTCCTCAGCACACTGTATCGTCGTGATGCTGCCAAAGCGGATCTATTCCGTCCGTACGTGAGATCACGTCGTGCCGCAGCCGATGCACCGCTCACTGTACCCTTGGATGTGTCGCTTTCGCCGGTGGCTGCCGTTGCAGCGTCTGGCGCTGCGCCACTTGATGAGCGTCCACGTCGTGCCATTGTCTTCCGTCCGCTATTCGTCTACAAACAGCAACAGATTCGCCGGGAGGAGCTGTCCAAACATCGCCGTCGTGTGTGAAGTGATTGCGACAAACAGCACAGGGTCAGCGACCGGTTCTTGGTTGCATGCCTCTGAAAAACACTGCGATCTTATTATATTATTATTTTTTTTGTACTCGTATTTTGTATATTTATGTAATTACACTTTGTTGTTGACATCGCTTGCCTATTCTTACATTCACCAGGCACCGACTGGCGTTCCCCATTTCTTCTTTATCGCTTAACATGAATACAACTCTCCCTTTCACCAATTTCCGCTCTGCACATCTTGTCGCCTTAATTTAAAGAAATCAAAAAACCTAGCATAAGCGAGAACTTCGTCACTAAACATTGGCCATCGAAAACTTCAAAAACCCTTTTTTCTGTACATAATTATTTACATGTGTCTTTACATATGTACTTAGCAAATTAGAATTAACACTTTATTGTCTAAGTATTTCGAAATTAAAAATGTTACATTCTCCTTATAATTGAGTGCAGCATACTTTTAGGAGTGTGTATTTGTTACTAGCAAACGAAGCGAGCGTATTTTTAAGACTTGTTGAGTTGTGAACTAAAAGATAAAAAATAATTAAAATTGAATTGTTGAAATTAATTCGATTATACGAAATGGAAGTGCACTCAACCACAATATTTGCCTTGTAAAACGAAAAATATGTATATAAATAAATAAATAAAATTGTATATCTAAAAAAATCTTAAAATATATAACTTTCTTTTAAGTTTATTAGTGAGGCTTTCATTTTATTGGAAAACAAGTACAAACTAAAAACGGAAAGGAAAAATGATTTAAGCGTAATCAGGACACACTTGATATTTAATTGGGTATCTCAATGTGAAATTATATGTTTTTTTTAAGTCAGTTTTTCTTTGTTGAAACCTCTACTTTCTGATGGTATAAACAAGAAAAAAACGCACTGAGCTTATAAGACTCTTCACAAATACAACATATCCCCTCCAGATGTTACACTTTCGTTGTCCTCATAACTTTCGTATGGTCTTAACATCAACCACCAGATCACCACTATGGAACTTACAAGGGAATGCTTAGGTCTTGAAACTTTCCGTTAGTCACCGCATCTTTACGGAGTATTACCCCTTTCGACCAGCTTCTCAAGCACTTCACTCACACATTTCGGCGTCTTTCTGGTGTCGACCGCAACATTGTGAGGAATGCCTTTTCTATATTGTGACACAACAGTCCTTATCGTACCATCGTATTTCTTGGACGGCGGTGTTGTCAGCTTTTACGTCTGCAAAGGCATCCAGCAACGTCCCAATTTATGGAGCGAACATTCCAGGCGCTTGCCCCTAAATCACATTTCTTATTACGTTTTTTGTGGTCGTCAACAAAAGTGCAATCTTTCATACGCGGCTGTTGCTTCTTCTTCATTAGGACTGCTTTCTGCGTGGCGCACAACCTCGCTGGGCGAGTGGTATTAAGTTTTCTGTTGTTCTGCTTGTTTCAAAATCGACGCTCATTCGCAGTCGCACCTCTAGTGAACAGACGCTGTAATTAGACTTCAGCGAACCCTTAAAACGAATATATTAACATATACTGTTGTTATTTGAGAGATTCTCAGTACCCTTATATTACCATAGTTGTCACATTAACACCCATTCTTCTATTTTGTAGACTACAATTTAGATTTCGCCTCGCCATGGAAACCTACAAATACTCTGAGGGATAAGTTGTCTTTAATAAAAACTCGTTAGGTTCAAAATGTGACACATTTCCCCACTGCAGGAAGCAAATTGTCCATATAAGTTTATGTGATAGTCTCTTTGCTCAAATGAAATCTGGGCGACAACAAAATTGATATGGTGGCATATCTACTATATAAATCGTATGTCAGTCATAATTAATGAAATTAAATTATGAAGTTCCCTCGAAAATTAGAAATATCTGCATAAAAATCAAATAAAATGTTTGATACACATGTTTTTTGCTTAATACCTTAATGTTTCGATTTCGAATGAGAAACAGGATGAGCAGCACCATGCAAAAAACCATCAAGATTTAGCATAATACATATAAATCCTAATAAATGGTTGATATATATTAATTTATTTTGTTTACGATTTTTATATGATTCAATATTCTTTCCAAAATAGTTGTTTAACTTGAAATCGCTTCAGTGAGGTAGAAATTGTGAAGTTTAAACTTATAACAAGTATGGACATTTGCATTCGAATTAATATATTTTATAGAAACGATATTGTAAAAAAAAAATTTGAACTATACCGCAGTGAGACTTCGATTTTCTCACATGAGAGAAAGAGAATAATCATTTTGTATTGCCTAGTTAAGGACAATGTCTACATCCATTGTCCTTGAGATTCGTTAGGTCATCCTGAGACCTTCTAAATATTTATGAAAAAGTAAAGAGGGGCTAAGTTTGTGTGTAACCGAGCTCTTTAAACTCTTGGTAGTTGTAATAATAAGAAAACTTAGTTTTATTACCATACTAGATGACCCTTCTACGCTTTGCTGTGGCTGATACAGAAATTGTACTACTGTCTTATGATTTTCAGTCAGCCCTTACAGATTTGGGGACTGAGGAGACATAGTTAAATTGTATTAGTATACAACACATGGATCAAAAAGTATTTCGTGTGTTGATAAAGCATTTCTTTTTGGGGGAAAACTACTGTTGAATTTAGGCTCTCAACCGTTGAAAGGAGATTTGCTGCGTGCGAAAGATCTGAGCAAAGTGGCTGCCGAGCAAGTTCATAACCCTACAAAAACAACGATATGCTGATTCTGAGGAGTGGTTGAGTGCTTTTTAATTCTAATAAAATCGAATTTTTGCGTGTGTGTCCATAGGAGCATGGCTCCATCATTTCACATTGAAGTCCAATCGACAGTCAGCTTAGTGGATTGCACATTATGAACAAGTCTTCAAGCGCGAAGAGACGGAAAAGTCGACTGGCGAGGTCATGGCATCAGTCTTTTGGGATGCACAGGATCTTTAAAAATGAAAAAAATACGTTTTGTGGTTGAAGCCTAAATAGTTGCACAAGGGAAAAAACTGAAAACTGGATTTTTGGCAAGCAGTTTTACAAAAAAACTAAAAATCCTTCGTCTAAGTCTTAACGTATTGTTCTCAATTTCGTTTGGATATGGCGAAATAAACACTTTTACGCGAGTGGTGATGATTTTACCGAAATGATCGATTTTTGTGGGTCTAAAAATTCAGTTTTTGCACTCTAAAAAAAAAACGTTTGTTTCAAGTAGCCTGTAAAAAATTAGATCGATAGGTCACATGGTTTTTGAAAAACCTTGCTCACCGCAGAGGTACTTTTTAAAAAACATCATTTTGAGATAAACGCGACTACTGACGAGCTGTCGGCACCTACTGTAGACAGTGTAACTTTAGTTATAGTGCTCAGCTCTCTATTAAATTTGGAAGAAATAATCTTAAAAGGATATACTTCTAATATGTGTGGAGTAAGGTAAGGCGAATGTTCGAAAACTCCGATTTATATTATATTAGGCTAAGTTTTCGACCGATTTTACCAATTTTAAGCACAAATATACATGGATATGATCTAAGCACGCTTTTTCATCTTCATTGAAATATTTTACATATTCCCCGGTACAAGCGGTTTAAGTTAACTGAAAGTTCGAAAATCGTTAAATATTTTCAAACCACAAGGTGACCCTTCTTAAAGTGATTCGCGTTGCCAAGTTAGATTTTTTTATCTTAATGTTCAGCTTTGTTATGTCGCTATATACGTTTTCGATTAATGGCCTTTTGTGAGCGTAGCAGGGGTTTAATTTCGCCCGTCTACGAATTTGCCACATAACATGTGTACCAAGTTTCATCAAGATGTTTTAATTTTTAAAGTTTGTTAGCTGCAAATATCATGATTTCGACTAATAAAAAGTCATATTGTTTGTGTATTCCATTGCAAAAATGCTGGCTAAAAATTTTGGGCACTCTATGTTATCGCGGACTCTTTCTCAAAGTGCAAGGTATAATAATGTAGAAAACTCAGGATATATATAATATGTGAAATGCTCAGGTTAGGAACTTGTTCAGCGATCAATTCTAGAAGTATTTTATTTATAGTTTTTACAATTATTCTTCTGTCACTATCCAATAAGAAATCAATCGAAATCAATACTGTTGTGCGTATCTAGAAAGTTAAAAACTCATGTTTAGAATTAACAATATTTTTTTTATGGTTTTTGATGCAAATGCTTAAATTCCGATTGAATCAATTTCCTATAGGGATTTTCGTGATAAACAATATCGTACAATATTTTTAGGCGCAGTAAAAACTCTTATGATAAAGTACTTTCAGAGATGGCTAATATAATTAATTCATACTATCTTAGCATTGACTGGTTTTAGATGTTTAGATATCTTTTCAATCTTAGCTCTGAGCTGCTCCCTGATATAAAGTCAACCGTTACTTTCCGAAATCTGTATGTTAAGAACATATCCTGACATATATAACTATGGTAAGCAATGACCAAAATTGATCCGTACATTCCCATTGACCTAAAATACTCCATAACGTGTTCTGAAGTCAAAAATGCATTCAATCTGTTCATTTGTTTTTATTTCTCGCTTTTGCTTAATGTATTGCATACAATCTCTTTGGTCGACTTTATATAATGTTACATTTCAACAAGAAAAAACGTTAACTTCGGCTGCACCGAACCTAATATACCATTCACAGGCGCATTTATTTTAAGATATATTGTCAAATGAAATGTTTTTTTTAATTTGGAAACAGTTCTGTAATAGAAAATTGTTTTGATCGCATGTAGAAAAAGAATATGAAAGCAGAATTATCAATTGTACTATGTATAGGTTGTCAAAAAAAGTCTTGCGGTATTTTCGCTAGTTGGCACTGAGCGCGCGTAGTTCTAGTTTTATTCGTCGCATCGGGTCATGCTATACTTTTTTGGAAAGCTCGGCATATTTACAGTACTACTACGATAAGGGAAAAATGTATCCGAAGCCGTCAATAAAATTTGTGTAGTTACACACTGATACAGTTTCCATTTCCACCGCACAACGATGGTTTCAACGTTTTCGTTCTGGTGTAGAGGTGGTCGAAGATGCGCCACGCTCCGGAAGGCCTGTCGTC
>NW_017534741.1:485575-492283 GCF_001853355.1 Bactrocera latifrons | reverse complement strand
AAAAAAAAAAAAAAAAAAAAAAAAAAAAAAAAAAAAAAAAAAAAAAAAAAAAAAAAAAAAAAAAAAAAAAAATAAAATACCGCAATACTTTTTTGACAAACTATTATATGAAATCGAAGGAAGAATATATTTGCTTAATATATTTTAATATACTGTTTAATAAAACTTTTAATTCTTTTCGTATAAGATTTTAAGAAATAAGTAGCTAATGAGATTTGTACTTTATTTTCAATCACGTGAAGATCACTCAAACTCGACGCAAATCACCGAGAAAGAAACTTCGACAACGGTTCGCTTTCTCTTTTGTTTTGAACAAATATCTTATTTGTAATGAAGATCCCTCCCGAAATTGGACTATAATTTGCTGCATCTTATTTATCGACAAACATGTAAATAATCTGAATTATTAAAAATTTTTAATAAACATTTCTAGTACTAATAATACTTATTTGTCCGTTTGGTTGGTTAGTTACTCCTAATGTTGCTTTCAATTTGGAGTCAGTGCCGCCTGACCACACATAATGAGAGCAAGCAATATAAATAACACGAATGGAAATAACGGACAGAGCATTATATCACGATCCATCGCGGTGATGCGTCGCCAGTGTGCAATCCTCATAGCTTTCGCTTTATTGACGCTTTGCCAACTTAGGAACGCAACTGGAAGTACTAAACAGTATCTACCGACGAGTTGTGCTGAGGCAGTTCATTTCTCTGGCCGTAAACCCTCCAGCGGAACATATCAGTTACGCGCACAGTTGTCTGAACAGGGTGAATTATTATTGTACGTATATTGTTTACTCGATCCGAATGGTGGCGAAGACCGAACTGTTATACATACAGAGACGACAAGATGGAAGCATAAACTTTAATCGCAACTGGAGAGAGTATAAAAACCGATTTGGCAACTTGAATAGAAATTTCTTCATCGAGCTTGATAAATTACACGCTCTTACGACAACGAAACTAAACGAATTATGGATACAATTAAAGGATTTCGACGATGTGGAGAAGAATGCCACTGGGTAGTACTGGGTCCTTATTCAGGCTCAGCTGGTGATTCCTTGACTGGTGTGCACGACGGTCGTAATTTCAGTACGTACGATCGGGACAATGGCGAGTGTTTTGTAAACTGTGCGCAATTATATAATGGTGGCTGGTGGTTTCCTATGAATTTTTGCTTCAAAAGGTAACATTAGACACCATAAACGTAATAGAGAGATCTTATTGTTATTTCTAATTTTCAGTCAAAAAAAGGGTGACTATAAGGATTTGCCGGACTCAGATTATAATAAAAGTCATCTTGGCGTAACTCCTCTTTAAAGTATGTTCATATGACTATAAGACCTAAATATAATTTGGTTGTGTAAAGAGGATGTTTATGTGTTATATTTACGAATAAATACCGAATATTAAAAAAAAAAAATAGTCGTGACATCAACACCACCTGGTACGACTTATTAAGGTTGCAAAGCCAGTATTTAATACTCGAGCACAACATTATTCAAGGAGATTAAAAAAAAAAAGATTTTGTAAGGATCAAGCACGGTGGAATAGTGTTAACAATACTTTGTAATAGAATATGTTTCATATGGATTCAACATTTGTCATTCAATGAAATTTTCTATGAACCACAATCAACTAGGAGAGCAACCTTAGAGGAACATAATGAACATTTTCAATAAGTTCACTTAAAGGTTGTTTGTATCTCCTGAAACTAAGTTATTTATAGAAATGATCAGATTGACGAGACGAGTTGAAATCCAAGTAACTGTCTCTTACTCCTTCCATCACAAAACGCCATTAAACGAAAAGTTTATAGGTCCGGCATTTAAGTATTAAATTAAGATACATAACTATAATTTCGTAAAGCGATCGCAGTAATGATGAACGTCTCTTTTTTTTTTAAGTGTGCGTGGTTCCTCCTTTGAATGCCTTAATATACATATATGTATCTTTCAGACCGATACAGCTAATTATCAAACTCGGTAATCTACTGTAAAGTGATGTAATTTTATGGTCTGATAATTTGTATAGTACATACGAGGTATCAGAAGGAATTTATGCACCGAATTCAGTTAAATTTTGTTTAGTAGCTGTTGAGATATTGCATTTCATCTAAAAGTGGTCGCTGTCATTTTTGTTCCAATTCCTATGCAAACGTGCCGTTTTATCTCTAACGCCAGATTCAATAATAATTCTGATATTTACCACATAGTTGATGAAAACATACCAATAATTTCCTGTCTTCTGTACTACTTACCATGAACGAAAAACAAACTCATTCACTTGCATGCTTTTTTTTATATAACAATAAACTACCTCGACAAAGATTCTGCAAGTAATCCTTGTTATCCAACTAATACATATACAAGTAAAGTATGAGACAGTGTTTATGGCCAGCCGGCTTAAGGTTTTAGGGCAATGTTAGCGTCACAACGGGCATGGTTTATACTCGATACGGATATTGTTACAGAGCTCGGAATAGATACGGAAAGAGGTGATCCAGTGGAGTTAATCATAATGTTTTTTCTCCCCAGTAGAGAAGAATGAAACAATGATACTCTGGTCAACAGTGGTATTAACCGTTAGATCAAAGGACGAAAACAGGAACAGGGAAAGGCTCCTCCTCTAGTAAACCTAGCAATGTTTGCAGCTCTATCACAAACTTGGAATGCTTGGAATGAAATCCCTTACTCATTTAATGGCGGTCTACAAAAATAACAGATATACATACATACAAATTGAGAACACCTTATGGTTTGAACGCAACTGGGCATCTAGCGCCAATTGAGCCCGGGGTAGCTGTACATGAATGTGGTCCAGGGGAAGCTTAAGGAATTAGGGCAGTTTAAAGCTCTCAAATATACTAATGTGAACAATTAAAAGTTTTATGTATTGAGTTGACTGATCTTAACGCAACAATACTACAGCTGGTTGGGTAGTGAATTTTCATTTTTTACTATTTCACCAATAAAGTAATGTTAAGGCCAAAAATACATAAATTTTTTTAAATTCTAGGCCGCCAAAAACATTTTAGTTTCGGTATAAATAATAAATTTCTTATTAATATCCCGCTAACACCTTAAAACACCTTCACATTATATACACTTACTTGCATATAAAGTTGTTGCATGCAACATTCAATTACTTGCTGACATCTTATTAACTTAAGCCATGCTCAGCGCATTCATTTGGTCCCCCTCCAGTGCAAAAGCTCATTTCGTATGCATATGTATCTTTATTGTATAATATTAGCTGAAGCGACGTCTTCATTTTGCATTTTTGCACACATTTTCCAATATTTATTTATCCCCATTCACCTTTACTAGTTCATATATACATACAAACATACATATGTATATTATATGCACACCGATGCGGGGTATCTATGTATGTGTTTATCAGTCGCTTCAGCTAATGACAAAATTACTATGCAAAGCTGCAAGCAAACCGCAAAGCTCGTATAACTGTAAGTACTGCTCCTCAACTGCTTTGCAGCGAGCACAGTTTCTTCGTTTCCCCTCTCTGCTGCCGTCGAATGCAACATTTGTTAATAGTGTAGCCTGGGCGCACGTACATACGTTTGTGTGTGTGTGTGTCTGAACCGAAGCTCATTTGTACTTGGCGCAGTTAGTTGTTAGCCATTTCCGAGTTGTCAGTTGCAGCATTTGCTATCTTTTAACATTTTTCACCTTCCTTTCGATACGCTTTGTTTTCCGCTTGTTTCTCCATCTTTATTTGTTTACATTATTTCTTCATATATTTGACAACTTCATTAGCATTGACAGGTGAACGTGTTGCATGCACGTTTGGCTTTGTGCCCGACACGTGACTTGGTAAATGCGTATTTCGTATTTTGTATAGTTTCGGTATATAGTAAGGGCTCTTAAATGTTTGTGGAATTTGAATCTTTAATTATTGCATAAAAGAGCGTGATCAAGCTGCGCGAAATTACTCAACTACAGCTATGAGGAAAACAGGTCGATATCGGCTTAAAAGTTTTAAGAACTCTGAATTCAGAACCTTTACAGTGATTCCCCGTAATCGATTCGCAATAAGACGTCGCGTTCGTTAGCAAAATTTACCGATTTTTTTTTATTAATTAAAACTGATTACTGCTATGAGATGGATAGTAGTAGGGAAGGTCTACGTTGGCAACGGAGAATGTTTTAAGGTTAATAAGGTCTTAGAGTTTGTCAAATATGGTTATTGTCTATTTTGGCAATTCTTTGTCTATACAATTCTATGACAAATATAATGCCATATTTTCTACTGGAGAAACTCCCTATGTAAGGTGATATTTATATGAAATACTAGCTGACCCCGCAGCCGTTGTCCTGCGTGAAATTATGTGTTTTGAAATGAAAAGAAAGTTGAATTTATCATTTCATTTTTATTTCAATGTAACGTTGCTTGATAAACAACATTTTTTGGTTTCTGTTTCGGTGTACAGAAAAGGTGGTTTTCAAACTCGTGAGCATGCCACGTATATCTGACCGTGTGAAAAATATAGCACTTCCAAACTTGGCAAACCAAGTTGCGTCCTGTTGATCGTCACCTCAAACACAACATCGGTAGTTTTGGCAGCTAATATTGCGCGTGCACTTAAGGAATCGTAGTTACGATAATTTGGCCAATGTTCGGATAAACATTCATGATGAGTTCATCTTTCATGAATTGATAAACGGCGAAAGGAATTGATATCAAACCACCGAAAGGGTCAACCGGAATTTATCCATTTCCAATTTTTAGCGAAGACGATGTAAAATGTCTTTGGCAATGTTATTTTTGTTCGCTGGCTTACTTCTCCAAAACTTTCACTCACCGTAACATTCACAGTTCGCAATGACTCAAATGAAGTTGAGACGCGAACATTAATCGAAGGTACAACCCATCGTCATTTTACGTGTGGATTGTATAAATTCGTCTTAAGGAATTAGTTGAGAACAAATGGATGTCAACCTACTGGTTTGCCTTCCCTTCTGCGTAACTATTTCTTCGACGATGCATTCCATGTATGTCAAGATATTTCCGAAAAGAGCAATGCAAACAGATCACTGGCGAAAGTTGAGAAAAATCTCGTAAATGTTAATTTTGTTGCTGGCGATGTTTTAATTGGCTGTACTGTATTCTCTGAGTTGAAATATACTCTTTGGACATTCTCCAAATTAACTGCGAGACGCACAACGGTCGGAAAGCGTTCATGAATTGCAAAAGTAAATATCCTACAAAGCGCTTTATTGCAGCTCACGTATTGACCCATTTGATTCTTGCTGATCTCATCTCGTTCAAGACCAATAACCGCCATTTATCGATTACACCAAACTACTCAGCATTTATATGAGTTTTGAATGTGAATTAGTGGTGAATCCATGAATTGTCAACTTCGATATTCATTCTTCAAAATTAAATTCTGAATGTTCTGCCATCGTCGGCTGGTGAGCTACGCGGATAGAGTGGATATCCATCATTTCTAGTTTGTGTTTCCGAAAGAAAAGCTTCGTGCATTTATTGTCAGGCTTACAAACTGAAAAGGGTTGTAATGTTTGAAAGGTCCATGAATCATATTGGTTTTCACAACTTCGAATAATACTGGATCTTTGAAACATCGTAACTGTTGTTTGAAAAGCTGTGCTATGACATCGCTATGACCGCGATCCATAATTCCGCATGTACATATATCATTGTATCCTGCGAGTGCTCTTGCTTTGCCTTGCCTTGGAATAATTTTCAATAATTTTTCTTTTGAATAGCCGGAATAAATCAAAATATTGAAAAACAAAAGAAATAAAAATTGAAAAAAGTGTATGGAAAAGAGTTACTTTTTTGGAACTATCCAATTTTCCGACTTTTCCTCATGAAAAGTATGAGATATTTTTACTTTTAAACCTTCCCCGATCCACAATGAATAACCTCTGAAAATTTCATTAAGATTGGTGCAGCCGTTTTCTTAGCGTTACTAACAAAGGAACTTTCGTTCGTTTGTGTGTGGAAAAAGAAAAGGGCTGTTTTTAGGGGTTTTCCGGAAATTATTCGAAACTTTCTTGCCATAAAAACCATCCTTGAATCTCAACGGCCACGTTAAAAAAATAATTATCAAATTTGCTTCAGTCGTATGAAAGTTATGAGCGTACATACATTTTGGCGATTCATTTTTATTTATATAAATTTACATTTATCCTGAAAGCTATGGCCAATCGGCGACAAGAAGTCGTTGTACTGTACTAATTAATTTAAATATTAGCCTCACTTTCTTTTTTCGAGCGCGTCTTTCGTATAATATTGCGACTTTCGCAGCTCAGGCGGCTTGTGTCCATTTGGAAAGATGGGGATGCCTAGGTAAAGCTCGCCTGCCCGAGATTCTAGGAACTACAACCCAGTCTGTAAAAAGTAGCACAGTTAAAATTAATTTGTATTGATGAAGCTAAAGGGTGTCCTAAAACTTAAGAAAGATTGGAATTAAATATAGGGTGTGTCAAAATCAATCAATAAGATTTACATTTGCCGCCATTTATGAAGTGTTGACAACCCTAAGAAAAAACAAAACAAATGGACTGCTCACAGCTTCGGTTTATTGAAAAAGAGCACTACACGTTAATTTTGGGACAGACTGTAAGTACACTTGTGCTCACATAATTAAGCCACTGCATAGCAAAACTACGTTTCTGAAAATAAATTCACCGAATTAGCTTTTCATTTGTATAA
>NW_017534741.1:321934-484045 GCF_001853355.1 Bactrocera latifrons | reverse complement strand
GAATTTGTACACCATAACGTTTATGTGGCTTAATTGTGTGAGCACAAGTGTAAATGATCATAATCAGGTCTATGCATGGTCCAACAATGGATGTATTCCAATACATCTAAACTGCAGCACTTAAACATGGACTACTGGGGAAAGAAAGCTGTCGCTTGAAAATAATAATGGAGAATGGATGCAGTCCTACGCTCTAAACTCGTGATACCTTCAATTTTCAATTGAAATACCAAAGTTTGAAAGGTAATCGAATACTTAGAACTAAGTTTTGGCCGCAGTATTGAAACTCTATCATCCATATTGACACCCAGCATTCATTATTGGATGATATTTGACCGAATAGACCACGTCCAGCACGCAGTGAAGAAAATATATCAGTCGTAACTACGTAAGAGTACACCAAGACTGTGCAGAGCCGATTCGGCGCCGTTCGCAGTAATCCTGCTGTTATTTGGAACAATTGGGTGCTTTTTACGTCGTGATCTTAAATTGACAGCTTATGCAAGAACTGATGCCGCTTTACCATTCCAAGCAACATTGCTTCGCTTGACGGTTTTTTAAAAGATCTAAGATCCGATTCTCGAGCAAACTTTTGTTCAGCGATGAGGCCCATTTCTGGCACAATGGGTATGTAAACAAGCAAAATTGCCACATTAGGGATGAAGAGCAACCTGAATTAATTCTAGAGCTGTCACTGAATCCAGAATAAACTACGATTTGGTGTGGTTTATGTAATGGCAGAATCATCGGTTCATAATTCTTCAAAATTGATGCTGGTGAGAATGTTACCGTCAATGACGACGGCTATCGCGTCATGATAATCGACTATTTGATGCCTCAAACTAAAGCTCGTGATATTGGCGACATGTGCTTTCAACAAGACGGCGTCACTTCCCACACTTCGCATTAATCCATTGCTTTATCTTCGGTGAGTAAATAATTTAAGTTTTGTTACGGTCGATTGGAAACCAATATCGTGTGTTATCACTTCATTAGACTTTGTCCTGTGGGGATGTGTAAAGTCTAAATTTTATCCGGAGAATCCCGCTTGAGGCATTGGAGCAAAACATCACACGTTTCATTCGCCAGTTAAAAGTCAAAATGCTCGAACGGGTCATCGGAAATTGAACTCGACGGATGGACTATCAGAGAAGTAGCCGCGGCCAAAGTTTGCAAGAGATAATCTTCAAAAAACAAATTCCAAATAATGCTTTTTCGAATGATAATAAGCATTCCCCATTAAATTGTAAGCTTCTGTGTATTTTCTTTAAAAGAGTATGAAATCTCGAAATGGATCACCTGAAATCGAAGTTTTTATCACGCCCATTGCATCTATGTGTATGTATGTAATAAGATATTCTGCGATATGTTGTATATAAGAACACTAGTTTACAGTCATTTTGGCCCAGAGATGTTACACGTTCTTCTATGCGAATTTTGCGTTACTAAAACCGAACACGATAGTACGAATTACAAAACACGTATAATTTTTTGTGTTGTAGTCAAGTAGTGTAGCTGTCAAACAACCACGATTTACTAAAATGTCACAATTAGCTGTACGCAATGGACAATTCGGAACTTAAATTCATAATCAGGTTACCTCAAATACCCCACAGACCTTTTCGCACATCAGTCGTAAATGTTCCCTTCAGATTTGTTAAGTAGTGTCATCTCATACAAAAAGGAACAAGCTAGGAATATGCTGGATCAGAGGAAAATTACAGTAAGAAGGACGCGATTTACTTATGCGTTTCTTCAGTAAATGTGCTGACTTTGGTAGGAAGTAAAGAAAGAAATCGTGGTATAAGTGAAAGGGCATACCTCCACACATACTTGCACAGCGTCCAGCTAGGTGATCACTGAAGCATATGCCTGCCTGCCTTCCCGACGGGAGTGAACAAACTGGGCATGGGCGTCGTAAATTATGCTAAGTTGATTATTTGCACAAGTTAGTGGAATGCACACGCAGAAAAACGGCAGTCAAGCGAACGAAACTGAAATGAAATAAAGTAGTAAAACATAAAATCGCTTAATTTGGTGCTTTTTGCCACAATCTGAGAGATTTATTCTACGAAGTTGTTAAAGTAAGGTTAAAGGAATGAGTCACGTTATGAATTCGGGTAGAGAGTTTGGTCAGAATGGATAAAAAAAACGGAGCTTCATAGCATATTCTTTGCTCCAAACAAATTTTTGTTCTGTTTATAGTTTCGCTGCTACCAGATCAGCTGGTTCGTTGCCGTAAAAACAACTTCTTGTTGTTTTTATGTAAAATAGTGTAAGCTGTTATTCCTTTAAGTGTATTGTTGCGCTCTCCAAAGGAGTCAGCATAGATGGAGTTAATGGCGCGCCAATAGTCCATTGATGTCGTTGTGGCAAAAAGGAAAGATTTGCATATTTAAGGGGATTTCGTAGTGAGCGCCGCCGATGTGCTCAAATGTTTCAGTGATTGATTGCAAATTACCTTCGTAAGTGGATTTATGCACTGACGGTGCATAAATTTAGTGAGGAATGAATGTAGAGCACCGAGAGTTCGGATGGGGGAAGTGAAGTGATTGACAGTTATGTAAATGAAATCGATTTATTTGAGTTAATGGAGAAATTATTTAAAAAGAAAATGTTTTATCATTTAATTCCACGAAATTTGATTGGACTATATTGGAGGGCAATTAAGTTTAAAAGTAAAAGCTGCTGAAACAATCAAGAAACAGCTAAGCTATTTTATACGATAACTCAACATTGATCGACATATTCGACATAAGGTTTGTTAAGAAAAAAATTATATGATATGTAGTATATAGAAGTTATGGTTGTTGGCTTTTTCAGCAAAACCAATTTATTTTAATTAGAATAGTCTCTTTCTGCTTCAATATAGCTTTTTGCACGATCCAAAAGTATGTCGAATGAGTGTTTTAGATCGTTGACCGGTCGCCAGTTTGCCGGTGCAAGCCTTTTGAATGGTCTCTACGTCTCCATAGCACATTCCTTTCATAGGTAAATGTATTTTTCGGGGAGTGGTTAACAGTAAAAATGTGATTTTTGGTCAAATAATCGGTCACAAGGATATCCTTCGAATGTTGGTTTCTGAGCAATTTTTTTTCGTCAGTCAATTTGTGCGGAAAAAACCGTGTACACACCTTTCGTAAGCCCAAATGTTCGGTCAAAATACGATAAATCGATGATTTTTAGATGTTCAATTCCATTTCCATGAATTTCGATGATGATTTCGGCTGATTTTTGATGAATTCACGCACTGTTTCGATGGAATTTCCGGTGATCACGGATTTTGATTGGCCCACATGTTGATCGTCATTTATGTCCTCACGACCACTGTGAAAACGTTGAAACCACTCTCTACGGGATAGGCAATCATCGCCATAAATTTGTTTCATCAATTGAAGCGTTTCGGCAAAAGTTTTACCAATTTTAAAACAAAATTTAATGTTGGCTCGTTGTTCGAAGGTCACTTTCGGACCGATAACACAAACATACTGACACTTAAAATGCAAGAACTTCACTTCTAATCTATGAAATGTCATGCAATTCTCACTGGATAATCGATAAAGATAGCAGATTCTAACGCATGAGTCGGTGTATAGATGGCGCCACTAGGGGGCGCTAGATTCAAAAAGTCCTGTTTACTTTGGAATACACCTAGTATTATAAAGCTACATACTAAAAAATGTTACTGGGTTTCATTAAGGGATCTCACATAGAACCACCAATCATATACATAGAGCAAAATTTTTCGATCGAAAGTCAACTATAGATCCTAGGGTCCACATTTTCGGTACCTAGCAGCTTTAATATTTTTGCTTGGATTTGAAAAGTTTTTGGTCCTAAGGTTGCATACTTTATTGTAAAATTTAATCCTGTTATAGTAATTACTTTTTGATTCATTGATTTGATTTTTACTAAGAAAAGAAAGAATCATATTAAACTTAAAATTGTGTTGAATGGAAAGTAAGATTGGTTGTAGTCCGACTTTGCTCATTTTCATACGACATAAGGATATGAGATAATACTATGTACTGAATTTAGTCGAAATCGATTTGTCGGGTTCCGAGATATGTGGTTCCAAAAAGAAGTGGATGGTGCCACGCCCTTCGTGCATTTTTCATAGTAATTCTCCCTAAGCCCTTATCGCGCTTTAGTAGTTTTTAACACTACCGTTATATAGGGAGTGAGAGGGGTTTCTTCCGATTTCATAATCAGGCATAACAAATACTCTGTGGCAATTGGTTACAAGAGTATAAAAATCGGTCTTAAGTCTAACAGGTGGACTGACAAGTTCTTAGGCTAACACAGAAAATTAAATATTTTTCTGTGAATTACCTTCGACTCACGGTTTATGACTATAAAACCAAAGGTTAAATCAGGTTAGTTTGTTAGGCCAATGAGCCACACATAGACCAGTTTTGGTCTTTTTCGATACCAGATGGAGATCAGTTACTAAGTACATGAATAGTAGTCATCCTTTACGATGATTGTGTTTGACCCAAATTTCAACAGACTCTGTAGCCTCAGCATCGATACCTCAAAATACAACAGCCGTAGTTTAGAGTGTGCACGAAGACCGTGGAGAGTCGATTCGGCGCCTTTCACAGCAACTCGGACTAACGTATGGAACGATTTGGTGCATTTTACGTGGATATCTTAATTTGAAAGGGTCCACAAAATATCTATTCCAAGAAGTGAAGCCACTCGACCTTCCCAAGTAACATCGCTTTGCTCTATGGGCTTTTGAATGGTTTCAAGAATGCTCTCTAGCCAAAGTTGGTCAGCTATGAGGCCCATTTCTGGCCAAATGGGAATGTAAACAAGCAAAATTTTAGCAAATTGAGCAGCGACTTCGTGCAGCGACTTGTGCAGAAAAAAAAACAGTATGATGTGGTTTGTGGGCCGGTGGAATCATTGGTCCATATTTGTTCAAAAATGCTAATGAGAACTATTGAAGCTCGTGATTAGCGACATCCGGTCGATTGGCCACCAAGACCATATGATTTCACACCGGTAGACTTTTTCCTGTGGGGATATGTAAAGTGTAGAGACTATGCAAACAATACCGCTTGGAGTAAAACATCATGCATGTCATTCGCCAGTTACCTGTTGAAATGCTCTAAAGAGCCATTGAAAATTGGACTCATCGATTGGACCATCTCACATGAAGCCGAGGCCAACATTTGAAAGAGATAATCTCCAAAAATACATGCCAAAGAATGTACTTTCAAGTTTCCCATTAAATTTGAAGCGTCTCTGTTTTTTCTTTAAACAAGTAGGGAACATCGAAATGAATCACCTGTTATATGGTATATGATCACGTTGACGAACTCAGTTGATTTAGCGCTCAGTTATTAAGATGTCATTTTGAAATTGTGCACACGTTTTTTTCTTGCCAAGAAACTGCTCATTTGTTGGAATCGCCGATATCGTCCCATGCATATAGTTGTCATACAAACAGAACGGTCAAAATTGAGTTATTGTAGGGAAAAAGCTTTTACTTGACTTCATATCTGAAGAAATATTACAGTAGCAGAAGGTAGTTTTGTATCAACTTTCACACCATCCATATTTGCTTACAACTATTCTATAACCAATAAAACTTGGCGTCATATGCAAAAGGTTTGCTCGTCAAGTTTAGAGTTTCAACTGGTTTGAGCAGCCTCATATGAAATTATTTTGCTTTTTTTTCTCAGAATGAATCCACTGATACTGACGCCTTCTCGTAGAACGATGTGATCTTTCTGCCTGCCTGGTTTCTGCACGTGTTAGAACTAAATGATTAAACCCACTCCAATAAAGAGCCTAGATACTTGCGGTAATGCCACAGAACTAACAGTTTGCTAAGTGAGTGTAAGAAGATAAACTTGAATGTGATTTTACTTAAGTATATGTATACATTTTGGCAAGCAAATCGCCTAGAAAGAAGCTAAAATAAATGCCCAAACAAGCACTATGTGAAAAGATAATTAACTAGACAAAATAACTAAAGAAATGAAGAGACGTTACGCTCGAAATTCCTAAGCATCCACATGATCACAGGCCCACACACGCTTGCGATGCAATATTTGCGTCCACATTGGAGCAGCTTTCCCCGAAATTCTAGAACATATTGCGCTTTATTACTTGCATTATAACTGTAGTTGCTGTTGTTTGGTTGTTGCATTACGTTTTGCGTGTTGGTGCAAATTGTTGGCGAAGTGGAAAAGAAAACAACAAACATTAAAATTTACAGTTACAATAGCAAACACGATGGCAATAAGGCAGGGTGTTATTGTAGCGATGGCAATCAAAAATGGCAGCGGCAGCCGCAGCAGCAGCTTTACCAACAATAACAGCAATTTGATGAGCAAATTATTTTTGTAGCCGAGAGCATTCGCCATGCCGGCGATTTCGTGCGATGTTTTGTTGTTTTTATTATTGAAAGTAGCAGCAAGAGCACTCTGTGCAGCAGCATAAACCGAACTTGCAACTAATGATGAAACTAATTGCATCAAAATGTATCGTCGTCTGCATCGACACACATCCACATAAACACACATACGCACACATGACGCAGGCAGGGTAAACTTTGCGCAGTTCATGAAAAATATTCGAAATCCGGCAAAGTACTGAAAAGCACTAAAAAGCTATCAAAACTGCACTTGAGCTCACTTACACTCATGCATATGCATACGCGCACACATACAAGCACATAACAGCTCGGGCTGCTGGCACTCATGACGGCTGGCGATTGCTTGCTTAAGGTCGAATTTGAAGTTCAAATCGAAATTTGTTGAGACGACAAACCTCAGCAACACAAACTAACTGCACATAATAAGTCTATGTATACACACTTATGTACATATGTTTAACCATGTTTGTGTGCGCAACTCGTATAAACATATTTATAAATATTCGCTCATGCTGGTGTTATTTCTGCTGTTGTTGCTGTTACCAATAATTGCCCATGTTTGCTTATGGCAGTAAATTGGAAAAGTTATACGATTGGCATGCAAATGCCGGAAATAGGAAACCGGCAACCGGAAAGGAAAGTGTGGGCCGAAAATCCACCACTTCTTCTGTTTCTTTTTGTTTTGTTAATAACAGAGAGTGAAGCAAATTGTGCCTATTCACACTCTCTCACCTAGAAATGTGCAACAAAACATGTCAGCAGCGGCGTACCGGTGAAGGGTTAGGATGGTATTGAACGTCCCTACAATAAAATTCATATGTACCACCTCCGACTTACTCTGAATCAGAAGCTCGTTTCAAACTCGTCATTCATTCCTTATGGACTGATTTTTTCTGATACTTCCACTGAGGAATATTTTAGAATGACACAAAGTCTCGAGATATTCTGCTAAGGTTATGTTAGTTTATAATGGCTGTCTGTCACATCACAGAGAGGCCCATAGGCGCTTTGTAATATCAGATGGAGGTGTAGTTTAATATGACCTGAAGTTTACGTCGTGGAGGACGTCACCGCTTCTTGCGAAGTTTAATAGTAGCTTGATATGTAATTTTGATTCTCCATCCAGACCCTCGAACTGCGAAGACACTAAGTATCTAATTCGAGTTCTAAGTACTAGAAGCAGTCGTGTTGTTCCAGCGTCTCTCTCATGTATTCTTCCCTGCACTTGATCTTGGCGTCAACGCTTTTGGGTATTTTATTGCGAATAATTTTTATCGACTTGTGTATTTCCAGAAATGGTTTGGTAGAAAAATTTATGGTACTTTTGACAATACGGACTTAAGGTTACCTGACTGCTGAAAAATATTCAAAATTTTGTAAAACTAGCGTTTTCAGTGATTGTGTTGTAAGGTAGATGGACTACATTGTCCACGCCTGAGCTATTTGTCGGATCCACTACATAACTGAGCTATATCTCTCATCGAGTAATGAAATTATGGACCGCTATTACCATTAGTACGAAGCATTAATTCTACCGTGATTTTTGTCGCACCTTAAAATATCTAAACCATTTTTATATCTTGAACAGGGTACATAAAAATGGCAACGACGATTGTAACAGCAAGAAGGAAACATCTGAGACCTTATAAAATATTTGTAAACGATTAGCGTGACAAGTTGAATCGATTTAGCCATGCCGTTTTGTCCATCTGTTTCCCTCCTAAGTAGCTGCCACCACAGACATATCGTGACACTATAGCAGCCATAGAAACTACACAATCAACCTCAAATCCTCGTATGGAAAAATTTTTTTAAAGAGATTTCTTCAGGAAATTCGGCAAGGATTGCTGTCCAAGAGAATGGCTAACTGTCATAGAAAACTATCGTTAAAAATTAAGTTCTTGTGTGGAAAACTTTTATCTTTTTGAGGACAAAAGTCAAACTATGTCATATAGCTGCCAAACTAATTGCACGAAAATAAAGTTCTCGTATGAAAACTTGAACCTGTATAATGTTTTATAGCTGCGATGGCATCGAGTACAACATTTTTTGGTGTATTATCTCTAAAATTACTTTTGTAAAATACAGATTAGAAGAACTTTTCATTTCTAATTTAATTCACAGTATTGTTGTGGATTCCAATCCCAAAAGCTATGTCATGTGAATAAATACCAAAAAAGAAACTCCTCAAACGAGCTAGAGCGAGAGGTGAGTAGTTTTGGCCACGACGATCTCTATTTTTCCTAAATTAAAAACAGTCCCTACGTACTAGCGGGAGAGATAGAGAATACTGGAGTAAATCAGTTACATTAGACTTTGTTATTATTTAAATGCCGTCCTACTCAAACTCCAATTGTGGCTACGCCACTGCCAAACCTAAATTCATATGAAAGTGTAGAATTGTACTGCAGTAGTTTCGGTATTATTGCAAGTGTTAAGAGTTTCAAATTCTTAAGAAATATGAACACTTAAAATTTTGGCAATTGCGCTCTGAGAAATTTAATGCGCTCTATTAATATTTGGTTTTATTATTGCCAATTTTGAACATAAAAGGTCGTGTGCGCCAAAACTTTGAAAGTTTTGAGTTCGCAGCAATGAAAATCAATACAGTTACTCGATTATTAGACTATGTATATAACTTTAGATAAATGAAGTAATTTATTGGACTCTAAGATATTAGCGGATGCAGGTTTAATAAAAGTAAAATTATAAGAACTTTTTTTGTTATAGAATTTAAAGATTTACTGCTATATTTCCCCATTTGATAGAGACTCTTCACCACAATAAACTGAAAGTACTCAGGGTCGTATTAAGTGCTTATAATATCAGTTGTTGCATCTTCCACATTTTAAATGTGGAACGGACTGAAGTAACTTATGCCTAAAAATTAAGATCAAATGAAACATAAAATATTTTATTCTTTGGGTATGAAATTTTGTCTTTAGACATGTAAGAAACTATAGAATTTAATAGCATGTTTGTGGATTTGTCAATAAATTTCATTCGACATATTCTCCCCCTTTTTATTTTCGTAGACATCGCTTACGCGGTAATAGCTGAGTTTACAACAAGCGAAACCAGGTTCCTCTCCATCTGATATTTCCCCCGGAGTAGAGGTGTTCCTCTGCTTCCCCCGAGGAGTACTGCTTTGAATACTTTCAGAGTTGGAGTGTTTTCGTCCATTCGGACGGCATGACCCAGCCAGCAGTTTACTGAACTATGTCCTATATTCCGCAAAACCTTTCTCTCGCAAAACTCATAACGGTGGCTCATCAGATGGCGTCATAGTCCATTCCTCTGAATCATATAGCAGGGCGGGGATGATGAGTGACTTGTAAAGTTTGGTCTTTGTTCGAAAAGAGAGGGCTTTATTTTTGCTTACTCGGTCCGAAGTAGAATCTGTTGGCAAGAGTTATCCTGCGTTGGATTTCCAGGCTGACATTTTTTTTTGTTATTAATACTGTTTCCAAGATAGAAAATATCTACATCCTCGAAGTTATGACTATCAATAGTGACGTGGGAGAAAAATCGTTAGTATGACGACTACTTGTTTGATGACAGGAGATAATTCATGGTGCTTCGCTTCCATATTCATTCTAGAGAAAGCAGAACCAACGGCGCGGTTCTTGAGGCCAATGATATCAATATAATCGGCATACGGCAACAGCTGTACACTCTTATAAAAGATTGAGACTTCTTGATTCAGCTCTGCAGCTCGAATTGTTTTCTCCAGAAGCAGGTTAAAGAAGTCGCTCGATAGAGAATCGCCTTGCCTTAAACCTTGATTGTGACGGAGCTTTTGGTATTGCTCAACGTCTGTTTACACAGCCGTTTTAGTTTTGCGGGGATACCAAATTCAGACATCGCGATATAAAGGCAGCTCCAAAGAAAGCTTTGCAATAGACGAAGTGGTGCTGTACGTCGACTCTTTTTGGGTTGCATATACCAAAGTGATCAGGGTGACGAGTAGATTTGAAATCCGGATGTCTGTCTATCCGTCCGTGCAAGTGGTAACTTGAGTAAAAATTGAGAGATCTTAATGAAACTTGTCATGCGAGAGTATAATATTTTCGGTGACACCCGCACTTAGCTCTTCCTTACTTGATTTTCCCTCTTTTTGTTGACGTAGACACCGCTTACGCGGTAATAGCTGAGTTTACAACAGCGCGCTTTTCGCTGTTTGGAGCCAATTGAAGATTGCAAGAACAGAAAAATTTGAGAGTAATCTAAGATCAGTTAAAGAAAGAAATGAGAATTCGCAGAATTTATACAATTTCTATACAAAGAGAGCACAAACCTTCCTCTAGTGAGGACGATCAAAAAAGTTTACGTATTATTTAGAAATCTATTTTGAAAATCTTTTTCACTTGAGGAATCTTAGCAAAACTTTATGGATCATGTGTGTGTCAAGGATCGTATCTCAAGCAACCTATCTAAGAGACCCGAATTGAATAAATTTCACGATATTTTTTTTTAAGATCTACGCTTCAAAAGATATAAACTTCATAGTATAGCTTTCCTTCGTTGTACATAGGTATATCTGTCATATCTCTACCGAGTTCTGTCAGCATCACGTATTCTTTGATTTCACTTTCACAACCCGACAAAAAAGGATTACTAATATGGCTCTTGTTCTATTTTTTTCAATTTATGAACACACCTATCTACGAACGGTTAAAAAAACTACTATTATTGTTACACTGAAATTTTTACGGTTCCCATATAAGGAAATTTACTTCACCATAGTAAATTATCTTGTGATAATAGCGACATCAGACCGTGTGGCTAAATAATTAATAGAGCACCCTTGTTTCTCTTAAGAGTTTGCTTATAGGACCAACTTCTTGGTATCTTTGTGGGTTGCTTCTAGTCCAAAGTGGTGATATTTTTCTCTTTTGTCTGTTAATATCTCGCATAAAACTACAACACACGCACTAAAAGAGCTCGAAAACATTTCTTCCATTAGAGCGCCTATTGCAAATTTACTCTAAAATGCCTGCGAGATTTATTAAATTGAATTCTATCTGCCTAAATGAGACGTCTTTTCGTAGGTATGGAAGAATGCAGACTATTAAAATGAGCAATGCCAGCAGGCCGCAGGAGATTTGGCAACAGATCAGTTCGTAAAAAATGTCACCAAAAATAGCATGGCATTTTTTTTCTCTTAAGAAAAAAATCTAAAGTCGTAGTAAGCGATGCCCCAAGTGCAATGCTAAGCAAAATATAAAGACGAGGGAGATGACATGACAAGCAATTGAAAATATTTAAACAGCCAAACACAATAAAGTGTGGAGTATCAGCAAACAAACCCCAAGAAATGTGTAGTCTCAGACATTGGCATTGCGTCTGACGAGCACCAAAAGAAAGAAAGCAACTGCAAATTCCGTGGACAGTGAGTAAAGAAGTGCTGAGTGCGATTGTGCTTGTGTTTGTTTCCCCATTTTTTATGTGTAAAATAATGGTTTGTACACATGGGGGAAAGCAATACAGTGGTTTATAAAGTAATGCCAGCAAAGATTTTCCCATATTCCTTAACACCGAACGAGCTTTTGTTTTTTACACGTTAAAGCCAAAATTTAAACCTAGTTAGAGTTTTAACAGGTAATACTATAGGATTATTAATGTTTTCACTGGTAAACTTTTATTCTCTTGAAGCTCGGCAAGCGCTGTTCATTAATCAGAACTTGTGCGAGATCTTTCTGCTGCAGAGTGAACCACAAGAGATTATCCGAATTTCTTGCTCTTAATTAAGTCGATTTCTGTACAATGTTGTAGGTATTCTGACTGAAGCCAGTATGGAGAATGGTGAGCTGGAATCATCCTATCACTTTCTCTTGTATTGCCTGGTTTTTGATTTACTGAGGGGCCTTAACAAATATGTGGTAAGCTCAAAATGATTCGTCGATTTGATTTATGTGCTTCTGGTTATTCAGAACATCTTCGGGGTGTAGGCATTACGACAAAGTCTACAAAAGATGTATTAAAATCGGTTCTGTCTTGGTCATAGCGGCGCTCGATGATCATTGTCAGATGAAAGTTCTTATAAGCAATCCTAAAAAAGGTTCATTTTATGCTCGAAGTTTAGCTTCAACTAAAATATATGTGTTGCCTATTGAATTAATTTCTCAGATAAGTTACTCAAACTTCAACCGTTATTTAAGAATCTACTACACCAACTTTATCAGCCTATCAGCCTCGCAACAAAGTGGCTAAAGAGAGTATTATAGTTTTGTTCAAATAACAGTTGTTTGTAAGTCCTAAAACTAAAAGAGTTAGATATAGGGTTATACATACCAAAGTGATCAGGGTGACGAGTAGAGTTGAAATCCGGATGTCTGTCTGTCCGTCCGTCCGTGCAAGCTGTAACTTGAGTAAAAATTGAGATATCATGATGAAACTTGGTACACGTATTTCTTGGCTCCATAAGAAGGTTAAGTTCGAAGATGGGCAAAATCGGCCCACTGCCACGCCCACAAAATGGCGAAAGCCGAAAACTTATAAATTGTCATAACTAAGCCATAAATAAAGATATTAAARTGAAATTTGGCACAAAGGATCGCATTAGGGAGGGGCATATTTGGAGTGAAAGTTAACCGACTAACTAAAAACGTCAAAAACCCTAAATTTTATGGAAGATATGGCAGAAAGAAGCTGAAAGCGGAATAAAACTTTGCACAAACACGGTATTTGATGCGAGAGTATAAAATGTTCGGTGACACCCGAACTTAGCCCTTCCTTACTTGTCTGGGTAACTATTGTTCCATCAAGACGCCGAAACTGCATTTTTTTCCAATGATAGCTCTCTGCTCTTCCCTACCACCTGCTCTGTCTATGCCTATGGGCCGATCGTACATGTAGTTGAGTTGAATTGAATTAAAATGAACAAAAATGCGGATAGCCGACATGAATGCGGTGACTGTCTGCCAAGAATACCGCCGCTGCATTCAATCCCGCTGACTGCTGATGAGACCGGCTTTGACAAGTTAATTTTTCCGTTTTGCATAGCGGCATGCAACTCCAGAGGCCACAACAACAACAAAAACTACAAACAAATACTTACAAGAATGCAGTACAGCTAAGCTGGCTTTTGCTGCCCATACTTGGTGCTATTCAGCTCGGAGCGGCATTTATTTCCTTATTACTTTCTTGGAAGTGGTCTCAAGAATTTCAGCTTATTTGTAGTGTGTGTATGTGCGCGCGTGTGTGTTTTTGTGTTGCGTAGACATGCAATTACAATGGCTATTACAATGTTGCCCCAACTCCCTTCACGCCACACCCTACCATCGCTTTCCATTTCCCCCTCTCTGTTGTAGAAACATGTTTGCTGGTTTTTTAAGGCAGCGGTGCTGTCATTGACTCGTCATGTCACTGTCATTATCTGTATACATACGCCGCCTGACATACAAGTGTTTTGTGTATGTGTGTGTGTGTGCTTGAAATGTTGCATTCGCAGCATTAGAAGGAAATTCCAGAGTCTATTATTTTTGTCGTTGCCGAAAATGCGCATTTGTCAGCTTGGATTTTTGTGGGGAATAAAGCACAGTGGACTGTCAGTCAGTCCGTCTGTCAGTCGGAATCTTGCGAATGCACAATACAACAATACTTACTTGCGCTGTGACTCCATTAGGACGAAGGCCTCTTCCGCTTCCGGTGTGCATATCAAATGAAAGATGTGTGCGAGAATTTTATGTCTGGACTTTTTTTACCGTCCAAATTTTTATGCTCAGGGTCTGAAGTTCTTTGAATTGGAGTCCCCCTTGACTGCTCTCGCTTTGCTTCTAGTTGGTTGTTGTGATGCCATTTGTTCGCACCATAATGTAATGCTGTTGCATATTTGTGTGACATTTCCAGTGTAATTGAAATTTTTTTTGAAATGCGTGTAAGAAATAAATTATAGGAACTTCAACTTGGGAAGGTCGCACTGTTGGCCAACACAGATTTGAAAATTAAAGTAGTGGTTATGCGAGTGTTTCTGATTTTAATTATACAGGGCTTGTCCGGTAAGTCATAGGACTAAGTCGATTTAAAAAAAAAAAAATTTAAACCAATCATTACAATTCTTTAAAAACTTTCAAAATGCTGCCAGCGCGATTTCTAAGCATTGAGGGCGTCACGGAAGACATTCTCCGGGATAGGCTTAAGAGCCGAGGACCATGCTGTTTGGATCCCATCCGCCGGCGTGTGCCACTTCGAAGATTGCCTCTTTGTTTCGGGATCATACTCAAAGATCCATGACTCGTCACCTGTGATTAGGCTATCAAAAATTGGGGGTCTCTTTCACACATGTTCAAATTTTCTTGGCACACTTCCCCTCGCCTCGATGTGTGGTTGTTAGTGTGCACTTTAATTTAACATCTGGGCAAGTAAACGATTACTTAGTTCAAAGCTTTGCGTATTCGAGTCACATTGTCGATGTTTGTCGAAGTCGCAGGTCTCCCAGCACGATCTTCAGTAGCGACCTTTCCCGGCCCTATTAAAAGCCTGGTATCAACGAAACACACCACTTCTTGTTAAAGCAACATCTGGGTAAGTCGGCTTGAAACATCTCTGTCGCAGATTTACCGAGTTTCTCACATAATTTAATCCCGTACCTCTGCTTTAACGAACGCTGCATTTTCGGCTAGCGCCCCTCGCGCGAAAAATGTTTGCCCAGACTCTTTAGGTGCTCGGCGACAACTGACCAGCCGATCTTTCGTTAGCTAGGAATCAGCCCTATTACTTTCCGGACAAACCTTGTATGTATGTATATTGTTTATTATATATATGTACAAGGCGACTAGAATTATTTGTGGAATCAGCAAAAAGTTTTGAGACTTATAGAAACGTAATTTTCTCAATTTCATCAATCAGTCATCCGTTAACGCACTAAATTGCTTTTTGCTTATATTTTATAAGACATTCATGCAACCCTTTTGGGGCTTCTTAAAGCAGCAACTCTCTCTGCCCGTTTAGCCTCTTCATTTGAATATCGAAAAATATTTTACCAGACGTAAGTTAAGTTGATAAGCCAATCAATCCAAATTCCAAAAAACTAATGGGGTAACTTTAAATGAAAATTTTCGGATTTAGCATTTCCTAAGAAACTTGTTCCTAAAAATTAAGGTTATTGTGTCCCAAGTCTTCAGGAATTAAAGGAACACCCAATATATACTACTGTGTACAAAAAGTAGTAAAAATTTTTAACACAAATTTCGCGTGAAAACCCGTCAGTGATGTCTGTGCTAAATCTCATATTAAACAATCATTACTCTTAACTATACGAGTGTCTTGCTGAAGTACAAATTCGGCGATTTTTACGATGAGTGAATTTATTAACAAAGAAGTTCCATAAAAGTTTGTGTGTGAATCGAATTTCTGGTGTCGAAACGTTCAGAATGTTGGAAAAGACTTCGGTGATAACTTTTTGTCGCGAAAAAGTGTTTTCGATTGGAAAAAATTATTCGATAAAATGCTTGAGAACCGACGATTAACGGTCATAGATCTTACTGCCATCGTTTAAATATCAGTGAAAACTTTTTTGAAAGATCATTTGGGCCTAACAAAAGTGAAAGCGTGATTGGTTCCAAAAGTACTACATTAAAAAAACAAAAAAACAGGACCTAACAAAACGTATTATTACTGGCGATGAGTCTTGTATCTATGCTAACGGCCCGAAAAAAGACGATCAATCGGCCTAATATCGTGGCAAAGGTGAGCCGAAGCCGGAAAACCACCTCAAAGCAGTTCCAAAATCTAGGTTATGTTGACATTTTCTTCAATTATCGAAGTGTAGTGCTCTCCGAATTCCTTCCGACCGACCAAACTGTTAACAAGGATTATTATTTGAGTGTTATGCACCGTTGCATACTGCATTGATTCTTCGTGAATTCGCCAAATTTTCCACCGCAACCACCGTATTGCCTGATTTAACTCCGTGTGATTTCTGAGTGTTCAGCAAACTTTAAAGTTGACGCTCCAAGGGGCATTACTTTGAGGGCGACGGCTTAGATTTTCAGAATAAATTAAGAATTTAAAAATTAATGATAAAAAAGTGATAATGTTTTCAGTATTGAAGAGACTGCAGCAATGAAAGGTTAGATTTCCTAGAAAAAAATCATTTCTCAAAGACTATGGCTGAATTAAATCGGTTAAAAAATAATTTAATAATTTACAAAGAAGTATTAAACCCCGATGACTGCAATAAGGAGATAAAAATACCATACAGTAAAAATGTGTCCATACAAAAACTTGATTTTGATCTGTCAATTTATATGATAGCGACTATATCCTATAATAGTCCAATATCGGCCATTCTGGAAGATGAGGGGCTAAAACTGAAGGATTATTTCGCGTATATTCCGATATATGGACAGACATGTTTACATTAACTCAGCCGTCACGGTGATCTTTTAAATACAAATTTCAGTGGGTATCTGATGTTTATTTCAGGGTGTTACAAACTTCGTTGCAAACTTAAAATTTCTTGCACTTAAAATGCAATATTTAGCATCATAAACAACCACAATGCGTTTAGTTACTTTTTTTAGGGAGCATTTGACAGCAAAGTTCGTGGATTCGTGACGCCACGAACTATAAAAAAAACTTTGTTGGTAATTACTTTCAAATTTGCGGATTACATTTTTTTTTCAGTTGGTTCAATTTTACAAAAATGTATTTACAGTTTTTTTGTCTTGTCTTCTGTTCGCTATAATACTTTTCTATACCGAAAATTAGCCTGAGTTTAAGAAATGAATATTGGCTTTTGCACTTCAAGCTAATTAAAAGAGAGAATTATTTATTTTCTTTTCAGGTTTTTGAAGTCGTTGCGAAAAGATAATTGGAAACTGTAATTTATCGGAACCGCCGAATTGGGTTAGTTTTGCACAAAATTGTCATATGAACTGAACGTTCAGAATGAAGTGCTTGTATGTACAATTTTTTTATTAGTCGGTATATTTTCGGAAACTATATTTCCGATGAAACTGTTCAGATCCGATCACTATACATCTAGCTGCCACACAAACAAGCCGATTATTAATCAAGTTTCTGTAAGAAAAATTTTGTAAAGGGCCTTTTTTTAGAACGACGCTATAAAAGTATACCACAACGGATAGCAAACAACGTCATATTTTTTCCGGATCTTTCGACTATTATCTTCAGTAAGGTTTGCCATTTCGTCATGGAAAGATATACGATCTAACAAGGAGCCGAAGTTACTAAAAGTTACTACCGAAATTCGGAGTCAATGGCCTCAACTTTAAGAACGCTTTAACAAATTTATGGTTGTTATAATTGTCTTGTCAGATCAACAATTGATCAGCTAGTGAAAAAATTCACAGGCAGAATAGAAAATGTTTCCGTGCAAGTGAGACAGCGAAGTCCCTTGTTATGTCGAGAATATTGCTGCTGCGTATCAATTTACAGGCAGTGAACGAGGGCAAGACGAAATATCTCCTGTCATCAAACAAGCAGTCGTCGCACTCGCGAATAGGCTACTACGTCACTGTTTGCCTTCAAAGCTTCGCAGTCCTAGTTAATTTCGTCTATTTTTGAACAAATATTTACAACAGGTGCTATTTCGGACTGAGTAGGCAATTGAGAAATAAAGTACTCTCTCGACGAAGAAAAACCAAACTCTATAGGTCATTCATTAATCCCGTCCTGCTATGTGATGCGAAGGTTTGGACGCTGACTACATCTGATGAGTCAAGGTTACGACGTTACGGCCATTTGCGCATTGTCCACGGCGAATACCGCATTCAATGGAACGATGAACTGTATGAGATATACGATGACATTGACATAGTTCAGCGAATTAAAACACAACGGCTACGTTGGCTAGATCATGTGGACGAATGGACGAAAACACTTCAGCTCTGTAAGCTCTGAAAGTATTTGACGCACAATCCGCCGTTGGAAACAGAGGAGGACATCCACTCCGTTGGAAAGACCAGGTGGAGAAGGACCTGGCTTCGCTTGGAACAGCGTAAGCGGTGTCTACGACAGTAAAAAAGAAGAAGAGCGCAACAATTGAGCAAGACCCAAACTAGTCTCTCATACGTCGTTCTTAAGCGTTTTGCATCTCTGTGAAGTCGTTGTGGCAAATTTTTGCTTTACTAGCAGAATCACGACCAAACGTGAATAAGTTGAGCAACTTGAAAGTGATTCGGACTTTCATGGAAAAATCATTTTCAGTAATGAGACTCATTTCAAATATACGTTATTGGTCAGGCAGCAAACGGTTACTTACGGTTAATTACGGTTTGGTACGGTGTATCGGCCGACGGCGTCATTGGGCCGTACTTCTTCCATGATGATCAATACCCATAATATTCTGTGAATGGGAATCGGTACCGCTCAATGATAACCGAATATATCTGACCCGAGTTGAATGAGGTGGACTTGGACAAAATGTGGTTTAACACGACGGCGCCACAAGCCAAACAGCGGAAGTTACAATCAATTTATTGGAAACCAACTTTAGTGAACGTGTTATCTCACCACTGGGGCAATTGGCCGCCTCGATCGTGCGATTTGATACCTTTAGACAATTTCCTGTGGGGCTACTGCAAGTCTTTGTTCTATGATAACAAGCCGAATACCGAACGTGAATAACGAACGTGAAATTGCAGCAATATCAGCCGATTTATGGTTCAAAAAAAAAAAAAAAAATCGAGTTCTTTACATAATGGAATCGAATGTACTGTCAAGGGTATAAAAAATGGATATCTTAAAACGCTCTTATTGTGGGAACTGCGAATTATGAGTATTAATTTTTCATTTAAGAAATCATAAGGATGTTGAGTATTTCTGCTGCGATCCTTAAATAAATTCTGAGATATTCAGCATCTATTCAATATCTATTATGAACGATTTAGTTTTTTAATTCTGGCACCGCTTATCATTCAATCTCTTTTCTATTTTGAAAAGTTTCTTACATCCAATAATTTACAGCGTATATATATATATATATGTAAGTAAGTAAGTGTTTGTACTAAACGTAATCTTGCTTTTCTTGCCAAATATTGCACTGCCTTGTTTACTTTACATTTTTTCGTTTTTTCTATTTTACCAAAACGCTCAGAAGTGTAAATACAAGCAATTGGTGACTGACTTGCAATACAGATTTTTCTAAAAAAATTTCTTGGTTACAAGTGTTCCACGAAAGATATTTGTTTTCTTTCAATTTCGTGCACTCGCTCACATAAATAGTAACAAATGCACGCGCACACACACAGTGGCACATACGTGAGAAAGGCATATGTGGCAAGAGTTGCTTTATACAAACGTGTTGACATGCCATTGTGCTCGTTCAAACGTCTGTGCCGAATTATTTTATTGTGTCGCAATATTTATTTGTAATGCAGCAGAGTGCAAACATTTGTTTTTCTAACAATTTCAACTTGGCAAAGCTTTGACAATAGCTTAATGCTGAGAAAGTATGTGTTTGGGCGAGAAAGCAATTTGCAAATAAAATGAATGGCATCGTCAAAGCATGTGGCAAGTTACTGTATAATTTTACTAAAACATGAAAGGAGCAGTTTGTTAATTTTTCGAAATTTTGTTGTAGTTACTCATTCTCACTCTTTTTTGTAGTTTTTGAGTTCTATTTTTTATATACATTTTTTATATATTAAAAAATTAGTAGCCTAAAAATAAATACAGCTTCGCTTAGTGTAAACTGTGAGCTGCCAAAATTCTCCGTGATTTTTTGTTCACACATGAATTTTCATATAAAATAATTTCACGTTACTCATACGCTATGAAGTACCCTAGTATTTTACACATTTTTACTGAAAATTTGAGCTTACGAAAGGTGTGTGCACGGTTTGTTCTGCACAATTTGACTGACGACCAAAAATTGCTCCCATCGATCGACGCTTGTGACCGATTATTTGACCAAAAATCACATTTTAACCACTAACCACTCCCGTATTCACCTAATATGGCACCGTGCGACTTCTTCCTTTTTGGAAAAATGCTTTGACCGTGAAAGGAAAGCGTTATGCAGACGTAGAGGCCATTCAAAAGGCTTGCATCGGCATACTCGCGGCCATACCGGCCAACGAGCTAAATCAATAAATTGATTTTGCCGAAAAAAGCCATTTGTTCTGTTTTTTTAAGTCCTGTTTATTTTGGAATGCACTGTATAGTCCTCCTTTAGTGAAATCCATAAATAACTACTTTTGTAATCTTAAACTGTCATTATACTCCTGCAACATGTTGCTACAGAGTGTAATATTTTGATCAGATAGCGGTTGCTTTTATCAGTTAAAACTAATCGAGGTATACATGTGGGTTTAAGTAAGGATGATGTGTTAAGCTTGACGTCCAATAGGAGAACAGATCTATTTCTTATTCGTTATAACTTAAGCGTTGCCTTTAAGTGTTAGTTGTTGAATAACTTTGTATAGAGGCGATATCGATGGTCGCATTAGATTCTGCTCCAATAAAAACTTGTTAGGAGATATACTTTTTGTTTCGCCTGCCAAGCGGTGTCTACTGATCGCAGGTCTCGCATACATGAACGTAGTTGTTTCACCATTACAGTGTCGCTATCTATACAAAAATCTGAAGGTAATCATAAGCTTTCGCTATAAAGTACATTTTTGTATGTGAATCATTAGCCCAATAAAATAAGTGGTAAATATGAATTCCACTGGCTAGCATTATATCATAGACGTGCAGATTTTAAAGTAAGATGCCATCTTTTGACGAGACCATTTGCTGTAGGGTGGTAAGGCGTGGTTCGAAAATGACTTGTACCCAACAGCTGCAGTAATTGTAGGGCGCTATCTAAATGACGCTTTAGGTTTGATGTGATGGTTACAGCTACACCCAACCGTGAAACCCAGCCATTCAGTAGTGTTTCGGGCAACAGCTGGACCTGTTATATCTAGTATATGTAACGCTTCCGACGCTTCTGCGTATGAATCTATCTAAGATAGTGAGACAATAGCGATTTCCTTCGATGGTGTCGTGTAGTTCTTTCCGCTGATAGTGCAAGCAGCAGCTAGCAAAATTTCTACTATATCGCTGGATACCAGGCCAAACAAACCGCTCTGTTTGCTATTGTAGCGTTTCCGTAAAATTTTTGGGTATAACGGTCAAACACGGCCAGTTGAGGTGTCGAAGTATAAGATTCTGGAACTAAGAGAAAGAGCGAAATTTTAAAAAATTGGGAGAGTTTTATGATACCATTAAAAGTTTTCCAAACTCCTTGTTTTTGGACTGGACTATATGGCGAAATACGGTAGCGGTCTGAACGGTGAAGTCAAGTGGATTAGAAGTTAGGTCTAGCTTTTGTTGAAAAGCGTATATCAGCGGCTTATGATCTACGTAAGTATGATAACGGCGACCTTTAACCATGTATTGAAAAAGGCGTTATAGGAGGTATGCTATTGTCAGCTCCTTGTGTTAAGTGCTATATATTTTCTCAACACTAGTAAATCTGCGAGAGTCTATTTCGAAACCTCTTTAGGTCCAGGTCTGCGCTTTTAAGAGAAAGGTGGTGTAAACCCCTACAACCAAATACTTCTTTGACTACTCATACACTCATGAAATAGAGTCTTCTGCATCAAAACATTTACTATTCGAAGTGTGAATATGCGAAAATCAACCACAAGCGCAAAGCACTAACTAAGAATCTTAAGGGTTTCGGCAGCACTCTCTAATTCCTCTGACATATACACAAAAAATTTCTTGAATGCTTCGTTGTAGTAATTAAAACTAAACAATGTCGATGAATGCACGAATGCGCCGCGAATAAATAAGCAAAGAGAAGAATCAATAAAATTCCGACGTATTCTTCTGCTGCCGCCGCATTATCTATTCTTTTTTGGCGGCGCATTCTTGCACAAGCAAGCAAAAGTGCCACAGTGCAGACTACTAAGCAATGCACTGACTTCACTTAAGCCCGCTTTGAGTGGCTTATTTCAGCAAATGTAATTTAATTTGAAMACAATGCTGTGGCGGCCGCCGATTGTTGTTCGTGCCAGCAATAATAGAATAACGGGAGAAACAGCACAATAACAACAACAAACACACCGAATAAAGTGGGCATGATAGGCCAAATGTGTGCAACATCGTGTGTTGCAAGTGTAAACAACTGTTCCCAAAAAAGTGCAATTAGTGTCTATATTATACTTAATAAAAGGGATAATTAATGTTGTTTTTGTTGCACAAGCATTTGCCTTAGTGCTGTTGGTTGCCTAATACTAAGTGCTCTTAGTAGACAAGTCAACTTAATAGTGCGTGCAAATCTCAATTAGGATATTCACACCCCAAAAAAAATGTGGATGCTTTTTGAAAAAATACTTATAAATTGGATATAATTTTTAGTTGCATAACTCTAGTGGACTTTATTAAAATACAGCGGTGTTACACATCGATAATAGAGTATGATGTCTACTTCGTTCATTTGGGAAACGGTTGTAAACTCCAGAGATCAGAAACTTTAGTGTTAAATATTTCTTTCCAATTTGAATAATTTTGATAGATAGGTTATGCAAATTAATCATTGTCATAAAACTAACCAGCACTTTTCCGGCCTTTATATCTTGCAGGACTTGTGCGCTATGGTAAGAGCTCCCAATGAGGAGAACAGTTCTGATCCTAGCAGCGTGTTGACCGCTGTAGAGCTAGCCCATTATTGATCATTCAGCTGGGCTCTAGTACTAATGGGTGATCCAAGTAGAAGTACTGTTTTCAATAGCCTTTTTTGACAGCTCACGTTAGAGTCGTTGGCATGGAAAGACTAACGCTTGAACAACTTTCCAAAAAACATGATCGGCCTACTGAACGTACTATTCGCAGCACCGTAACATATCGTCAGACCGCGTCCAGCACGGATAGAAGAAAATCTAGAAGACATATGTAGCTTAAAGTGTATACGGAGACCGTGGAGACTCGATTCAGCGCCATTCGCAGCAACTCGGACTGACATATGGAACGACTTGGCACATCTTACGTCGAGATTTTAAATTGAAAGCGAACAAAATATAGCTTGTACAACAACTGAAGCCGCTCGAACTTCGCAAGTGAGATTGGCTCTTGAAAAATTCCAAGAAGATCCGACGTTTTCGAGACAAACTTTGTTAGGCGATGGGTCTCCATTTCTGCCTCAATGGGTATGTAAACAAGAGAAATTTTCGCATTTGGTACGATAAACCACTTGAAGAGATTTAAGAGCTGCTATGATCCCAAATGCATCGGTACAAATTTCTACAAAGATTATACCGACGAGAACGCAATTGATAGCCGAAGTTGAAGCTTGGGATCTCGGTGACATTTATTTGATAATTTCACGTTTTGGGAAGGTCGATGGGCCCAAATAAATATTTGCCAAATTAGGTACCCTTGATAAATTTTTTGTAAGATTTATAGGTCCTTTTCCGCTGCATGCTGGTCGTTTTTACTGATACAGTCAGCGCGTTTTATGGCCAAAATTGAGAGCAAAATTTTGATTCATGAACGTATTTAAAACGTGTGCTTTCTCACTAATGCAAATAACTCTTCCTGCACGGTCATTAGCGACAGCATGATACAACTCTTCTACAACTATGTGTAATGAGACAGACAATGGGATTTCAACTTTTCTAGTCATCCTAATCGTTTAGTAAATAAAAAACTAACCTTCCGATGTTTTTTGGCTGTAATTGAAAAACTTAGATTTTTATTTGGTCTTTTAAATTTTTTTACATCAAGTTCAGAATATGATATCATGTAAATCGCCACCACAGTTGATTGTCATTTGAGCCCTGATAGGTCCTCACATCCTTGACGGTTATTGTCTTTAAGAGCTGCAAGAGTCTGAGCCTTGTTGACATTAACCCGCGACTGCAAAAAGCCTCACAAAAAGAAGTCTGGAGCGGCCAAATCAAGCGATCTTGCTGGCCAGTGCAAATAGCCAAAACGGGAGATTATTCGCTCCGGGAAATGCATTCTTCAGCATATCGGTTGTGGCACGTGTAGTGCGTTACCGTCCTGTTGGAACCACATATTTTCCAATCCGAATTCATCAGGTTGCGGCAAAAAGAACTCGTTGATCATTGCTCTGTATCGCTCACCACTCACAGTAACCGTTTGGCCTGCAACGTTTTCGAAGAAAAAAGCTCCGAAAACTCCTCCAGCGAAAATAGAACACCATACAGTGACTTTGAGTGGAAGTAATGGCTGTTTGTGGGTTATACGCGGATTTTCGGTGACCTAGAAACATAAATTTTGCTTATTTACGTACCCGCTAAGATGGAAATAGGTCTCATCACTCATGATAATTTTTGATGAAAAATCATCTTCCTTTTGGTGGTGATTAAGGATGGCTTGAGCGTATGTTAGACGGGAGTGGTGGTCACGTCATCTGGTCGATGTCGACGGCGCTTCCATGACATCTTCGGCAACAGCAGCAATATTCTCTGCAGAACGGCTACTCCGGGGTCTGCCACGCCTGGTAGAATCTCATGTTGTGCCAGTCTATTCGAGGCGAGCGGCTAAACGTCGCAGTGTTTCACCAGTAGTCGTCGGACAGCCAGGAAATCTGCGTCGAAATTCTCGTTGTGCCAAAGGCACCCACCGATTATAGGTCAAATAAATAGTCACCAATAACCGGCGTTCTGGAGCAGTGTAGCGAACCATTTTTTATTTACGTGTATGTCGATTTGTTTACTTCACAAATGTCAAAACAGAACTGACATTAGAAGTCAATTGTAAAATTTATAACATCTTCTGATAGGATGATTATTTTTGCACCACCTTGTATATATATACAAGTCTTTGTGAAACTCGGAAAATTTGCGACAGAGACGTTTCATATGATTAAACAGGTTAACCCAGATGGAAGTAGTGTGCTTTGGTGGCACCAGGCCTTTTTAGAGGGCCGGGAAGAGGTCGCTGATGAAGACCGTGTTGAGGATCTGCATCTTCCTGCCAAATTTTACGTGGAAGTCTTCAAGAGGCACAAACGAAGAATCAATCGGGTCCGACAAAACATCGCACCCGATTGAAGTTGCACCACGATAACGCCCCGGCTCACACCGCTCTTTTTGTGAACAGCTACCTAACCAAGGCTGGCATCCCAACGCTTCCGCAGCAGCCCTACAGCCCAGGTCGGCACGTTTTTTGTTTCTTTGCCACGCACCTCGGCTCTCAAAGCCATTCCGAAGAATGCCTTCCGTGTCGCCTTCAATGCTTAGAAATTGCATTGCAAAATTCGACGCCAACGTCACAAAAAAAAAAAAATAATAATAAAAAAAAACATGGTGCATCTGTTACCATGGGTGCAGGTGACGTCGGCGCTTTTTACGTTAGTGGTGGCTTATTGAATGCAACGAAATATTTTGACATTCTAAATGAAAATTTACAGGCCAGGTATGAAATACGTTCTTTCCCAACTCTTCCCGATAAAGCTGATTTTTTTCAAAAAGAGTTTGATTGTGACCGGATTTAAAACGAAAAACGCAATGAGTAGCATTGATCAATGTACGCATTCACCACATTTGACTTCATGTGATTTTTTCTTATTCTTCAAACTGAAATTGCTACTTCGTGGAATCCGTTTTCAGTCTATCGAAGAGATCAAATTTGATAAAGGGGACTTAGGTCCTCCCAAAAAGTTCGTATAAAAAGTGTTTCGAAAGGTTGGAAATGTCGTTGACATACTATAAGTGTATTACATCTGGTGGGCATTAATTTGAAGCCGACAAAAAATATTGATGAATAATTAAATATTTTCCGTTTTATTTGTAATTTCCGAGTAATTTTTTTTTAATGTATATGGTCACACTTTGATAACATATTATGTTCAACTTTTCTTCGCTTCTAAAAAGAGCTCTAAATAGCAACTTACTTGTGATACTTGTTGGCGTAGCTTTTTGCAACGAAAACTTCACTTGCGTTGACTTGTAATAAGTCTCATGACCAAACATTCTATATAATAGACATCTATTTAAGAAAAAAGTGTACCTCTATTCGCTGATAATCCAACTGGGGCTTTACTTTGTTGGCAGGTTAGGTAAATATGCTGATTTCTCGTTAATCCAGGAATAAACCTACTTGGACTGCTGGAAACGCTTATCGGTTGTGGTGCTCAGAACTTGTAGGTCTGGATACAAAAGAGCAATGCATAGAGCTTCCCACAAATTTATTGAAGCAGCTAATATCAATTTCAGCCAATTCGCCGTGTTCGTAAAAATTATGACAACCGAGATGCTGCAACTTTGATGAGATGCGACCTCCAAATCTTTAGCCTTAATGCGTGAGTGTCAATGAAATAATATCCAGTTAGGAAGCCTAATTGGAGCGTTGTAAGCTTTGCTAGCTAGCTAGCAGTTCAAAGAACCTTCTCCGTTCCACTGTGGTACCGAAGTCTACCCCAAGTTAAGGATTTAATATACAATCTCTGTTATCGGACTAGATGCTTACCTAAAAGAAATCGCATTTCGAAGAAGTGGCGCTCTTGCAGATTTTATTGAAAATCTTCTACTTGAAGATCTGATTTCTGATATTTCCAATGTCCACCAAAGAGGTTTCTCTTTGATTTTCAGCATTTGGTTTTCAGAGGAGACTGCACTGATAACCACATCTTACTCATTAATCGCGAAGGCTCGCTGATTTCCAACCGGGAGCGACCGGATAAGCTGATTGAAGTTTCCTCACGTATAGGCTTTCTCACTGGATGTGCTCCGTCCAAACAGAAATTAATATACTCGTACCTATGGTCAGAGAAATGGTGGTAGACAAATAATATCGAAAAGTGATTCACATCTAGTCTTTAGGTACGAGCTTCCCCAGACCGAGTGTATGGAGTTTGCGTCCGAACCAAATATTTCGTTTGCTATCCTTTGCTTGGCTTCTGCCAAAGCTATTTCGATCAGTCAGTTTTCTAGCTGTGAAAATGTTTGCTTTTCCTTGAAGTAAAAAGGATTATGTGTATGTGCTTAGTTTTTATTGGATATTTGAAGACGTTATTGCTTGCGCAGACAGACGGATGGACAGATCGATGAAAAATAGTTCATTAAGTTACTTTGATAACTTTGATTTTGTGATTATAGCCTATCTATGTCGCTTAAAATCTTTGCTTTTCAAAAGAACTTCAAAAAAACTCGAAAATATCTATTTTCATAAATAATATCGGCTAAATCCAAACATTGCCCAATCTGCTAAGTTGTATTATCCTGAACAAATATGCATTTCTGTAATAACTGACTGAATGGCCACAAAGTACTCAAAATGCGAAGAATACTCGTAAACATAAACAAAGTAGCTAAGCAGCAACGAAAACACTCAAAATCGCTGCCAACGATAAGCAGTATTGTCTACAAGGATAAGGAGCTGGCGCAAAGAACAATGCATCCGAAATATTCATATCAGTATACACATACATACGATTCTAGAAGCTCCGTTAACAATGGATCCGTGAAAAGAGCTGCGGATGCGTTACTTTCGCATTTGGCGCTGTTATATTGCCGAAATTGAAATTTATTCCACCAATATATACATCCTTGAGTAATGAACTGCAGCTGCAGCTGCGAGAACCCTATAGTAATGAGCCGGTAAATTTCCTGAAAATGACTAATATTTAAGCGATTGAATTCAGACCGGTTGGGATATATGAATTATTTAAAGCGTAAATATATAGTTGTATTCGATTAGACAATACTTAAGAGTGGTATATGCAATAAACAACTGGTAGAAAATGCGCAGACTGGTTTAAATAAATCTACATAAAATAACAAGACTTGTTTCTATTGCACCGATTTTTATCCATTTTGCTTTCATCGAGTGAAAACTTATCGCACGGAGCAACCAGAAAAGTAGTGAAAAGAAGAAGATACGTTAGGTTGGGTTACCTCCTTTAAACTCAAGGTCGAGAGGAAAGTATGTGTGCATAATTTCAGATCTCAAAACCGGAGATAGATATGCAAATGGATGTTATAAACTCTTTGGTATATTTTATATACCATGCAGAGCATAAAAAATGGAGCACAATTTCGAGTTTTTTCAAATAGTCTCCTTAAACTGGTCTAGTTACTGGTGAAAAGATGAAGATAATAAAATGGAAGTAGAATGTGAGGGACTAGTACGAGTAACATTCGATACAAACTGGTGTCAATCCGCTAGTAAGAAAACGCATTTCCGCAGGATATATGAATTAGCAGAAGTTTTACAAGTATCAATTTTGCGTATTTATCCATTCATTGTAAACTTTCGGTTATGCGCATTTTTCATTACTTTCAAATTTATTCAAGCGGATTTGCGAATAGTTTAATAAACTCGTTTTAATGGTACTCAAATTTTTTTTTTACCTTCTTTATTGGGCGCGTACGTATACGAACATATTAAGAAATTTTATATTTATACTAGAACATTTGTGGGATTAGGTAGGTAGGTAGGAGTGCAGCCCTGTTGTCTATCAAGCTCAATTAGCACTTGATGTGCCATTTTGATGCACTATTTGTAGAACCTTCTGTATCTGCTACTACGTTTCACATTCTCTCTCAAACCATTTTGAGGTTTCGATAAAAGTACTTATGTCTGATATGCTTTTAGTGGAAATCTATTCAAGGTTTGGAGCTTAATGGATTCCAAGTGTTTTGTGTCGGATCTGTGCTAGTCCTGGGCTTTCACAAAGAAAGTGGAAAATTGTTTCCTTGTTCCCTGCTATTTTGCAGCCTCGGCAGATATCGTTGTAGTGCATACCCATTTTGGACGCATGTTCCCCAAATGGCCAGTGCCCTGTTGTGGTAACTGTTACTCTGTAGATACTTTTTCTTGACCTATTTAATAAGTCGGTGGTTCTTTTCCTATCATATGTTGGACATAATTGTTTAGTTATGATCCATTTTGTAATGTTTTTCCACCTGTTATTTGAAATTGTCTATTGATCTCTCTTTTGATCGATCCTAACGGGCTTGGTATTAGCTCTGCCTCGGATTCGTTAAGAAAAGCTCCTGCCTTTGCCAACTCGTCTGCTTTTTCGTTACCGAAAATGTTCCTGTGTCCGGGAACCCAGATCAAGTCTAGTTGGAGCTTTTCTTTTATTGAGCTTAGTATTTTCTTGCAGTTGTGACTATACTGGAATTTGTCATGGGTAAAGACAAGGCCAGGAGCGCCGCCTGGCTATCTGTAAATATAGTTGCCTTGTGCCTATTCTCGTGGTTTCCCAACAGAACCTCGCAGGCTTTTTCTATGCCCAGTACTCTCCTGGGAAGATGCTAGCCGAGTTCGGTAGACGTATAGAGAGAGATATGCCTAGATCAGCCGTGCCTACTCCGCATTTCTGCATTCTCATCGAGATGGTATCCTCACCTGGAAGTGTTTATTGAAATCCAGCTTTGGGAGAATGTACTCTGATTTATTAATGGTTAGCTTGTTTAGGATTACACTATGTCCGTAGTTCTGCTGATTCCAACTACCCAATTCTTTTATTCTTATCCCCGCAAAAGCTGCTGTTTTGTAAATAAAAAAGTCCATGGGTAGTTGATGCAGGACCATATTGAGTGCATCAATCGGGCATGACCTGATTGCACCAGTAACACCCGCACATGCTGCTATTTGTATTCGATTTAATTTTCTAATGTTGTATTGTTTGTTTAGCGCTGGCCACCACACCAGAGCTCCATATGTAAGTATAGGTCTTATGACAGCCGTATACATCCACAGGATTATACTAGGTTTGAGGCCTCAATTTTTGTTGATGATTCTCCTGCAAGTATAGTAGTCCATGTATGCTTTATTTATCTTTTTTGTATATTTATTTACCAGGACAGTTTGGTGTCAATCTCTACCCCCAAGTATTTAGCTGTGGAGCATAGAAAGAGTGTTGTACCTTTTAGTACCGGAAGTTGAAACTGAGGGATTTTGGTTCTGGTTAACATCTAGTCCATTGTTCTTAGCCATAGGTTTAACTTTCGCGGGAAAAATTTCCATCACCCCAATACCAAATTCAATGTAAATGGCCTAGGCGCCATATACGCCTACTAATTGGACACATGAAGCTTACACACGATCATTAGAACACTGTCCTAACTTCGCGAGAATCAAAGTTAATTAAACAAAATAAACCCTACAGCTGGTTTAATTCATACTAACTCAAAATATATTAATCTATAGTACTTATTCATAGAATAACTTGGATTAATCAATCAATTGTAATAATATTAAACTTACTCATAAGATAAGCGTCAAAGGCCGCCCGTGCTAGAACGCTATCTAATAAATAATAATAATATTTGCTTATTCATTGGCGAATGCTAAACTCTTCACTCGATTTTTTAGGGATGCAAACGTGGTTGTGGTTGCTTTATAACCAACGCTTTTCAAAATTTGGTTTGTGGTTTCTTTAACATCTTGCGCCATTTTTGCACATGCGAGGTAGGTATTTTTTTTTTTTAACCAAAGGTATAACTTTCCTCGTTTTCCGGTCTATTAATATTTTCGGGCGACCGGCTCGGGGTTTACAATAATAATTCCAGTTGTATCTAATTAAAGACTCAGCTCTATCAACCAATACCCCAATTTTGCGAAAAGTTTTACCACTTTCTGTGAATTTTAAAATAATTTTTCCTTCACCCACTCCAATTTCTTTTCGCTTTTCGTTCATTGTTTCTAAAATAATTTTTTTAAAAACAAACCTATTGGACAGAATTTAACTGACAGTGTTTGAATTTTTAGTTTTTTATAAAAATAAGCAATAAAGCAGCGTCTTATTACAGTCCCACGTTAAAATAAACTAAAAAATTTATATGAGCGGAGACTTTTTCTGCTCGTTACGCTCAAGTCTAATGGGAAATATATAGCTATCTTAGTTTCTAGGGAAACAATTTGAATTATTATGATGTTCTCAGAATTCTTGCTTTCATATAAATTTCTAACGTAAATTGGAAAAAAAATTAATTAAAAAACTATGAGCGACAACTTTTTGTCAACTTGTACTAACTGTTCTTCATATTATTCACTTGTAATCATTATTTCTCGATTTCAAAGCAAATGTGCACCATCTTATCGTCATTCATTTTGTATGATAGCTATATGCCTCAGTTTTTGTGATATCGATTAAATTTTGCAATCGTGCCTGTCTGTCCAAGAAGGTGTTAATTTGCCGGAACCAACGATATCTGACCGCCATTGCATGTATTTGCCATACAAACGAACCGATCGAAACCCAGTCGTTTATATCGAAAACTCTTCTACTTATTTTTCACAAATTCAGCAAACGTCCAAGGCAACCATTTGTTGAATTTTTCTGTTGATACTTTCGATGTATTTCAGTGCCCAAAATGATTTTAAATTATTTTCTGTGACAGCGAGTTCATCTCTTTGCATTCAGATTTTCGAAATTTGACTATTAAAATTTTTTATTTTGACAATCAAAACCACCTCGGGACACAGAGTAAACTCACTACATCTTCGAAGTGAAAAACAAAAACGTTTCCTTACTTTTTATTATTCCCTGTAGTTGAATATATTTGCAGATTGTTGATATATTTCCATGAATTTTTTCAAACCACAATTCCGAGCTTTATCCTCACAGCTTGATTCTGATTTTGTGGCGGAATCACGAGCGTTTAACGACAAATGCTTCTCGCAAATAATATGCTTTCGTCCTTCATAACATTTATTATCGTTCATAGTAAAGCTGTCGCCGATAAGCGAGACTTCTACACAATCCTCCGAATCGTTAGCATTGTTCGGTTCGTTCTCTTCCCAGAATGTATAAAGCATTGGACGTCCACTATTAAGCGACATGTACATTCCTTCCACCGCCAAATCATTGCTACTTGTCCAAGTATGCATATGACTAATCTGCATCTGCTTTAAGTGCGAAAATAAAGCATTCTTTTCAGCCAACGATTCAATAGTTAGCAAATCACTGTCGTATGATCGACAAAAATGAGCAGCTGCGTACCAATTTAGCTACAATGGAAATACAATGCGTTTTATAGAAATATAATGGGAATAGCTCTTAGGTGTTTATGTTTGAGTACCTCTAAGGCTAGAGTCGACACTAAATAATACTTGTTACCAACTTTAACGAACGGGTGTAAGTCCACAACTTCACCTGTAAATTTAAGAGAAAAATTTATAGTTCAATAAATTAATTACTAAAGTTCGTACTACCTTCTTGAACCGCTGTACTACATGTAGTATATACTGCAGAATTCACAAAAAAAAAGAACAAAAAAACACAGTGTGCTTGATGCATCATTCAAGCGTTTCGTTTATGTTCAAGTGTCTGCGCCTCCAGATACTGATGATGTGAAGCATTAAATGAATTTGTTGCAAATTTTATAGATTGAATTTTTAGAAATAACTAGCTTTGAATAGTATATATGTACGAGTACGAGTGTTTATCGAGTAATTAATTCAAACAAATTCGCTTACTCTCACTGCCAAGCCGTAGATCTCTCTCACAAGTGATAAGAATTTTTACAAGGCGGTGTAATTTTATAATGAGTTATGAGTAAATATTTCGTACTGGCTCAGTAGACAAAACTATTTGGTTCTAACTCTTTTTCGCAAGTTATAAAAGTGGGTAATAAAAGATAATAGGGTTATATATCTTAGAGAAAAAAGCGTCTTTGTTTTGAGTGCAATTCAAAATATTGCAATTTCATTCGGAAAATTCACTTAAAATACTGTCAACTAGTATTTTCCTAACCAGTTTGATTTTAGTCAAAGATATCTCGCTGTGGACTAAAATTTTTGCTCGCTAGTATAATGCTGCACTGAGTACTTGGGAAATATTCTCGTTAGACCCACTGATAAGAGTCTATCGTTTATTGCAGTTCGTGCCGAGATTAAATGGAAAACAAAATTATTGCAAATTTTGTTTTTTATAATTATCATTTACTATTAAGGCATGTAGAGAAGACAGTGTGGGTATTCTTATAGCTTATGTGTGCAATGCGCAACAATATACATAAGTAGTCGCGGTTCCACCTTATACACCTTTGTCATTATCTTTCTCCGTAATTTTGCTTAAGATCCTTCCATCAAAAATTTGCAGTTTTGTTTTGTCATTTTTGAGTAGCGTACATGACTCCGCTACAGAGAATACGTAGGTTGCCCTTCATATTGTGGGATTTGGCCACACTAGTGTTTAAATCTGACAACTGACAACCATATCGTGAAGTTTCACATTTTTGATTTTATACATACTCAGAACGTTTTGACTCACGACCTCTTTTTGTCTTGTTTAAAGTAACTTAAAATATGCATCTCGGCCATAAAATGAATTTAAGTCCTGAACAATTCAGCGCGAATATTTTTCACAATCGATTCACTTAATTCAATGTTTGGCGATGAAGCTTCGTCAAAGACCAGTTGTCTTTCAAGAAATTCTTTCTTTCTTCATTCTTCATCCCGATAATACGAGCTCTCAAACATCTACTGAAACAATTACAGTTCATCCACCGTAAAGTCCCAACTTTGGACAGAATAACTTTTTTTATTCAAGCACGAAAATTATAAACTAAAAGCTCAACGTTTGTCAACACTTCTGGAGGCGGTTAATGTCTCGGATATACTACAGTCAGAGTGGCAAAAGTGCTTCGACTTAGTAGATAATATTTTGAAAAGTAATAAAGCGACTTTCGACGATAAAAAAATTATTGTTTTTGTTCTCTAAATTCGAAATATAAAACGCAACCTACTTAATACTGATCAAATGATGATTTGGTAAAGGGTTAGTTCATATTGACAAATGAGATTTGGCTTCAACAGTTTAATTAGATACACCTACATATGACCTATTGGCGGCTTGCATTCTCTTCGATCCTCAGACTTGCTGAGCCATCGCTACTGAGTATCACGCTCAAGCAAGTAAAGCTTTCAGAGTTGAAAATTTTTTTTAATCTAAATTAATTTTTTATTCTAAATAGATCCCTTCAAAGGTGTTACACTGATTATTGTATCCTTTGATTACCTCCTCATACGCCGAAAAATTCTTTCCAGGAAGTAATATTTTAGGATCTGAGAAAATTTAATAACCACTGGGATCATATCTGGAGAATACGGTGAATGCGGAAGTCTACGGAGACCAAATCATTGATTTGCGCTAGCACTGACTTGTGATACGGTGCAGTGTCTGTGTAACAGCACTTTATTTTTCTTCAAATGCGGCCGTTTTTTGGCGATTTCGTGTTTCAAACGGCCCAATAACGGCCGTTGTTGACGCTGTTGTTCTCCCTATTTCAAGGTAGTGAATAAAAATTATGCCATGCGCATTAAAAAATATTATACCATAACCTTGCCAGCCGACTTTTGCATTTTTTCACGCTTTGGAGCGGGTTGATTGTAAACACTCCACTCGGATGACTGTCGATTGGACTTCGGAGTGAAATGATGGAGTCATGTTATCATTCGTTGTCACAAGTCGTTGAAAAAACTCGGATTTATTACTCTTAAAGATTTTCAAACACTGCTTTGAATCATCAACTCGTAATTTTTTTAGTCAAAAGCGAGCTCGTCACCCATTCTGTACAGAGCTTTCTTTGATGTACACGTTCAGTTGATATCATTAGGGTGTCTGCCATCTCGAAACACTTCACTCTACTATCATCCAAAATTATTTTGTGGTCTTTGCGGTTCACTGCGGTCACTGCATCCGGTGCGCATTTCCCCACATCTAAACTGGTTACCAGTTTTTGATGGTTTATTTTCTTGGGACAGTGTGCGGAAGCTTGTTATCAAGCCAAGCTTTTTCTTCAACAGGCTAGGTTTGGGTGCTGTCGAATATTTGTAATAAAGAATGTGATATATGAAGGAGATATATATACTACGATCATATTTACCATCTTTCGCGATATCGTTTTGGTTCAAATGGTCGAGTACGTGCAATGGTATGAGATTTTGCTTAAATTTTGACACGTCCATTTTCCAGCGCTTATTTTTTTGTATTGATAAGCAACCAATTTGTTAGCGATGTAGGCTTATATTTAATGCTTTTTGTTAGACCATTTTCACACTGCATAAGGAAAAGACATAATGAAATGTACTCAATAAGTCTGGCTGCAAAAGATTTGATAGGCTGTGAAATATACATAACAAACCTATTAGAGAGCAAGCACACGTCCACTTTTCAAAAATTTCACTGGTAAACAAAAATCCACTTGTTTTTTATGACATGAACTGAACAATATGTTTATCTTGTAAAAATTGCCACAAATGCAGAAAAAAGCTACAGATTTCTTCTATCAGCTTTAGTTTTTTTGCTATGAGGATTTCTTTTTTCAAATGAAACACCGATAGATACATTATGTATTTTTATATTATTTTATTAATCAAAGAGTACCTTAAAATGGTGCTTTCGATGTTTTTCAGCGATATTTTGTGGCCCCTAAAGTTTTCTGGAAAAAATCCAGATGGGAGTCAAGATAGTGAATTTTAAGGGACATGTTGCAACCCATTTTTTTATATGCAGTAAGTAGTTCAATCACAAGATCTTTGTAATTGTCAGCTTTCACAGTTTCATGGAGCATTTCCTCAAATGTTTCAACTTTCATTAATTCTCTTATTTGCAGACCCTCCTTAATTTTTGTATCACTGACTTTCTATCTTGGAAATTTTTGTTTCAGATACAAGAACCCTCATCCATTTCTGTCCATTGTTTTAACAAAATTCTTCATTAAATCCAATTTGATATGCAAAGATGTTCACTGGTAACGTTTTTTTGTCTAGGAGTGAGCTTCTGCCATTCTGGCCACTGCTTCTGTACATAATGACATTCCCATTCGCAAAGGAAGCAACATTATTTCGATATCGTAATTGCATTTCAAGAAGAAGGGCGATTACTTTTAGATCTCCACATATTGCCCAACCATACTCATGATAACGGAGGTGCTTTAAAAGAACTCTGTTCCCATATGCTTTCTTCATATGAATTAGATGAGCTAAGGGCACAGAATGATATTTGCTTCCGTTATGAACCAATACCACCTTTAAACTAAGTTTAGAGGAATTTCTCTCCCCAATCCATTGGCACTGCAAAGGACATTTTAAGATTTGAAACATTTAACCAAGCTGTTCACAATGTTACACAAGTTTTGGAACATATATGAGGGACCCATGCTGTGTCTTGGTCCCAAAATTAACACGAACATACAGTTCGTAAACTTTTAGCACAAGTGGTTTTAATTACGTTACGTTTTTGCATTTAAAAGCTAGTTCTCCGCACACATAATAAAAACTGTTGGCACTATTTACGCACTACCTAGGCATTGTACCTAAAAAGCTTAAACACAGTAATTTCAAAAACATAAAAGAATGTGAACTCAAAATCGTTTTGCTATCCAAACATAGAACATGTAAGTAATTCGGACAAAATTAGCCTACTGATACATTTTCTGAAATAAAATGATCGTATAACACGCTGTTTCCTTCAACACCCCCTCGCAGGCAAATCCGGTGTAAACCGTATGAAAATATGCCTGATCATATGAAAATATGAGATGATGCAATATAATGAAATTTTGTGTATTGTAAAATGTAAGGTCGCAGGTTACCAAATATCTGTGGGTGATGAAAAAATTTTCAGATTTGACTCCAGTGTATCAAACTGCATTAGAAACACCTAAGAATTTTCATGTCACAAATTTTGCATCTACCAGTGTTATTAAATAACATATGTCTCATTTAGTTTAGGTTGTGGCTCGGTTAACAACTGCACAAGAGATGCTCCACTGTTTCCCTGGAACCCTGCTCTATTTTCATTTTCTTTACCATGTTTCTGCCGAGGTCGTCGTATAGACTATGCATAGGTTTTCCAATGTTTATCGCTTTTTCGGATGTTAGCCAGCGCCATTCTTAGGAATAGCGCTCACTATTTCGTTGTCCTCGATGCCATTGTAACCTGGCACCAAATATAAGTAAAGTTGTTTACTTCTGGTAATACTATCCTCTGCTGTCCTACTTCCCAAAACTCTTATGGCCGACATGTGGTACGAGGTTTTTGCCTTGCTTGGCAGCCTACGTAGATGGTGAGCCTGGAATTGCCTGCTGGTACACATAGCAAAGACCTGAGCCTGAAATATACTGCAGTGGTCCGGCAACTTGAAAGGTTTCGTTATGCCTATCTACGGACAGTATATGCCCACACCAGTGTATGAGAGAGTGAGAGAGCTCCCAGGTTGTGCCCAGCTTCTGCCTACATGCATATAGAGCATTAATGGCTTTCATCACTTTTTCTTTCATGTTGTGCTTCCATAGCAGTTTGTTGTCCAAAACTACTCCAAGGTATCGAAGGGAACCTTCATAGTGAGATTTTGCGCTTTCTTGTGAACACAAGAAGATCCGTTTTCTCTGGGTTCAAGCTCATACCCGTTTGCGATGCCCAGTTCTGGGCTGTACTGAGAGTGGTGGTCATAATACTGCTAACGGTCTGTAGAGCCTTGACTTCAAAGTTCCTTAGCAGTTTATTAACCAATAATCTCCATAGAAGCGGAGATAGCACTCCACCCCCTACAGACTTCCTTAGTGATTTTAGCGTCGGTTCACTCTGCTTCTGTACGTATAGAGGTCAAAAGACTTCGGATCCAGCCTTGTATAGTAGGATCAACACTTATTGACTAGATACTATGTAGAATAGATTAAGAAGTTGTTGAACGCTTCGAAAATGTCCTGAAATACTCTGAGAGCATACTCCTTGTATTCAAGATCCCTTTCGATATAAAATATAATACCAGTGTGTGGGGTGCAATATCTATTGATATGCCCTTCGTATATGCGTGCGGCGCCTTGGGCAAGCTTCTGGGAGCCATTGCGGCCCTAATGTGTGTGTCCAAGATCCTCTTTAGCGTTTTCAGGAGGAAGGAAGTTAAGCTTGTAGGCCAAAACTCTTTTGAGTGACGCAGACAACCGTCGTGCAAACAAAACTATCAAATGTACTTTGCGAAATATGATGCGATAATCATGCAGAGAGAGAGAGGCTTTAAATTTCCAGCTGAAAGTCGGTAGTTATGTCGAAAATTTTGCTTTACTCCAATAAAAAGTGCAGCAAAGCAGATGCTATTGTAATGAAATAAAATTCGGAATTAACTGTAGTAGTGTTGATATCAAATGCGTATGAATAAGGACGCATACACGCATGTAAACTTATCAATTGTGAATGCAATTTACGCTTATGAGATTGTCTGCGAGCGTGCAAAATGGTCACGCACACAACGCCACTTCCGCGCTGGTGTATCAAGGCAAATTATCCATGTATTTGTATCGGCGCTGTATTGGCACGGCTCGACATTTTATTAGACGCCACCAACGCCCGCCATCAACACCATTCCGCCGTTGGAGCTGCCGATGTTGGAGCAACTGTTACAATTTGACTGGAGCGCTTCGCAACATTTCGCACCCTCTCATGAGCTTTCTCGCCTCATCCAATTCACATTCGGTGCTCGTACGGCTAAGGCGGCGATTGTCACGCCAACATGTGCACTTCCGTTTCCTTCATCATGATTGTTTGCGAATTCCCTAGCATGAATAGGTTTAGGTGAGTGTGTGTGTGTGTGTGGTTGGCTGTGTGCACAAAAATTGTAAATTGAATTTAATCGAATTGACAATGAATTGAACTGTGTCGCGCACCGCATTTCTTAGTGATTGCGAAGATATCGCGAAATTGCGAATTCCAATGGTGCGCAACAACACACAAATGTGTCAACACATATATACAAGGTTGTTTATAACACTAAACGCGCATACGCTTAAAGTCGTGTTCTAACTGCCGCATGCGTTCGAGCGGACTATGTCGGCAACAAAACTGACTTTCGCGCTTATTTGCGTTGTATATTTGGTCTTGGTATCCTTTTCCTTGGCGCTATTTCAATAAAATAAAACTCTTCTCTGAATAATATTTGAATGATATTTGTTCCACCGCTTGAAGTTCTTTAGAGAAGTACTGTGAAATTGGAGAGAATTTGCGAAATATGTTGTATCGGGTGCAAAAATTTGGAGAGTTCGTCAGACGCATTTCCAGAGATTCAAGAATTACATCTTTTTTCCAACACATTTCCCTTCATTTGATTTCCCTGTTATGATAAGATATTTCTATAGAGAAGACACATGACCGATAAAGATATACGCAGACTTGTTGAAACATACGTAAATGAAATCCAAGTAAGAGAATGGAGTAATCACGATCACCACTACAAAAAATTTAATCCTGCGGGAACAAGGCCTTTATACCCAGGAAAAGCAACTTGTAAAAATATAAGACCATTTATAAGACTTCGAATAGGACACACAACAGCTACACATGCTCACATCTTAAATGGCGTAAATAAACCAAATTGCGTGTTCTGCGGATCAAATGATGCCACAGTTATACACCTCCTCGATACCTGCCCGGCACTTCCGCGAATCAGGGCTAATGGTTTTTCTAACAAAAACCCTTCTTTATATCTAGAACGGACTGATGACAGTAACATAGAAATCATAACTAAATATATTTCGCTTTGCAAATTAAATATTTAGTTTAGTTACATACATGCACCCATTTACTTTGAAATTTATCTTTATTATTGTATCTAAATTTACGTTATATAAATCGATCTCAAATGTGAATATAATAGACTAAGATTTTATAACATAAGCTAAAGGCCCTGGCAGCCAGTGCTTTATATCTATAAGTGGAACGATTATTTATAATTATTTCTCTTTTAAATAAATAAATAAAAAAAAATAAGACACATTGAATTAATTAAACAATTATCGACGTCGCTAAAATTATTCTTAAAATAATTATTGCGTTAATAATCTTTCGTCCATCCTTTCAGGAATATGTATATGTATTCTAAACCTTTACGTTTGCTTTTGCATTATTAGTGGAGTTGCCGAGACCCAAGTCACATTCTTGCATCGCAAACCAGATAGAGAAAAGAATTGCAGCCAAAAGGCAATATTCAAATCAAACAACGGTGCCAGCGAAACGACCGAGGAAAAGGACGACGCTGTAAAGCCAAACGTCAGGCTCAATCGAGCCTCGACGACCAGTACGGTAGCGATGGCTAGCAAGAAAACCAAGAGGCAACCCCGTTGGAGAATTCACAAAAGAGAAATGTAAAGCGGCGATAAGGACAGCCCCACACTACTATGGGTATAGGAGGCGTTCTTAAAATAGTGGACCGCAATTACATTCCATCTATACCGGATGAGAATGTTCTCATATCCCGCAAGGTAAAACCGGAGAATGCTCTGCGGCTTCTCAGGAGACAAAATCTTGATTTGCAGATTCACCCTCAAAGCTGAAGGTAACCCACTACAGGAAGAACGAAGGCAGCCAAAAGTACATTCTCTATATTAACAAGTCGGCCGAGAATATATCGATTCGTTAAGATAGGGGGCGTAGCTAGCGTGTATCTACATCTCACGAAGCGCAAACCAGCCGACAAAACCGAAAACACGCTGGAGGAGCGAGAGGTGGAAACGGATCCTATAGGCCAAATTAAAGCTCCTCGAAGCAGATCAGGTCCTCGACGGAGCCTCAAGTCGACCCCGCGAAGAACCTGAACAAACTAGTGAAGTTTCTTCAAATAAATCTGCAACAAATAGGGTAAGAACAGCCATACTAGTAAAGAGAAGTATGCTGTCATATATATATATATATTATCACAAGTAACATAAAGCTATAGCTTCTGCGGGGATCAATAAACATATATTGGCCGTACCCCGAAGAACGTTCTTGATATTTACATTCAGGTGCATAATGCTTGGTATTAGTTATATTATAATTTTTACCTGGTTTAATACATTTGGGAGCGCACTGTTGTTAGATAAAATACGTTCTTTCAATTTTATTAAATTAACTCATATATTTGCCGATTTATACCACATACAGTCTACTGAAAGTCCGAAAATATTTATATTTAGTATAGAGGGCTAAGAGAAGTATTGATGGTGATTCATTTTTTGACATACAAATACACATATCACTTATCAAAGAAACATTCTTCTTGAATTTCAATAACATATCTCACAGATTGATCGATATTTTCGGCATGAAATTAAGGCCTAAAGGAATACTTATTCGATATTATTTTCTATAAGAATTCAGCACTTGCAGCTGGATGCAAACACAAACTACTTATCATCATGTTAAAAGTGAGTTACATGCATATGAATATTTGTATTTCATTACAGTTTGTCGCTAGAGAAAAATGCAAATGTGGCAATATCACTACTCCTCTGCTGGCAGTTGAAGCATATTATGTGCTTTATTTGCTGCCACTGCGCTAGTCTATTGTAAAAGCACACACGCGCACACAAGCATATACAAATATACAAAGCCTTATGTATGCTTGCAAGAATGTGTGTATGTGTAGAATAACAACCAATAAAGAAATAATGAAAAGAAGTACAACAGGCATTACACGTGTCAGCGCGTTGTATTAAAAAATGATAATAATAAAAGGCTGCAACCCAGCGGCTAGAAGGCAGCGCAAAGCATTTGATAACTACCAGACGGATAAACTACTGCACATGTACATATACACATACGCATATGGTATATACGCATGGTGGCGTCGAAAGGTGAGGCGTGCGGGGCGTATGAGCAACATTGCTCGCACAGTGGATGTGTCTAACGTGTTAGCGGCGTAGCGTCGCTTTGCGTAAAATTCTTAAAATAAAACATTTGAAATGTACATTTTTAATATGTCACACCACCACATGTGCGCTTGTATATACCAGTTTAGTTGTTGCGCATTCCAACAGCAATATGTACCGTGTTTGTGCGCTGTGTGCGCTGTGTGCGGCGTGTTTGTGCCGCTTTGTTTGCTTATGCTCATATGCCATCGTTCGTTCTCATCTCGAAAGGCAAACAATCTGGCATTCAATTTAAATTCCAGCCAACACAAATGCATGCATGCATTTGAATATGTTTAAAATAATTTCAACAAAGTGGTGTCCTTAAAAAACTAACGAACGCAGGCGGCAGGGTTGCCATGTGCGTCAAGCGTCTAAGCGAAATGCTGTAATGAATGTTTTGAGCTTGTAAATATTCTATTTTTTTTTTACACTTATAACATTGTACTGTTTGTTTATCGATTTTTGAAGATTTTTATCTGCTTAGTGTAACCGTTACTTAAAATTAATGGAAATTTTTGACATAGTTGGGGGCTTTAAGACACACATTAAATACTTCAAAACAGTAAAGCAGATTCGCAGGAAAACTTGCCTAGTCATGATGGAGAAGGCTTTCACTGTAAGCGTACTAAAGGTTTCGTAAAATTTAAATTCCTTCCATTGAGATCTGAAGAGCTTCATATCAGTCGCAAAATTTTTTTAAAAATATTAGGTCTTTTCAATATTGACAAAGCTTCTTTTCAATAAGTGGTAGAAATTTTCTTGTTAGTAAATGGTTAATTATTATTATTATGATCCTAGGACCAAGCCAAGTTTAAAAATAATATACTTTTCTTAAATTAATTTATACCTACTACAGAAAAACGTTATTTAAATGATAAAATAGAAAGAATATATAATAGGTTTAGATCTTTAGATCGATTTTTAAATTGTGATATTTGGAAAGTAAGCGTGGTTGTAGTCCTAACTAGACCACCTTCGCATCATTATTGTTATTGGTCCTCTTTTGATTGATATTGAACGAGTAGTATTTGAGATATCGGATATTGACTTTGACTTACTTTGTGGTTTGGTACAAGTTCAGTATAAAACGGAAGCAAATTCGAATAATTTTCCTTAAAGTAACAGTCCATATACTATGGACAAAGTAAACACCTCAAATAATAGCAATCAATAAATTTTATTAAGATTTTTAAACTTAAACAAATATTGAAGAAAGCAAAAATATGAACGGTTTATAATTGTTTGCTGTCATTACTTGATGACCCGTTGTATGTATTCTTAACCAATAGCTAAATCTTAAAAATAACTTGTTGCCGTGCAAATGCAAATACGTGTGATGCTTACCAATCTTTCTTCTCCACCAAGAACAGCTGGACCATAGTTTATTTCCTCTTGCCACCGTGTCATCCATGTCACCCATTTTGCTTATTTAATTTGCATTTGACAGGCTTTGTGGTCAACAGGTGGTGAGCTGAGCGTATTTACCCACATAATGCACCTGATCGAAATGTAAAATTATTATTAACACAACGATTACTCCTCCCCCGTCCAACTGACGCGAGTGAAGTAAACGCAAATCGTGCTTGGCGACTTTAACGTCAGGTTGGGCAAGGCAGGTATCCCTGGCACAACAGTTCAGAAATACAGTTAACTGTAACTGCATTCCACATTAAGAAAACTAATCAAACCACCTGGCTGTCTCCGGATCGAAAAGCCGCAAACCACATACACAACCACAGTGTTTTAGACATGCGTACACTCCGAGGTCCCAACATCGACTTGTCTTGTTGCAGCCAAAATTGGTGGAAAACGCACGTCAACAAACACAAGGAAGGTTCGACGTCGAGAAGCTGCAATCACAACAGATGGCCGATTTTCTACTCAACTTGCACTATTGCAGTCTGAGAGCACTCATCAACAACTCGGTACAAGGGAACTGTGAGACGGCATTTCAAGCCCCTTACATACAGCTACAACCGAAACTATTGGTTTTCGGAAAATGCAAAAGAACAGTTGGTACGAAAAGGAGTGGCATGTCTGAGCGGAGAGAAAACAAACTGCCTACCGCGCAACGTTACAATCGACCAAAATACGTGCGGGATGGGGTAGATACCGAGAGTTGAAGAGAGAAGCGAGACGCATTTGCAGACAGAAAAAGAGGCCGAGTTATTCAAACACGGCGGCGAAGACCTGATAAGGAGTATGCATCAGCTTCTCTGTACGCCAGCAGAAGGGCAGAAGTCTGGACTGCAACGGAAAGAGAACAGCGAGATTTTATGCCAAGCATTGTCCTACCGCTAGTACGTGTAGCTGGATTTATAAGTTTTAAACGGCTATTGTTTGGAGGTAGACCTAAGTTAGAATCTCATCGGAAATGCGTTAAGTAAAAATAATTTTTGAACATACTAGAGGGTTGCTCAGATATATGCGAAAATGAGCATCATCTTAAATACTTTGAGATTCAATAGCGAATTATATTTATCACACAAAGCATCCGAATTATTTAAGACTGTCTGAAACAAACCCCTTTCATCGGTTGAAGTATATGATTTAAAAATCCTTACGTCGTGGGCATATCATACAACGTTTAACATTCTATTACAGAAGAGATATATAAATAACTGTAACATAAACCAAGCTGAATATCTTGCAGAACACCTGAAGAGACATTAATTGAATTTGGAAGAGTATCCTTAAATAGCGCTCGTTGTGTTCTATTATACTGGTGAAACAACACTTTCTTTTTCTTCGAATGTGGTCGTTTTTCGGCGGGTATAATAACGCTATGTAATAGTCACTGTTGATGATCTTTCCTATTTCAATGTAGTGAATAAAAATTATTTCATTTACATCCCAAAATACAGAAAATTTTGTGTTTTTCTACTTTTTTTAAGGAGTAAATCTCGGATGACTGATGACTGGACTTTGGGGTGAAATGATGCTTCATCTATTGTCACGTATCGATGCAATATCTTTAGAGTAACAGCTATCTTATCAAATTCACTTCGCGGCCATTAAATATTAGTTTGTGAACTTTTATGAAGTTTACGTCGGTAACAACTTCGTTTGGGTGCCCAGTCTTTGGTGCCCATTGAAATGTCTTAGGTTTGCTTACCAATCCTTGATGGTTCGTTATCTTGGGGTAGTGTCCGGAAACTCGTCATCAAATAAAGTTTAGGTTTCAACTGTATTTCTTCCCTCCAAAAAAGAGTTTTTTATACACAAAAAATCCTTTCTATTAAACTTTTTCACAATAACAAAATTTGTTTCACTCAAAATTATTTAATTCTCTAATTAATGATCCGACAACTGTCAAATTTATACACGCATCTTTTGAAGTTTAGGTTTAGTTAAAAATCATTTCAAGACTTAATTCTAGTAACACCATCCACGTGTCAGACCGCGGGCTTTTCTGTCACTTTGAGGCAGCCTCGACCAGCTCCTACAATTTTAGTCTTCGTTTTTTCACACCTACAGTTGAGCGATCGTTTTTTCACGCCAACATGCCCGAAGCTTGGCAGCAGAGCAAGCGAAAACAAATCAGTTGCTGTCTGAATTTTGAACAAGCAACACCTTACTCGTTCGCTAAAGCAAATCAGACACTCGCTACGGCAAAATTTGTTCTTGCACTGAGAAAAAAAAATGGATAAATCTTTTATGTATGAAAAGGAAAATAATCTTGCGCAATGTATGTTGTGAAAGAGTACTTTTAAGAGTAAGCGTCTTTTCAATTTAGAAAAGCATTTTTTAAATTCTCATAAAGATTTTTATAATCTTGAAATTTCCGAAAGAGAAAACAAATTAACGAATTTAAAAAAAATGAACATTTACAAAGCAGTTGATACTGAAGAAAAGAGTAAACAAAAGAAAAAGGTGTCGTTTATAGTTGCTCTTTATTTGGCGAAAAGAGGGCGCCCATTTGATGATGGCGTTTTTTTTTACAAATTTGGGCGCTGAATTTTTTAGTTGTTTTGGAAACAAAGGTTATGATGTCGGATATTAGAATCTGTGCATTTGTCCCGGCCCACGCTAGTCCGTCGAACAGAACAAATAAGTTTATATATTTTTAGATGTTCAATAGATAGACTTAGAAATTGTATGTTTTTTTCCTTATCATTTGACGAAACCACAGATGCAAATAATATAGGTTAGCTTATTGTTTGTGCAAAATCAGTGGGAAGCAATTTCGAAACAGTAGAAGAAGTTTTAATTGTGWTATCTCTCCACAAAAATGTCACAGGGAAAATAATTTTTAAGGCTATCGAGGAAAATGTTTTAAATTTGTTAGACATTGAAAAACTGAGCAGTATTTGTACTGATGGGGCAAGAGTTATGTTGGGAAAAAACAAAGGACCTGTGGGATATTTTTATAAACAAAATATCAACATACTCACATTCCATTGTATAATCCATCAGCAGGCGTTATTTGCTAAAAAATTAAATATTGTTAAAGCCATGGAAGTTTCCATCAAAATAATTAATAAAATAAGAGGCGGACACCACGCWCTGAGCCACCGAAAGTTTAAACTTTTGCTTGAAGAACTATTTTCGGATTATCAAGACCTGCTTCTATATACCGAAGTTAGATGGCTCAGTTGTGGGAAAATATACAAACATTGTTTAATCTCAAAGATGAAGTACAACTTTTTCTTCAAGAGCTCAATGATGAGGAATCTTTAAGCTTAGCGAACATAATGTCCAACAAAGATTTCCAACTAGACCTTGCCTTTCTGAGTGATATTACCAGCTTTATAAATGAACTAAATCTCGCTTTATAAGGCAAAAATAAATTTATATCGGAACTTATTAATAATGTTGGCCAATTTAAAAGAAAATTAAATATTTTGATTAGCGAACTTAAGGAGAAAAAAGTCACAAGTTTACCACGTACAGAAAAAATAATATTGGAAACAGCAAACGTGAGTAAATCGGATGAATATGTGAAAGTATTGGAATCAATCGTTATTGATTTCAATAAGAGATTCACGGATTTTGATAAAATTAGCAACATTATTATTCTCCACGACAGCCTACTTACATGTGACATAAGTCAGCAAAAAGAACTTCTTCACACTGAACTAAGGAGTCTGCAAAGGAGCGTGACTGTGCCATTGGGGAGCGGTTTGGAGTTTTGGAAGAATCTGGATTCAACTTTATTCACAATAACATCACAATAAACGAGATCTACAAGCTTTATTTTATGTTTGGTTCAACCTACAACTGTGAAGCTGCCTTTTGCAATCTTAAAATAATCCAAAATAAATATAGAAACTACCTAACGGACAAACATATATGCGATTTAATGAGAATCAAAAATTATGAATATGAAATTGACATTAATAAAATTATTGAATAAACTAAAATAAACATATTTTTTAATTATGAAAACTTTTTTCGGTGTAGCTGCTTTGTTTACTTTTTGTTTCGCTACTTGCTTCGCTTCTTGTTCTTCTTAACTAACATTTGTATAATTTTGTGCGTGTGGTAGTTTGGTCGAGACTGCTTTGAGGCAATATTAAAATCTCTAAATACAATGCACTAAGCTTATTGCTTCCTCTTAAATGTCTTTTCTTCGTTGATCTGATATTGTATTATTAAAATTTATTTGTTACATACATACATATATAAATATATACTTACTTTAAATCTTTGCCGATTGCTGATTTTCATTTTCTTAAAAGCATCTCAAATAAATACCAAGCGCAAGACAAGTACAAAGAGGGTGACAAAACTCAGAGCCGACCGCTGTTCGTGGCTATAAACTTTCTTATTAACAACAATAATACAAAGTTTAAACAAGAAACCAGAAATACACCTGTTAATATATATGCTTGTACATGTGTATGTGGGAGCCACAATGACTGTTGTCAGCATCGCTTAGCCGGCTTTGATAGCGTCAATTGTCACCGTTATAAATACTCTCGCTTCGACGCATCATTTTATTGTTGTTTGTTATTTTTTTCTTCTCAAACTAAAGACAGCACTTCAATTTACTGTATCCACGCAAAAGTTTCTTTCTGCTTTCCTTAGAAATCCCGTCAACAGGGTCCGAGAGTGAGGATTCGCTAAATTTCAAATGCTTCCGTTTTGCTAGGCGCACCTGCTAACCAATTCCTTTCGCAATTGCCAATATTTATTGTTGTGGAACTTTTGTTGATGACAATGGGCTTGTGTGGCATGCATCGTCGAGTCCCAGCGAAGTTTGTCTATTTTTGTTGTAATAAACTAAGTGGACTTTACAGTTAAAGCTTTTATTTATTTTATCTAGTAATTTACACTTAATATTGGTGAGCCAGCAAGAGTATTTTGTACGAGGAAAAGCATGGGCATATTAAGAGCAAAATAAAGCCGGAGACACATGGAATTGTGGGAATATAAAATTGACAATAATTTCGTTGCTTAAAAACAACATTCGATAACAGCAGAGGCGTTTATGAAGTTTTGAACTTTACTTAATTATGATATACTAAATTATATAAAACAACTGTACAGATTTAGTTTCGAATGCATTTAGTCTTGCCCTAAACTATATTACAAAACCATAAAAACTTGCATTATTTCTGCTATAATTTGTATTCAGAGTCAAATTAAGTCACTTTGACGTTACCTACTTTCTCACAGGTGGTTCATCCGTTGAGTCCAATGACACGCGTTATGTTTTTTGTCCTGAATTAAAGCGGGATTGACCTCATAGACTTTAGACTTTACATATCCCTACAGGAAAAAGTCTAAAGACGTGATATCACACGATCTTGGAAGCCAATCGATCGAAGTTTTCTCTCAATAAATCCATTGATTGATGCGATGTGTAGGAAGTGGCACTGTCTTGTTGAAAACAACTATCTCTGAAATCACGATATCCTATATCAAGCATCAAGTAGTCGTTTATCATGGCGCGTCAACGGTCGCCATTGACGGTTACGTTCTCACCGGCTTCATTTTTGAAGAAATATGGATATTCCATCGGCCCATAAACCACACCAAGTCGTTATGTTAACAGAATGAAATGGCAGCTCTTGAATCTCGTCAGGTTACTCTTCGTTCTAAATACCCCAATTTTGTTTGTTTACTTACCCCCTGAATTAAATTTGGCTCCAAAACGTCGAATCTTCTTGGAACTTTTCAAGAGCGAAGTAATCTCGCTTAGGAAGGTGGAAGATCTAGGAGCAGTAATTCCTGCACAAGCCTTATCTTATACGCTTTCAATTTAAGATTTCGATGTGGAATGCTCCATTTAACGTCAGTCCGAGTTGCTGCGAACCGAACCGAATCGACTCTACACGGTCATTGTATACACTTTCAGCTACGACTACTATATTTTCTTCACTATGTGTAAGACGATTTCTATTATGGTCGATCGAACATTATGTAATAATGAATTCTGGGTCTCAAGATGGGTGATATTAACACTTGAATGGGACATAGAGCAAATTGCGGTGATTTCTTTACATATTAATTGTGTAGAAAGGAAAGTGAAATTTATGAACTAATATTTTTTCGAAAAAGTTTGCTTACCGTACTACAGACCGTCTTTTCTAAACACCTCATTTCCGTGAATTCGATCCTCATAGAAATTCGAAAATTAATTGAATTGAAATCTAGTTATATTTCGATAATATTGTTGCCAGACTAATTAGAGGTCTTCTCTCTCCTCTTGAAACTCTTCCGCCGATCAACTGGTCAGCTTCTGCTGGTGGAAGCAAAGCAGCTTACTGAGTGGCATACGGTACACGGCCACCTATGAGCGGTTGTAATGGTTTGGTCGTTCCTTCCTTCCCGATCCTGACGGAGCTTTTGGTGCTGCTCAACGTCAGTTTACACAGCCGTATTGGTTTTGCGGGGATACCAAATTCAGACATCGCGGCATAAAGGCATCTCCTTTTCATGCTGTCAAAAGCAGCTTTGAAATCGACGAAGAGGTGGTGAGTGTCGATTCTCCTCCACGTTTCCAAGATTTGGCGCATGGTGAATATCTGGTCGGTTGTTGATTTGCCAGGTCTAAATCCACACTTATAAGGTCCAATCAGTTGTTTGACGGTGGGCTTTAATCTTTCACACAATACGCTCGATAGAACCTTATATGCGATGTTGAGGAGGCCAATCCCACTGTAGTTGGCGCAGATTGTGGGGTCTCCTTTTTTATGGATTGAGCATAGCACATTTAAATTCCAATCGTTGGGCATGCCTTCGTCCGACCATATTTTAAAAACAAGCTGATGCATCCTCCTTATCAGTTCTTCGCTGCGTGCTTGAATAGCTCTGCCGGCAATCCATCGGCCCCCGCCGCTTTGTTGTTTTTCAGGCGGGTAGTTGCTATTCGAACTTCTTCATGGTCGGGCAATGGAACGTCTGCTCTATCGTCATCGATTGGGGAATCGCGTCCGCCTTCTCCTGATGTTGTATGTTCATTGCCATTCAGCAGGTTGGAGAAGTGTTCCCTCCATAATTTAAGTATGCTCTGGGCATCGGTGACTAAATAGACTTTGGGTTGCCTATCTTCCCTTCTGTAAAACAAACTTATGGCAGGACTAACTATACGTAGTTTCAAATATTTAAAAGCAGCATGTGAAATTACACTCTAGTTTATGTAAAGCAATTTATTTGTTTTTATGTAAGCCAATCTTATGAACGGGAAAAACATGTATTATCTAGAAAAGGGACAAGTTATGGGTTATGATGACACTGGAATTCAATATTTTGTTATTATTATGTATTGGTTATTGAAATGACTGGCATGGGTTATTTTTTCATGTAGAACATTAACTATAACGTGGTATATATATGTTGATATAAAATTTAAAGTAACTTATTTGAAGAGTGAAAAGTTGACCCAGTGCGTTTCTTGAAAAAAGTCAATTGTAATACGAATAACTTTATGGTTTTTCTTGAGTAGTGGCTTTTGCTTTTGTTACAAGTCTTCTCCTTATAGTCCCTAATAGCGAAATTTAGCACTGCTTTTATCTCAGCTTAAATCCAAATTGGCGATTGTGCCGATACTTTCATCGTCAACAAAAGAAGTTTTTCGTTTTTCGACTCTTTTCCCCAGTTTTCTTTAAAATTTATGGAAGTTTATTTTCAGGTTCGCAGCTATATATAAAATCAATTTTTGAAAAGGTGGTCGTGGCCCCGTCCTCTTATAGATTTAATGAACATTCATCCTAGACCATAGCAGCTACAATAGCAAAATTTGTTTAGGACGGTTCGGTACGCCACAGACATTAAATTTTAGCCTAGATGGTTCGAGTCTAATATAAGGGAATAAAACTTTGCGCGAGTAATGTCACCTTATGATCATAAATTGTCCCAATCCAACTAAAACCGTTCCAGCCACTAGGTACCGAATATTTGGACTCCAGTAGTTATAGCTGACTTTTTACCGCAAATATCGGTCAATGGGTGAGATATATAATTGAAATTCAGGGAGAAAACTTTCGTGACAATGGTATGACTGTTTGTCAAAAATGGTTTGAATCGTGTCGATACTTCCGTTAGCTCACATATGTATACCCAACACAACGATTGTCGAACTTCCAGGTGACCTTAAACATAGATATAACACCCGGGTGAGTTTACTCCATATGATTGGTAATCGTGTGTGCGGTAGCTTAACGAAACTCAGGGATCATTTTATTAGTATGTAGCAAATTCATGGTACGAGTATGTACCATGTATAATAATGTATAATAGACAGAATTGGGTCGATACTACTCCCAACTCCCATATACTACATATGTATAATGCATTTTATGTCGAATCTGTCGCTCGATATGTACTATCAATCAAGCACCAATGAAATTATTATAATGAAACGAGGTTGTGCCTTGAAAGTACGCTTTCTCTATCTTTCTACGGAAAATCGGATTACCACTTTTCAATCTTCCAAATATTAAATATGAAGGCCTTAGACCACTGAGTTTATAACTCAAACATATATTTAAATACAATTAATAGATATTTGAACTTTAGCTAATTCTTATGAGATCAGTGTCAAGTACCTATTTGCATGTACATCCGTTCACATATATGTATGTGTGTGTGAATAACTCCGTCATTTCCATAATTTTGTTGAATAAACTCACGCTTGAAGAAGCATGTATTTGGGTTTCAGTTGTCAATTAGCAACAACAATAACAAAATCATTTGAAATTTATGAGCGAAATAGCGATTCATTAAGCAGATAGGATTATATTATTTATTTAGACATATATTTGTATGTAATATTATGTGTGGCAGAGTTTTAAGCGCGTTGTGAATTTGAATATTATGCAAATGTGCGCTAATTTCTAGTTCGGTAAAATATCAATTACTTCTCCGAAAAATTGGTGTAATTTAATTTGTAAAGCCAAAGCATTAGATCATTCCAAATATGTTGTTGTATGTATGCAGAGAAATATAACCATTTATATAATACCACATAACCACACACATTTTAAAATATATCTATAAAAAAATGGATTTAATGGTTGACTAACCAGCATAAACTCAAACGAGTAATTTATGTATATTAGATTATTATAATTTATAAAATCAATTTCATTAGAGCGCAAGTTAGTAGCAGCAGGGAAAAAATTGCATTTGACAATTCTATTCGTAGATTATCGACAGCCTTAGTAGTTCACTTAGCGCCTCGTCACATCGAATTCCACTCGAGCCGAATGCACGAGTACAATTGTGCGCCCTGTAGACTCGTCTGGCCACAGTCACACTCGAACGCAGTGGCCAGTAGTGGTCGTCGAGCACAAATTACTCGTAAGTGTGTTCGATCGAGTGCCGACCGCCGCCAAGTAGCGGCTAGAAATAAGTGGCAAAATTGCGCTCTTGAAACGCTGCAAACCACGTCTAAATGCACCGCAAAAGCGCATTAACTGTTGGCTATGCCGTTAGGTAGAGTCCCACAACTGATGTGGGCAGAGATGATTTGTATGCGTTCGCTGAGGTGTTGCCAAAGCAACTTACCTCAATGTGGTGACTCGGTGTTTCAATGAGAAGTCATTGTGTGCTTCACGCCTCGACTGAGTGAATAGCTTTTATTCTTTTTTTTGCACCTCAATTACTTGACTATCGGTAGTAATTGCTTTTCAAAATTAATATATGATGTAACACTGCTTTAACCGTTAATAACATTCCACATTTAGCGTGGAGTAATATGGAGCAATATCTTTTAATGTCCAAGGGGTTCGGATAGTTATAACAATTGCAAACAGGAATTGATAATTTCGTCATGATTATGGAAGATGTATGCGATGCATACCAGGTTACTTAAGCATAATAGTACATTCTGATGTTATTTACTTAAGCAGTATTTAATAATAAGAGTCGCCTTCGAAGTCACGAAGTCAGGTAATGGCAGGAAACGTCATTATGATAAATACCCATAAGGATAAGGTGTCTCCAAAGGATGTAACATAACTCACATAAAGCGATTTTTATTTTTCCTGTTTGGATTAAAAACCATTTTGGGTATATAACTACATACATATAACATGAGTTAAGTCTGGGCTATAAGGGGGGTAGGGCAAAATTAACCAATTGCTGCGTTGCAAATAGTTTTTAATCGGTCTTGCAACAATGAGCCTGTCGTGGCACTAAATGAAGGTCTTTACTTTTCTGTCATGAATATTCGGCTTGCCGTTGGTTTCGCTTGTTGGGCGAGTTTCACATATCGTCACCTCTTTGTTACAAAAATCAAATTTTACAGAAGAGTGTTTTTTTCCAATATGGCTTGGGACATGGCTTTTAAATTTTGAACAAGTCTACCACCGTTAGTATTTAGTTGTCATATACGATATCCAAAATTTTGAGAACTTGGTTATTAACTTTGGCACTTATTTTAATTTTATATAACATTTTTTTATGTCATAAATGAATTAGTATTAGAATTCTTAATAGGATTCATTTAAAATATCTTTTATATTGTATTGAATGTTTCAAATCAAAGTTTCTCAACATGACATTTACATACTTGAGATGCCTTTTGTATGCAAAGAATTAGAAATTTAAGTTGATTTATTTTACGGTTTCATTGTTAGAAATATAATAATATCCAGTTTAAGAAAAAATAATAAAGTTGATTCTTCAAATGTTGCAATTTGAAGCATCCTTAGATTTATTTGTTTTTGTGTAGTTGACAACTTTGCAAATTTATTCCAATTTTGAAAATGTTTGTTTGTCACGATCAAGTGTTTTTGATTGGTAAAAATTATTCGAAGTTGATGAAGAACGTCCATAACGGTCATTAAAATCAACTGATGATCTACACATCAATAAAATAAAGGAATTGGCGCTTGCGAATCGACGATTAACAGATTGGCGTCGTTGCAATATCGGAAGGATCAGTGAAAAAAATTTGGTAAGATCTTTAGGGCCTGAGAAAAGTGAAAGCACAATTGGTTCCAAAATCATTAAATTTTTTAGAAAAATAGCGTCGCGTTAACGTCTGTGAAAAAATGATTTCCACATAAAAGGATGTCATAATAAGTGTTAGTCTTGGATCTGTGCTTACGACTCTTAAACAAACGATCAATCGTCCGAATATCCACGATATGTGAGCCAGAGCCGAAAAAATCACGGTAAAGCAGGTCAAAAATTAAGGTTATGTTGACAGTTTTCTTCGTTTATAGAGGTTTGGTACACTTTGATTTCCTCTCGGCGGGCAAACTGTCAACAAGGAATACTACTTGAGTGTAATGCTTCGCTTGCGCTATTATTAAACAGCGGCCGGAATTATGGGCAGAATAGGTTCGCAAAAACGGGACGATATGATTTTATGTGTTTTAGGTTATAAGGGCGTAAGGGCCGTAACTGACATTTACATCATCACAATTTGATGCGATTCAATTTCTGAAGTGAGATGTCTCTTGAAAAGTCTCGGCTTTGGTTCATATGACACCGCATTTCATTGCATATGGATTCATTCGGCTTCTTTAAACATTCTAAAATGACCGTTTTGACAGTTTCATTCATCGAGTAATGCTTCCACTACCTCTTCTTCAAACTGTCTTTTTACTGCGCAGAACGTTCATTGTGTTCCAAGGCCGAATCTTCTTTCTTAAATAATTCAAACCATTCCTGTCATGTTTACTCAGCTAGAGCGCGGTCACTTAAAATTTCAACCGAAATACGATAACTTTCGGCTAGTTTTTTTTCATATTAAAATAATGAATAATTTCCCAGCAAAACTCTTTCCCAAAGCCAAAGTTCGACATATTTGAGTGAAAAAATCTTTGTTGTTCATGCTTCAAATTAATGACATATGTATAATTGAAAAGACATACAAGAGCAGTAGCTTTCCAACGCAAGTTCGAAATATTAAAATACTGTAATAATAATAATTTTAGGATTTATGAAAAAATCAATTAATTAACTTATAGCTTAGAGTGTTATTTGGCATTACGAGGAAGCAAAAATATTGCGCATCATTTGCCTGTAGCGCGCAAAATTGCTTATAATGTTGGTCCCAGGTTCGCTTCCAAAAAACTGAAGCGTTTGAATTAAGTTTGCCAATTTCCAAAACGAATTATTTTTCGTCTGCTTATATTTAAAATGCCATAAAAATACAAATGTTGCTATTAATAAATCGATTATAGTGAGTTTTCATTCAAATTACCAATTAGAAAGTATAATTCAGTTACAAACTCATAAATTTCATCCAAATCATTCACGTCATGGCAACATGCAGTTAGTCATAATATATAAAATGAAATCCATCACATATTTCGACAGGAAATTATCATTGGATTTGTTTGAAATAATAAATTAACGTTAAGTAGAACTCATTAATTATAGCATGCATTGCGCTAGAGTTGTCACAAGTACGTATTAATAAATTCCAGCGACAGTTGATTGATTTATTTGTGGTGGAAATTAATACGCTTTAGGGGATTAAGAAATATCCCATAAACATATTTATTGAAATTATTTATTTAATTACTTTTTTATTTTTTATTTTTAATCCCAGGATTTTATAGTCGTCTCTCTTCGTCATCTTCATCAATATTTTTGATGAAAGTGCCATGTATTATGCCTTCTTCGCTGGTGTGATTCTAGTACCCTAAGACTCATTCAAATGTTGTTAAATATATTCGCAAAGTGAATAACATATATATAGATATAATTCCGATGAGATCGTTAATATTGTTGGCGTATTGGCACTTTTAAAAGCTTTGCCAGTCGGGACATAACTACGTACTTTTATTTTTGAACTTCTTTACCCAATTTACACTTTTGAGTCGTATCGCGTAGAGAGTGTAATTTTCCTAAGAAGATCAGAATGTAAACAGACTTTTGGTCCACGAGACCTAAAATTTGAAATTTTTAACTTATACTTTCAAGACACTGCTTGTAGGCAGGTATAAGCTATAGTCCGCGATATGGGTGGTTCCGACAAATGAGTATCTTCTTGGGGAGAAAAAGATGGATACAAAAACAAGCTCGATGTATCGGCGATTCACGTGTTATCGCGAAACGCAACTGAATCGCAACAAAGGCAATCTATTTCTGAAACGGATGGCTATAGGTCATTTGTGATGGAATGCCCATGGTAAAATAGCGGTGAACCAGCGAAAATGATGACCAAGCTAAGATTTACGGTCAAGTAGGTTTTGCTATGTGTTTAATGGAATTGGCAGGAAATTATCTCCTACGAGTTTGCATATGGCCAAACTGTTAATTCAGTCCTGTATAGGAAATAATTTTACCTTCCGAAGAAAGTAATTGTCCTGAAGCGACTTCCAACTTCTAACTGGAAGAACATTACTTGTGGAACCCACTGCATTCTTACTAGCTGTGTAAATGAAGCACTTACCTAACATCGAGGTAAGATAAGGTTATACTGGCCAGCCGTCACGCAATACATAGACCTACTGGTCTTGAATATTCGTAATAGCGGGCGTCAGCGCATTTTGAGAACTTTAAGAGCGAATTGATATCTAGTTGATGCTTTATCTAGTCCCTTGAACTGCGAATCTCTCGGATATCTAAGATGAGTTCAAGATAAGGTTAGACAGAAGCAGAACAGGAGTTCTTGCGTCTCTCTTGCCTACTTCTGTGCACTTTCTGAATGTGTCATCATTAAAACAGAACAACATATGGCTCGCATGTGACGCCAGAAAGTTGGCACCTCTCTTAAAAAGCTTGTTGTTTTCCCTCCGTTCCCTTGCACATGATCTTGGTGATCTCGCATGCCCTTAAGACATTTCACATCTCTCTGATCCATCTGTCAACTCTTTCGGAAATATCTTTATTTGTATATCATTTTTAATAACCACCGACAATTTAATATTTTATTGTTATTTCCGAAGCATGTTACAAAAAGCGAGCAATTGAATGAAAAAGCAATTGGCTTTACTGGAAAATTAAAATATAACATTGAAAATAATTAAACTCATTAAATTGTCACATATGAGGGTGGATTAAGTCGCGAAAGCTTCATAGACAGCCAACAGCAAACATATCAGCACGAATTAATATGCTATGAAATTTTTAATTATATGTGTGATTAAATTTTATGCTTGAAAGCGGCCAATAAAAAATTCATAATAAAAATATAAACTTTTTCAACGAAATATTTATATAAAAGTAAACAAATTGAAACGGTCATGCAGTCAGCAGCAAATAAAGCGTGGAAATGGATAGCAAGTGGATTGTACTCGCTGGTGCGATATTGGCTTCCATTGGAAACTTGCCACCCTTTCCAGCTGTCGAAGTAAGTAAATTTGTAAAAAAAAAAAACAGCGAAGAACTTCAAAAAAAAAAAAAAAAAAAAAAATTGTGTTTTTTTGTTTCAGGCTCGTTCCGCTTCGGTTAAAATGAGTTTGGATCTGAGCGTTTCCGAGGACCAACATCGCAAAACTGCGGATATGGTGCGTTTGTGCGCGCTCGAGACTGATTTGTCAATGGACGACCTGCGTAGGTTTAGCGAGAACGACTTCAGCAACGTCACGAAGGCTACACAATGTTTCACACACTGCCTCTTCGAACATATGGGCTTGGTGAGTAATGGGATTTTTGTGGAGCGTGACATCATTAGTTTCCTGGGCGATGTCACCGATCCTAAGCGCATGTTGGAACGTGAGTGTTTAGGTCATTTCAGCGATAATAAGTGTGAAACAGCTTTCCTCATTCATCAATGCTATCAATCTGGTCAAAGGCTGATGAGGCCGCCGTATAATCAACCCGAACCTGTGGATCAATTGAATGAGGAGCCTAATAGGAAAGAGGAAACGCGCGCTATGGATTTGTCTACAACAGATATGGCAATGCCGTCAGCGCACCGAATGTCTCCTGATGCTGAGCATCAGCTACTAATCAAAAACATTCTAGCAAAACGTTTACCCAGAAAGCAAAATATTAAACAGGGGTTAGAAGAGGAGTAAACCGATTGATATTGATATTGAAAAATATTTATAAATAGTTTGTGGTCAAGGAATATATTTATTTGTTTTAGAAATATAGAAGTAACACTGGTGGAGGGGAATAATTATTCAATAAAATATAAATAAATTGCAACTTCAGACGATCATACAGGTGTATACATATAGATACATATATTTGATACTTAAGTACAATAAGTCGCAATGCATAGACTAATATATACTTGTATTGCAAATGTAGACGGACGGCTCTACATGATTGTCAACATAATTCAGATATAAATAACCGTGTGTGGTATCCATCTAAATTATTGGAAAGTCTTGCCTACCAAAGGCCGATCGACCAGGCAGTGCGAAGAGATAGTGTGAGAAGCACATATAGTACATATAACTCGTTATATTATATTATTCCTTTAAGGCTAAATATATCCGATTCATTACAAGTATAAACGGAGTATTGTTGAGTCAATGCAAATCAAATCGGAATTTTTCTCAGTCACAAGTGACGCGCTAGTTCTTTAGTAAGCTTTCCATTTTGTTTTCCCCTTGTAGATCCGTTTCTCTATAGATATACCTATACCCCTTGTATAACGTTTCCCTAAAATCCAATCAAGAACAAGAAAAAAAGTAAGGAAAATTTTATAATTTTGCAACTTGCTAGAATCAAAGCCAAGGAAATACTTTAAGGTGCAAAACGACAACCACAAGATCGGAATCTAAAGCAATTGTAATATATGTAGTATATGTATACCAGTGGCGGATTCAGAGCGAGGAAATTCCCTCTGGCATATTAGTAATTTCACTACTCTAAAAACATATAGAGTAACAGATATATAATCCAGGAATATGAAATTTTATTTCAGAAACAACTTTTGATAGTGTACTTGAAATAGATGTTGCATTCAGCTTTATGTTCGATTGATATATTCTTCTGGGTTTATCCGCCAAGTTTTCCAATATTGAAAATTAGTTACTGGAAAAATAAGGAAACAGCGAGAAAAGCAACGATACTCATCGCATCCATTTGTTAATATGAATTTATTATTGGGATTTTTTGCCTTGTGCTATTCTACCTCTAACTCATTCACTCAGCGTGATTCGATCGATCTGGCAAAGGCATCAAATATGATAGATACGCTGCTTGTAATGCCAGGGTGTCAGTGTACATTCCTCTGTTTAACACAATCGGCAAAGATTTGAAGACGCACTTTTCTAGAGAAGTATTGAATGTACATATTCCAAAAGAGTTTGCTGCTTCCAGAAAAAGTATGTGCTTTGAAAACTAAAGAAATGGAAAATCGTATTGATAGTTTGATAGATAGATTCAAAAACTTTTTGGATAATGACAACGCCGTGTGACATTTGTAGCTTAATGGTGAGCTTGCGCACTGGCCGTGCCATTGGGGGAAGAAGTTACAACAAGTTACGGACTACTGTATTAGAAGCGTTGAAGAACTGCGATGTAGACCTATACCCCATGACTCATAGTTTTCTTCGCATCCGTGTTCCAGGTTCTGAGATATGTGATTTTACCAATTTTTATACATACATAAATTATATCCTCTCATGTAGTTTCGGGAGAATTATTTATTTTCTCTGCCGTATATAGTTACTGATTTATCGCACTGTTAGTAGCTTTTAACAGTATCGTTCTTTGGGGAGTGGGCGTTTTAATCATCCGATTTTTCCTTCTTCCCTTCATCGGTCTTACAAAAATTATCCTATCCGAATTTAGCCATTATAGTGTCAGTGGTCTGGGTGATATGTTCATTAAATCTATTATCTAGCGGGCCCACCGTTTCTTTTTCAAAATTTTCAGCCCACAGGTGCCAGTTCTATACTTTACTTTTGTGCTTAGTTATGGCATTTTATAAGTTTTTCTTTGGCGTATGCGAGGTAATGGTTCGATAAGATGGATTTGTACGAAGTTTTATAAAGATATTTTAAGTTACAGCTTGCATGGCCGGACTGTTAGTCTGCCCGTTTAGTTGAACAAAACTATTATACACTGTTACATATTATCAACATGATGCAAGAGTGTAAAAATTATTATCAGTTGCACCGAAACTTCAGGGTTTTCCAATATGATGATGATATGATTTCTTTTCAAAAAAAAAAAAAAAAAAAAAAAAAAAAAAAAAAAAAAAAAAAAAAAAAAAAAAAAAAAAAAAAAAAAAAAAAAAAAAAAAAAAAAATTGTTAAGGAAATTCAAAGATTTTGTTGTATTTTATGAGAAGTACAATAGCTATAATTATGTAAGTACTGAATATAGCAGTATTCAAATGGCCTCCACGACTTGTTTCACCTGAACGAATTCGAGGAACCCAATTTTTGAGAACATTTTCCAGACAACCATATCGAATATTATTATAGCATATTTCGTATTGATTTCTAAAGCTTGAATAGTGTCCATTTGTATTTTTAAAGCCCAATGACTTCAAATGATTTCATAAAAGAAAGAGTCTAATGGTGTTAACTGTTAACTCACAACTTCTCCGAAAATCTAAACTTAAACGGTTCGAAGACTTTGAGAATATCGTTGCCTGTTTCAGCGCTGTATAATAGGCTGGGGATTATGAGAGACTTATAGAGAGTAATTTTGTGCATCGAGAGAGGGATCTACTTCTCAATTGCTTACGGATCCCAAGTAACACCTGTTGGTAAGTGTTATTCTGCGCTTGATCCCCCTACTTAGTTTAGACATGGCGAGATACACTTTGAAGCGTCTTTGACGTTCCCTTCTGGTTATTGAATAGATCCATGGCAATGTTTATAAATGGAATTTTGGATTGGTTACAGCAAAATACAATCTTTTGTTATTTTGAGAGAAGTGAAGCCTGTACATTTCGCCGTTTTAATTATTCTTCAAGTTCTGTTTCAGCGTCTACCCTAACCTTTCCTGTCACTTATTATTATTATTCCGCAATCTGGAAGGAGTTCAACGACTTCACAACTGCATAGCTTATGAGATTAATAAAAGATTTTGCAATTGTATGTGGTTGACTAGCGCTCTTTCAACCGGCGCACAAATCCGCACCCAGCAAAGCCACGAAACAATGGAAGGAACGACAATATTAAAGTGGTGAAAGGAAGCTTGAACGAAATAGCTGCAAGAGAGAGGAAACGGCCAGGCTTAAAGCGCCAACTAAAGCCAAGCCGAATGCATACGCCTACTGCAGTATGTAAATCCGCTTTGTCATTCAAATTAAAAACTAGTAGTTATCACATACAAAAAGTGCGGGCAAGACGGCAGAGAGGATCCTGCGCAAGCGCTTGAATATGCAAATCGACAGCCGGCACGCCGCGGCGGTAAAACAAAGAAAAACTTCAATGACATATAGGATGGATAGTTATAGCAACGGGTTTTAAGAGACCAACACTTAGCGAGTATAAGCCGGGCAGCATAGAGTATGCCGAAGCCGTGGCGGTGTGGAGCGAGGTGCCTGACGAGACGACGTGCTACTTACAAAGCGTCTCAAGATTAGGCGTAATTATGCAATTTTCCTTAAACGCACAACCACGTGACATGGCACACAAAAGAGTTGAATTCAATAAAATTTACATTTCACCACACAAAAACCTGCGGGCCGACTCACACGTAAGGCGGGCACAACGGGCACAACGGGCTCGTGGCTGAAAAGCAGCAAGCTGCTTGCAGTTATTTTCATGGAGAGGCGGAAATGAGGGTGAAGTGGAAGTTGTGCTTAAAAAGCACAAACTGAGCAGGTGCATGGCTAATGATGGAGTCTCTGGCTTTTGGCCTTGTTGTTGCCTGCAATATGTACAACAATGCCTGAATTCAACGGGCGGCATAAGAAATTTCGGCGGGTGCTGCCTCCTTTGGTTAGCAAGAAAGGTTTGCGCATATCTTGCGCTCTTATGCAAATTGAAAATATATCCGAAAATTAGTAGAGTCGGCAAGCGCAAAACTACAACTGCAAGTCAGGGGACACACAGCGATGAGGCAATGAAATTGTCACAGATACGCGCTTACAGAGAGGCGCTAATGTCGGCGGCACGAAAAAGAACGAAACAAATTAAACAAATTCAAATTGGAGTGCACATCTCAATGCTAAACGCAAGAGCCATAGAAGAGTTGTAAAGCAAATCAGCACTCTTCGCAGCGCCGCAAAATCTTTGGGTACTTGTGTGGCAATACTTTGCAAGGAAGTTGAAGTTTGCACTCAAATTCAATTTCATGCTGCACAGTGCCGAAACAAAAGCCTCGCAACAAACTTCTCTCGATAAATTCTATGTTGGAGGTTTTATGTGGGAAACGTCAGTTTGTACAAGAACCACCGAGAGGCGGGCTCGCCTAATATTTGTTGCTTTTTGCAAAGGTATTGTAATAATATGCCAGCAATACTCAACTGGAAGTGCTAAAATTGCAAACAGAAAATTTAATTGATCAATTGAAGAGAGCGTCGCCGGTGAGTGTACAGTACACTAGTACAGTCGCTAGAAAAATCTGATTTTCGAAAATTTAATTTAAATGCCGGACTCAGTGACAATGAAATTCGAGTGTTTTCTGGAAAATACAACTTTTAATTAAAACTGAAGTTTAACCTTGAAAGCCAGTCAAATATTCATTTCTCTCTACGTAAAGTTATGTTACGCAGTCTCGTACATTATTTCAACAAATTTGTTAAGACTTCTTTTGTGATACTACTTGTATTTTACGACTGCTGACAATTATTCCGAAAATTAATTTATTTACTATTATTCTCTAGTTACGCCTTTTATTTTCCAGTTAGTAATTTTTCTTTCCTACATATTAACAAATATTAATAGTGCATATTATCGACCATGATTTGTATTCAAGCACCAATGGTTTTATTTTGTTGATGTGTTGTTGATGCCCGTCCGGGACGTGGTTTGTTGTCAACGCCTTAACGATCCTCTTTGAATAATTTATACCAATCGAAAACACTTGCTTGTAACAAGCAATTATTTTCGGCACTAAAAATTCGATTCCACAGGCAAGGTTTAATGGATCTTCATTGTTAAATAATTCTACTCATCGTAAAAATCTCCCAATCTTACCCTTTACCTACTTCGGAAATACCAGCATATACAAAACACTAATGAAGACTTTGATGTGACCATTCGCACGGAAGAATTGGTTTTCGCGCGAAATTTAAATTTAAAATTCTTATAATTTTTTGTTATACATATTATCTACGAATCGAAATTTGGGTGACTGTCTGCTCGTCCGGACGGCTGTCTGTGAAATCTGTAGCTTGAGACAAAATTCGGAAATCTCGAAGAAACTTGCATACGTTTCTTGTCACCTAAGAGAGGTCGGGATTGAGCGTAATCTGACCACTACCGCGCCCATAAAGTTCCATGAAACGAAAACCCATAAAGTGTCATAAGGAAGCACTAAATGATATAATTTGGTACAAAGGATTGCAGTAGTGATAGACACTTGTGGCCCAAAAATTGTCTAAAAGTGGAGGTGGCTTCGCCTCCTAAATGGTTTAATGTAAATAGCTTCCGAACCGCTGAAGCTATAGCAAGTAATCTTTTTGACAAGAAGGCCTTTAGCATTTCTTTCTACCCTGTGAAAAAAAGTAAAATCAGATAATAACTCCTCCCACTCCACGCCCCATTTATCGGTTATGTTTAAAACTAACAAAAGTGCAATAACTCAATGAGTAAATGAAATTCGTGGAGAATATTTTTGTGACGACATTATGCCCTTTTGCCGAAAATGGGTAAAAACGGGTTGACTTTACCGCATATATCGGCTAACATGCCAAAACATGCCTTACATATTGATCAATCTGTGATGTTTACTCATGAAGTTCAGAGAATGTTTAGTTTTGGTGATGATATGTCCTAGCACCAAAACTGCATAAAAACGTAGAGACAAGAAGAAACGACAGGCGCGTTTTTGTTAACTCGGCTTTAACCGCGTAAGCAGGGTTTACGCCAGTAAAGAGAAAAAGATAATGACTGGTCTATGTTTTGTTTTACATATGTTAAATTTAGCCTATATGGTAGAACTGATTTGATATATGGCATTTGAGATAAGTAGGTTGATTTTAGCACCACTATCCCGTATATGAAGTAAAATCTGTTAGTGCGATTCTAGGGGCAACAATATATTTTAATGCCGTAGAGAATATGATTGTAAACCTTTAATTGAATAATAATTATTGAATTCTTTCGCACCAATCCGTAATAGAAAGTTTTGACAAACAACAGAGGACTTTTCGCCGGTTTCGATCTTTAAAAATTGCAAGAGTATGAAATATTCGGTTACACCTGAACTTAAACCTTCTTTACTTGTTTTTATACTCTTGCAACCTGTTGCGACGTATCACCTAAAACTAATCGAGATAAATATAAGGTTATGTATATATAAATGATCAGGATGACAAAAAAAGTTGAAACCTGGGTGACTGTCTGTCTATTCGTCCGTCCGTACAAGCTGTAACTTGAGTATAAGCTGAGATATGTTTATTAAGCTTGTTATACGGAAAAAAAGACGAGTTCATAGATGGTTGTAATTGGACTACTGCCACGCCCACAATACTCCATTAACCAAAAACTTTAAATTGTGGTAACTATCCACTAAATATATGAAGCTGAAAATTGGCTCAGGGGATCGCGGGTGCAAAGGGCAACATTGGGAAAACGTTTTTGGAAAAGTGGGCGTGGCGCCGTTCTCTAATTAGTTGAATATACATATCTCTTAAACTACTAACCCAAAACAAGAATGTCACAGCACAAATACTATCAAAACTCCTACTGAGAATATGAAAATGGAAGAAATCGGAGGATAATCCAGCTCACTCCCAATATAACGGTAATGTTAAAAACTAGTAAAAAGCGCGATCAATCGCGAGATTATATGAGGGGGCTTTATTGGAGCCGGTGTGAAAATTGGAGTGGACACCGCCCACTTTTTTCATCTAAATTTAGTAGGAAGTTTGGGCTAAATTCAACCTAATACCACTCCTACTTCTCATCAAGCACAATTTTAAATTCCACTTTATTCTTTGACTTTCCAGTATACAAATCAAGAAGCAATTACTATAAAGGGATAGAACTTTGACACGAAGAATGCCTTTGCCAAATCGAACAAAAACTTTTCAAATCCAACACAAATTTTTCAAGCCCCTAGGCCCCTAGTACCTATAGTTGATTTTTGATCGAAAATATCGGTCAATGTTTAAGATATATAATTGAAATTCATGTATATTCCTTCTCTGACAATAGTATTTGGGTAAGTCAAAAATGGGTTGAAACGGGCCAATACTTCTTTTAGCCCCCATATACCTAACATATAGATTTTCGAACCGCAGGTGACTTTGCATCGCAAAATGCGAGTTATCTCAATGAAAATGAGAGAGCATTTTTTACTCATAACAGTGCATATTTGTGCCTAAAATGCGTTTATTCGAGCGAAGACTTGACATAGACCCTATATAACTATTGTAATATCAGGTTTTTCGAACATCCGACTGACTTTACTCTATATATTTTTTAGTATGTGGCTATGTTATAATTATTTTCGTTTTTCTAAGAGATATTAAGCCGATTTTGTCAGTAAGTGTAATAGTTATATATAATATTATATATGCGATCCTCTGGTTGATTTTTTATGCCATAAGTTATTTTTCTGGCTTTAATTCCTACAATTTACAATAGTAAGGATTGCACCCGAACGTAGCCCTTCCTTACTTATTTTATATATTATACATACGAACGTTTATAACTGAATAGTTCACCCAACTTGGTCTGGCATCGTTGTTTATAATCATTTTATGAATTGTTGAAGCAATAATTACGCTACTTTAGATCATCAAAAGTACTTCTGCTTAGATCACCATTTGGTAGTGAGGCCGAAGTGTTGATACGATTCTATCTCATCTTATTACAGACAGCGGATGTAGTTGGCATCGAAAAGAACACCGATTGGATAATGTCCGGTTAGAACTTTAATAACCATTGAAATGATTTTGTGATTACAACTATAGGAAATAATAACTGAGATATTTGCCAAAAGTCTACTACATTGCAAGCGAAATAGATCACACTCGTTCTAACTTTCCTGCTTACTGAGTAGCTATCAAATATTTATTTTTAACCCATCTAAAGATTCCCATGTGTATTAAAATTATTATTTCTACATTTACCTTGCATCATTAAACATTTTCACATTCGATACTTGCTTTGATAATAAGATAATAAATTTAATTTCGAAGTTCTAGAATGGCAATAGACAATAGACTTTTGAGTCTAATATTAGATCTGTTTATATTTGGAAGGGTTCCATGTCAAATATTTTATTATAATTAAAAATAGCTTGTTAAGTTGCTTGAGTTAACTTTCATAGGATTTGTGAAAACTCAGAAATTAAATCGCACATTCTTTATGGGAAACCTTTTCTCTTCACAAGAAACAAAAATTCAGCAAACTAAATTAAAACGAAATGTTATCAACAGAAAAAAGTAAAGCAAGACGATTTAATGAGTCTTTGTTTCCATTTCGGGTCTGTTCCAGCTGCTCCGCTTGACGCTCCGGCCGTAGCTGTGTCTGCGGCTGTGGCTGGTTTTTGTCTCACAGCCGTGTCACATTACAGTCTGGCCGTGTTTTTGCCAAGGCCCAGCTATGTACGCAAGAGCGCTGCTCGCATGTATGCGTGTATGTAATATACAGTACAATTTGAGAGCATACAGCGCTGTGCTCAAACTATCACTTAACTGCTGCACTTGTCTCACTAACTTCCGCTCCCCTAGCAAGCAGCTAACCGAACGGCTGTCTATAAGTGTTGTTCTTCTTCTGCTGTCGGCTCACAGCTGTCTATCCGCGCCTTTGTCAACCATTTCTCATGCAGCTGCTGCGTACTTACCGCAATCGCATTACATATCCAAAAGTAGACACACGTTCGCTTGTAAGTAAAGGGTATAAATGAACTTTCGTGCGCAAGTGTGAGTGTGTGCAGGCGCAGCATTCGTTAGAGCTAGTAACCGCAGCACAGTCGGCGTTGCGCTAAATCTTGTGCGACAACTTTTAAGTAACAGCAACAGTTCTTCTTGTACGCCAGCAGAGCAGCTGTAACCTCGTGTTTAATTCCTTATCCGCTCCTCGGCTGCGCCCGCCCTCGTACTGCCCTGCGTTGACTCGACAAATGCATTTATTCTTTCATTGATTCTTTACTGGCAACACATTTATTTATGGCGCTTTATGCCCGCCATGGCGGCGAATGTGTGTGTGTGCGTTGAAAATATGCCGCGCTTACAATTCCGTTAAATGTCGTGAAAGTTTTGACATGCCATCTTGTGTTCGCTGTGAGTGTAGTTTTATGTCTCTTCAAAATATTGTTGCATACCAACAGGCGCACCATCTTATTGGTGGCTATATGCACATACATATACACAAGTCATACATTTTCATCAAATGTGTCTGTATTACTTATGTTTTTGTGCAAATGTTTTTGTTATTTTATTTCATTTCACACTTGTTCGCTTGAACTCGCTGTTACTTAGGACCAACAATGTGTTAAATTGTATTTTGCACTTTCCGTCTGGTCGCCTCTACTGCACCTTAACTTCAAGTAGGTGATTTTTGAGTTAGTGTGAGCGTGCGGAAAATATGTGGTAACTATTGCTTGTTTATTTGGCCTCAAATTAGTTTTTAAATAGCTTATCTGCTATCTTAACATTTAAGAACACGAAAGAAGATTAAAAGGTAAAATTTTATTAAAGTTGGCATTATTCAAAATCTCTTTATTTCTTTTAAAAGCTTAAAAAAAAAATAAATCCCTCTTTACCCCTTGGTGTATCATTACATTCTATAGAGACTTCATAAGGCAAGTGATGTAACCCTTATTTGTACTCACCAAGAGTAGATTTTGTCTGCTGTTCTCTCTGAAGACAGTTTATTGTGCACACTGGCTTTTTATGGTAAATTGCTCGATAACTAAAATCAGTAATCTGTCTGAAGTTTCAAATTCGAGTGCGAGCAATGTCGTTGTAATCCACAAATAATGAAAACTTACGAAAACTTTGCCGTTAATTACTCTGGCTTTCCTTTGATTCAGAATGATCCAATACATAGTCTCACCGCACGATGTCGCTCCAATTACAAAAAAAAGTATTATGGTAGAGTTCATTCTCAATTTCAATCGAATCCGAAACGTTGTTTTTCTTCCAGGGTGTGGAAAGGTCGTGTTCGTGAATTTAACAAAAAAAAAAAATTATAAAAGTACAACGAGGTGATTAATTTTTGGATCTCAAAGGGTTGAAAAATCTTAAACATAAATATTACAGAAAATATTTCGTAACTTCAGTTTCAACGCTACACAAAAACTGTTTAATAATTTGGTAGCATTGCCCTATAAAAGGTTTATAGACATAAATACAGTCAAACACTAAGTACTTTTGGAACTTTGTAAAATCTAGAAAGACTAGAAAGGAATGGCCGCACAACATTCCTTGGGCTTTACGCTGAGGTGATAGGTCGGCATACGCTCCTGGTGAATTTTCAGCTTGCTTGTCGAATTCTTTAAATTAGATTATGTAAATGATGAGCTTGGAACTACTTCTACTTCTTCTGTTAATAATTCTTCATCTCTAAATTTTGGCACACTGTGCCTTTCGCTGGATGATTTTCCAGGGCTCTTTGTGATATCAAGCTTTTTTCAAAATTGATCTTGATGGGCTGCTGTCTGCCTTGTCCTACCTTTGTTTATCAATATCAAGATTCCCTTCAAAAAGTATTTGTCATCTGATAACTTTATTTTAAATTTATTAACATTTTAAAAACTTTTGGTTGCTCTGTTCCAAACAAGTTATTTTTTGCAGTTAAATCAATTATTAACATCAATTTGCATTTGTCTCTGGTCACTCTACTGTGCTAAATTTGGCTGTTTTTAGTGATTATTGCATGCCTGTCTTCTCCGGGAATTTCTGGATTTCAAGTAGACTTTGTTTAAACAGATTTCTTTAAAGCCTTTCAAAAAGTTTCATACAATATTATAACTAAAAAGTAATGATCTACAGGTTTTCACTTTGTCTTCTCGCAATGGATGAAGTCATATTTCCACAATTGACTTTCTGTTGTGGATGGGGTGTCATCTGATTCTTTCATTGCATCATATGGACTGCCACAAAGAAGGGTTTAATGTCGCCTATTCTTTGTGCTATTTACGATATTTCCTGTTGTTTTTCTTTTTCTAAATTTAAAATTAACTAAAATTAAAATTAAACGCGTTTAAAGATTTTTCTTAAATTTGTTCTTAAAGTTCTTATGAACCACGTTTACCACTATTACATTTCAAATCACTTGAAAATCTACGTTCCGTTATCTGCCTTTCATTTGTTTTCGAAGTTATTAAAGAAGAAAATTGCCCATATAAATATGTTAGGAAAAAATAATTTTAATATTTTTCAGATCTATTTCCCCATTGTATTGTAAAAATAAGAAAACTAATTTTGCAGGTTATGCCCCTCTGAAGCGTGCTGTGCTGAGTTTAGGTCGATTTTTGAGAAAGCTCTACTTGATTTTTCTCATTTTAGGGCTTACTTTATTAATACTCTTAATTTTGTTTTTTATTTAAGTTAGCTAATTGTTAATTTGTGATTTCCTAAATCTAATTTAAGTCATACTTTTCTAATAGCCTGAAGAAATTAATGTTCCTTGATTTAGTAACTGAATAAGTAAGTAAAAACAATTCAAAAAGCACGTGGATGATCGCTGCAGTAAGTCTTCTTTTTCGATGATGCCCGATTTTGAAACATTATATGTGGCGTGTTTGTGAGGTGTCAGATAGATTGCTTTTTATTCAGAAGGGTTATTAGGGTTTCACCTCTTTCATGCCTGTATTTCCTACAAAACACATACTGACAGACATAGAAGTATATTTTTTCCGAAGGGGAAATCTTCTAAAAATATAACGCCAATAATGATGGTAAAAAAGAATTTGTAAAGTGCTTTTTGCTTTGCCGTGTTCTGCGGATTGTTTTGCTCGAGTCATGCCATCTACTGAGCTCAAGTGCCATGATATCTGATAACATTATTTTGACGGCATATAATCGACATCTAACCGGCTTTTAATTTGTTGTGAGGTAGCTACATATAAATTGTGGTTCTTGCAACATTTTGGCTACTATTGCCACATATATTGTATTATATATTTTTATTAATTGGCGCAAATACGTTGTGTTAAATGAATTTTTCACATCAAAAGTGCGGATTGCTCAGTATTTCTTAGAGCTAAGCATTCACCTAGTACTTTCAATAGCTTTATCTGCATTATTTATTATTGTATCAGATATTTTTCTTTACTGTGTCAATTGTGGAGTGCAATACAAGACGTTGACAGATCAGCCGCTCCAGAATTTTTCAATTGTATCTATTATGCAGAGTGGTCGGTACGCACTTGGATCCGGAGCTATTTCGTTTGGGTTTTTCCATACTTTTAGGAAAATATCATGACCTAAACATCTCGTGTAAACCTCTGTAAAGCGTTTTGAGTTGCGCTGTATTGCGATCTACAGAACTGGATTTGGGATGCCGAACCTTGGAGCAGAATCTGTGACTTCTCTATCAGCAACTTTCGGTATATAGTGCGTAATAACTCTTTTTCCGCATTTGTTGTTTAGGAAGAAGTGTTTCCACTACATTTTTAAGGAGAGGTGCGCATGTCGGCTCTTGTCCCTTAGGATCTCAAACTATAGCCATGACCAACTTATACGCTCCACCCCAATGATTTCTTCTAATTTGTCGCAAAGTTTTTAGAAAAAGCAGGATTTACTCTTTTTAATTGCCTTTTTTAGTACTTTTCGTTTGGTTGGGAAGATTTTACGAAGTCTTCCGTGATGCATCGTACTCATAACCTTTTGGTACTCTCGCCTCGCTTTTTTGAAAGCGCTTCGGAGTTGTTCGTAAACCTGCTTTAGTTTGAAGCTTTGGTTTAGCCGGGTCCAGGCAGCGTAGCAGGCCTTCAAAAGGTATCGTATTAGTAGCTTTGCTTATTGTTTTGCATTTTCTCATTGCTATTTTCAAAAGCGATGCACTAGTGTTGCGTACCCGCAAAAATGGTAAAAATGAAAAGAAGATATGCAACGAGGAAGGAAGGGTGTCGAAAGGTTCGAGTGCTCGCAAATCAGCTTTAAAGGCGGTCTACTCGAACAGTTATCTACAAAATCGAAACAATGAATTTTTCCCGGCGGAACTTTGGGATTCAGAAGGTGTGATTCATGTTAACTACTTGAATGGTTACTTGTCTCTGATATGCCAAACTTTTGGACCCATTTTTCGGTCGGCTAAATAAGTTCCAGTATCGCTGGGTCAAATATAGCATAGTAGATTCAATGTAAGGAGAAAAAATTATAAAAATACTTTGCACCTGGAATATTACAAGTTTCTCCTAAATTTCGTAAATAAAACAAATTTTTAAGTTACAAGAAAGAAAGAGCTAAATTCGGGTGCAACCGAATATTTTAAACTCTTGTAACTTGCAAGAATCAAAGCCAGGGAAATACTTTAAGGTATAACACTAATCAGTCAGATGTTCGAAAATCCTGATATTAGTTATAAAGAGGTTAGGTCAAGTTCTCACTTAAATTTATATTTTTAGTCACACAGATACACTGTTATGAGTAAAACACGCTCTGTTATTTTCATTAGGATATCTCACATATTGACAGACATAAACGGTACAAAGTCTTCTGGAATTTGCGACTAGACAAGAGGGAATCATTTCACATCAGTACAATGCTCGAAATTTTTGTCACACCCTCTTTTTATCCCAAGCTTTGCGTTTTCCGACTATCACATGTTCTGGAATACTCTTAAATATTAGGCTGTCAAATATCTCCCTTCCACATTTTTGTCCTTTGAATTTCGCGGCTATGTCTAAAGCGCTACAGAGCTCGTATCTGACAGCACTATATATCTTTGAAAGGTCTTGATATAACCTATAAAACGACCTACAAAGTTTGGATATTGCGTTCAACAGTTATAGACTTGTAGACATAGAGTTCACTAACACCGAAATTCGCGCTATTTTAAAGTTTTCCTTCATTAAAGGTAAATTCACTAGAGGGGTGTATTATGAAGTTGCCGCCTAGATGGAAACAGATTATCGAACGAAACGGCGCACATTTGAACTAAATCTGATCTGATCCGATCCGAGAGCAAAAGGAAGAAAAAGTTTTTGCAGTACTAAATAATTAAACCCAAATCTCCAGGTTAATTTTATTCATCATTTTCTTCCGATTCTGCAACAACTAACTGAACTTATAAGAATTTGTTCTATACATATAAGATAAGTTCATTATAAAACAAGGTCACTATTTTCCAAATTCGCTGCAGAGTAGTACTAAAATGCCTACCTAAATTAAATATTTGTTAAATCTAATGAAAGACAAACAAACAAGCTGTAACAACATAAATCAACATTTACAAATTTCTTCAACACATTGGAGCACACTTCACTTTAAGCAAAAAAATTGAAAAGAAATCATTTGCAACACATATACATACTACTCAGCCTAGTTGATTGAGCTCACGCCCTCACATAATGTCTAAAATTGAAAGACCATCACCAGAGCGACTAACTAAGCAACAATCAACCACCAATTTTGACAGTTAAGGAACCTGGCAGCGCTTTGTTAGGACAACAATGGAAACGTCTCAACCGATGAGAAAATCGCGCGAGAAAAATAAATGCTAAGGAGCCGCGTTCAATGAGTGTAGTGTTGAGGTGCCAGTGAGGGGCAATGCAGGCAGGCAGAAGTGCTGAGAAAACCAATCAAAATCAAATGTGGTAGAAAAATTACGCACTTAAAGGCGACACAGTGGTTGCGGATGAGCAGGCGGGGAGGCGCGGGGTGAATTTCAAGACGCAACAGCACTGTGACGCACACCACGCTATTATCACATGTTCGTATGAAATTGTGTGTATGTGTGTGTGTGGCTATGCACTTAGCATAGTTATTACGCGCCCAAAACGAAGTGGGCTGCGTGTTGACAGACGTGGTGATTACGTTGCTATTGCTGGTGATAGCGCTGCTGCTGTTGATGTGGTCGTTGTGCGCCAGCCGCAACAACACTGGCCGTATTGTTAACAAACAATTGCCGAAACGTGATTTGACAATTTCCAATACGAATGCTAAACACAAAGCGGCGAGCGTGTAAATAAGTGTGTGAGTGTGTTTGTAGTGGAATGGTCAAATGCTGAAGCATAACAGCACAGCCACGCGACCGGAGGGAAATACTAAGCAGCGTTGGTGGTGGAACAGGTGGCGGGGAGCCCAATTTGTTATTGTTGCGCATGAACGTGCATAAAATTTGTGCGATTTTTGTTGTTTTCTAAGCGTTCTTACTTTATTTATTTAATGTGTTTATTTTCGTGATGTTTTTTTTGTGTTCTCTGTTTGCCCACGGCTAGGACGAGCAAGCTGGGTTCACAATGCAAATTTGATTTGATTTGAATTTCTTGTTTGCTGGCTCGGAGCTTTCAAAATGTTGTTCTTATTTTCCTTAAATCTACATTAAATTTAACTGGCGTGCTCTTTTATACATATTTTTATTTATTTACTTCTTAAATTTTTTGGTAAATGCCCGAGGGATGAGTGAAATTGAAGAGCTTTGAAGTGAGTATAATACATATTTTTGTGTATTCTTATTAATTGTGGTTTACCAGATCAAGTTTCAGATTTCAATCTACTCTTAGCGAGTCGCGATTGTTTAGCCCTGTTGCGATAATTATTTTAAATACTAATAATGTTTTGTCCTTATGCATAGCACCTTGGTTAATAAGGAAAATAGTTCGCACAATTATTTACCACCTTCTTATATAGCATTAGTATAGTAGGCATTAGGCAAGCATACTTTTGCAACATATACATGTATGTAGATGTTACACAGTATTATATTTTTGTTCACCTAACGTTGGGTAGTCGAAAAAGTCTTTTCGTTCTTCTAATAATTCTAAATAAATAAACAAGTAAGGAAGGGCTAAGTTCGGGTGTCACCGAACATTTTATACTCTCGCATCAAATACCGTATTTGTGTAAAGTTTTATTCCGCTATCATCATTGGTTCCTAATGGATATATTATACAGAGGAGGCATCAGATGGAAGTCAAAATAGCGTTATATTGGAAGAAGGCGTGGTTGTGAACCGATTTAACCTATATTTCGTACATGTCATCAGGCTGTTATGAAACTATTATGTAGTTTCATTGAAATCGGTCGAGTAGTTCCTGAGATATGGTTTTTGGTCCATAAGTGGGCGACGCCACGCCCATTTTCAATTTTTAAAGAAAGCCTGGGCGCAGCTTCTTTCTGATATTTCTTCCGTAAAATTTAGTGTTTCTGACGTTTTTTGTTAGTCGGTTAACGCACTTTTAGTGATTTTCAACATAACCTTTGTATGGGAGGTTAGCGTGGTTATTATCCGATTTCTTCCATTTTTGAACTGTATATGGAAGTGCCTGAAGGAAACGACTCTACACAGTTTGGTTGACATAGCTATAGTAGTTTCGGAGATATGTACAAAAAACTTAGTAGGAGGCGGGGCTACGCCCACTTTTCCAAAAAAATTATGTCCAAATATGCCCCTCCCTAATGCGATCGTTTGTGCCGAATTTCACTTTAAAATCTTTATTTATGGCTTAGTTATGACATTTATAGGTTTTCGGTTTTCGCCACTTTGTGGGCGTGGTAGTTGGCCGATTTTGCCCATCTTCGAACTTAACCTTATTATGGAGCCAGGAAATACGTGTATCAAGTTTCATCATGATATCTCAATTTTTGCTCAAGTTACAGCTTGCACGGACTTACGGACAGGCGGACGGACAGATAGACATCCGGATTTCGACTCTACTCGTTACCCTGATCACTTTGGTAAATATAACCCTATATCTTTTAGTTTTAGGACTTACAAACAACCGTTATGTGAACAAAACTATAATACTCTCTTTAGCAACTTTGTTGCGAGAGTATAACAAGTAAGTATCTCTTTGGTTGATCACTATTTGTCATTTTTCCGTTAGAGACTTTATTCTATCACTGTAGATTGAAATTTCGAAATTTTCAGAATGAATGTGAGCTTACACAAATTTCATTGGAGGCTTGTGTGCATTCTTTCCTTTCTTATACAAAAACTTCAAAATATAGCGAATTCATTATTTTCGCTCATTTTTGAACAGCTGAATCTTTCTTTCAGCTTCCTCGAATATAATTTTAAATGAGGCTTAAATGAAGTTTGAAGTCTCCCCTTCCAACACTATATTGTATGACCAATGTGTGACGCAACGACATCTATTTTCAAATACGAAAAGACTTTTTCTACTACCAATGTATATAAATGGTAAGGATGAGGAGTCGAGTTGAAATCCGAGTGTCTGTCTATCTGTTCGTCCGTCCGTCCACGCAAGCTGTAACTTGAGTAAAAATAGAGATATCTTGAGGAAACTTGGTATGCGGGCTCCTTAGTACAAAGAGTACGAGTTTGTAGATGGGCGTAATCGGGTCATTGCCAAGCCCACAAAATGACCTTAAAGATTTGACACAGAGGATTGCAGCAGCAAGGGACACCAGTAGGTTAAATTTTGAAAAAAAAAAAAAATGAACATATCTTTCAAAGCGTTCAAGTCACAATAACCAAATTCGCTCGAAAAAAAAAACTCCTACCGACAGTATGAAAAAGGAGGATGTCGAATGATAATCCCTCGCACTTCCCATATAACGGGACGGTTTGAAACTACTAAATGTGCGATAAGTCAATAACTTAATATGCCAGAGACAAAGGTTTACACTCGTATGGCATTAGATGTCTCTATATGTGTCGCGGATGAACTTGGAAAATAGGCGTGGCACCGCCCACTTTTTGGTGACATCACATATCCCAGAAGCCGACCTACCGATTTCGTTTACATGTGGTACGTGACATTCTTTTTTATATTCTCCTGACATACAGTGCCAAAATGGGCGAAATCGGACTACAACTACGCCTGCTTCCCATATAACATAATTGACATCCAGGTGTGTTCTCAACTAATGCCTTAGGACGAATTTACAAAATCCACCCGAAAAATGACGATTGCTTTTCTACCTTCGGTTGCTACCAAATTTTGAATATGTAGTTCTATTTGCAGATAAGGTTTCAAAATATAAACATAAAGTGGTACCAAATTTCAACTATATGTAATAAGGAAGTTAAATCAAACATAATCTTAGTACTTAATATTTATGTGTGCATATTTAATTTTTATTTATTTTTTGTTAATATTTTTAGTGATCACCAAGGGTTGAGTGCTGGCTGGATCAATATTGGCCCATTCTTGGTCTATTGCTTTTTTAAGGTTCTTGCTGTCTCAAACTGTATGCCGGTTTTGAGCACTTTGGGAGAGGCGATACCCCAGAGGATTTCAATCAGATCTAGGCTCGGACTTAAGGCGGACCGGTCCAATACAAGTATTTTTCGCCTTGTAAAGATGGATTTGGTGACCTAAACTGTGTGTATTGAAACATTGTCCTACTGAAAAGTAATGTAGTATTATAAATTGCTACTAAATTCTATTAACTCACTCTCCATGAAACCAAATTTTTAAGTATTCATTAGGGTAGAGATGTAGCACATAATTGGCTTACCCCTATGGCAGAATGCAGCCCATACCATCCCACTGCCAAACCCTCGTTTAAAACAGGATCGCGCAGATCTCTAAAATGTCTTTTGCAATTTTCAGGGCCATCTAGATTGAAATTCATTCTTAGCATCAAAAACGGTACTTTTTAGCAAACTCCGTGCGAGCCTTCAAGTGTCGCTGTGCAGGCTTGGGTTTAGGCACCATGGAGGTATGTTTCAGTAATGGATTTTTATGGATTCTTTGCACAATTCGACTGTCAGTTATTKGAAGACCCACTGGACCTTAAATTTTTTCACTACTCAAAAAATCAACCACAGCAAGTCCTTTTTCTTTTTTTGCGATTTTGGTGATATTTGCACCGCTTTCATGCATTCCTTTAATGCTACCTTGTTCGTGGTCTGTCAAACTGTTTTCATGATGCATTTTAACTAACCAATGCCGAAATATTTAAATTAATTTCACTATTTTGAACAATTACATACTTACAATAAATATTTCAAACTAATTTTTGCAACTTAACTTCTAAAAACGCTTTATCAGCAGTTGCCATCATTTCGCACTGATGTGCACATATAATTATTTACTACGCACTACCGAAAGCTCACGCACATTTTGAAAGCAACGGTACAACGATTGAGAGGAAAAAGCAAAAATTTGATCATTTCGCAACAATAACATAGCACCAAAGAATTGCTCAATTTCAGAAACGGGATAGTTTTCATATATGACGACAAAACAGGAAACCTATTTATGCACATATAATCATTTGTATGAGGTATTGATAAATGTACTTGGTTCAATTTCATTTGAGTCATTGCGTACTGTGAATGATACGGTATGCGCAACTTTTTGAAAAGCACGCCAGCATGATAATCTATGCACCGATGGACGACTCGATAGCTACTTCGCATGCCACTGAAGTTCGCACACTTTTCGTGGTGATCATTTCGAAATATCAGCCTTCAAATACGCGTCAATTATGGGATACGAACAGAAATTACATTGCTGAAGACATTTTACATTGTATTCGCTAAGAATTGGAAATGGGGACATTTTGGTTGATACTTGCAGTGGTTTGATATCAATTCCACCTGCCTTTTATCAGTTCACTACAACGAATGCTTATGCCAACATACGAAGCCTAAGTCTTCTGGTGGAATTTCTAAAACTTTGGGGAAGCTTGAAATGCCGCCGCATTACGGCGTGTTTACGAGTTGGAAAACCATCTTCTTTGTGCATTTATGCACCGGAAGAGAAACCAAAACATGTTGTTTATCAGGCTACGTTACATTGAATTAACAAGAAAAAACGTTAATATACCCGTCATAGGTGCATTTCTTTTAGTAACTATGTGTTCAGTTTGTATGGCAGCTATGTATTATAGTGGTCCGATATCGGCAGTTCCGAAAAATAAGCAGCTTCTTGAAGAGAAAATAACGTTTGCGAAATTTCAAAACGATATCTTAAAAACGGAGGGACTAGTTTGTATATATATATATATATTATATTGTGACTCAGCTCAACATACTGATCATTTATACTAAGGCCTAATACACTAGGACATGTGTCCAAAAAATAAGGTGACGTAGTATTTATCTTGAAAATTCTTTATTTATTTCTCACTAGATGTAGTAGATTATGCCAACGGATCTTCGAAAAACTGGTTGTGGTCACTTTCCGGGATGGCCTTCAGTTCCGTCTTCGCTGCGGCTTGAATCTCCACTTTCGTATAAAAACGGTGTCCCCGGAGCGGTCTTTTGAGTTGGTGAACAGCCAGAAGTTGCACGGCGCCAGATCAGGTGAATACGGTGGTTGCGGAACGATATGATTGATCATTTTTATATATCCGTATACTTCATATGGTCTTCGACGCTTCCTTAGGAGTGTTGCAAACTTCTTGGCAAACTTAATTTATTTTATTTATGTCGTTAGTGCAATAATATTTGTAATTGACGATAACTGCCGCCACCTTAAGAGTTCTTCTACGAATGTTAATACTAACTATTAGTGAAAAAATTTATCTTTACCGGTATATTGTAAAAAGGTCTTAAACAAATGAAAATGTCATCGGAAACCTGCAGTTAGATGGGCGGTATATTTTATGATACCTTCGGGAGGAGAGAATTATAAAAGCTGTACCATAGATTAACGTATAGAACTTATTAGCTTATATAGTCACAATAATTACTCAATAGTTAATGAAAGTTCTTAAAAAATGGGTAGTAGCATCATTATGTTTATTGATTATTTCGTATTCGGAAATTTTAACCATCCGGTTCATTTAATAATGCAATATAAATTTTTATATGTCACAGTATTGGAATATCTTGGTGTTGAGTTAGGTTTTTATATGTCACAGTATTGGAATATCTTTGTGTTAGGTCAAAAAAAGGTTTGTTGATGCATATAATTTCTTTCTGTATTATTTAGTGTATATATGTAGAATATGTACGAAGGAAAGCTTTAAGCATATATTTAGCATATAAGCTATAATTACTCAAGGATAAAGGCAGAAAAGAAAGAATGGCAGTCGCATCAACCAGACATCATTCCATTCTATAATGTATAACAATAATAAAATTCTTTATTCAAGTATCTGAAATGCAAATAATTAGAACAGTATTGTTAAATGTAGTATATGCTTAGTTTTTCTGATATTTTCTACATTTAACTTTTGCACACAATAAAGAAATGAAATCAAGGCTATTCAACGAATGTGTGAACTCACCACCAATAGTATCAAGTTGTTTCGTTATCATATTGGTTTGTGTACATGGCCATGGTGGAGTTACTGGCAATTGCAAAGTTGATGAGCTGAGAAAGTGCACCCTTAGCAGAATTCCATCAGACTGGGTCGGTGATCCACTGGCCTCTTGCCTTCTAGCACTAAATCGGTTTACTCTTAATTTAGTAAGTGTTGGAAAGCAGGAAACATATAGATACTGTTCTTCAACTGTCCATCTGGGTTAAATAAGATTCTACGATCCAAGTAATTATATATTTGGAGTTGATATTCCATATGTATAAGTGATAAATAATATTTTAATTATACTATTTATTTCATTTATACATTCGATCTATTTATCTAGTAAAATTACTTTCGCTTTTTTTTCTACTTATGCTCTTATTGAGTATTGTTATTTTGTCGCGATGAGGGAGCAGTTTATCTGCTGGCAAAACTTCACAGCTTAGGTGGAACTAAAATAATTCACCATTGCTAAAGTACTGTAACTTACCATTATACTCATATCACTGAAATGTTACTGTAGTTTTTTCATCAGCATAATATTAATAGTTTTAATATTTAATTGTTTTGATTTTAATTTTTACGTTGATTTAAAACAGCTCACTTATTTATTAATGCCTATCCTCACGGGTAATCCTTGCCAGTATAGTTAGTAGTCAGAATCTTGCATAAATCGTTGAAAAAATATGTCTATGTTCAGTTCATGTAGTGTCAAAGTGTGCGGGTAAGCCAACATCTGCCAGCAAAACTTCAAACACACTTTTTCCAAATCACATTTTTAAAATCAGGGCGCTACACACATTACCACCTCAAACATAACTGTTTTGGTCGAAAGCTCTTTTATTTAGTTAAAAGTCCATGCTTTTGATGAAAGCTGACGTAGAGCTGAAAACGCGAATAAACATTTACATATATTACTTTACCAGCTAGACTAAGACCAGGTTTTTTAATGTTGCTTAGATAAATGGTACGATTGCAAGAAACCATCGTGGTCAAGCAGCCACCATTTTGTGTGATAATTTTAAATTATTATAACAATTAAAGATGTCTGAAGTAGTGAAATTCGAATTTGTTTTTCCTTACTTCCGAAATAAATGATCTAGGTGAAGGCAATATTTAGAGCTCTCTGTCCTAATTCTTTAAAAGCTGCAATATTGGCAATTCTTTAGTAAACAAATATCGTTCAGCCAATGTTAATATTTAGTAATTTTTATCTAAAAATAATAAATGCAGTTCGCATTAAAGCTTAGTTTACTTTAACGTAGATTATCTTTTCTAAGGCAATATCAACAAACTTAGAGCAATTTCATGCTTGTTTGTAGAAGAACTGCAAGCGTTGCGAGAGCGCCAAGCACTAGAATGCCACACAGTTGGCTTCAGAGCAAAAACAAACACAATAAGTTACAAGCAATTGCATATATCAACAACAAAAACGATATCATCAACTTCTAGCCACATGATCCATATGGAAGATGATGCGGCAGTTGTCAACAACTTACAGTTATCCATGTAATATTTCCTTTTGCTTTGTGTGCTTAGTTTTTCCATTCGCTTTGTTTCTGAAGAAAAATTTCTTCTTAACAGTTTGTTTGTTTCTTATCTCTTGGAATTGTCGTGTGCCGGAGCCACCACACGCCTGCAACACGGGCGGAGACAGTATGCGAGCACCTACCGCTCCACTAAGTTCACCTCCGTGGGGTGTTGCGTGCGCTTTCTACTCTTGTCGCAGGCATTATTGACACAGCATTTATTCCTGCTTACTCTCAACTTCTCGAGCGGCGTCTTCAACTAGTTGTGTGTTGTTTTTTTTTTGATCTTCTCCCATAGGAAGGCAGAAGTTCGACTCCAAGCATTGTTGTGTTGCTGGTTAATGAGTTATGTCAAAGGAAAACAATGTTTGTTAGTTGTGTCATTGTTTTCCCACAAAGTCTTGCCACCCTTCGGTGCCTCGCAGCCGTCTGGTGCTTGGTGCGCTGCAATTTTTCCATCCTCGCCAGCGCTGCCTTCGGTTAGTTTTGTCGCTGTTTTACCGCGTTGGATTTCCTCTTTGCCAAGTCGAATGGTAACTGTTTTAGTTTGTTGCGTGTAGTTGTTGTAGCATTTTTATGTTGTCATTGCTGTTTGTCTCTGCGGTTTCCTTATTACTATTTTGCTATGTCATTTCTGCCATTATTTATTTTTTTCTCATTTATTGTGGTAATTTACTTTTTTAAATGAAATTAAATTTAGAAAAATACTCGGATGATGAATTGGCTATGTTTGTTGTAATGGTGGAGCTGTTTGATTAACATTTTCGCCTGCGTAATGCTCGCTTTTGCGCAAGCGGTAATGTTAGATAACATTGTGTGAGGAGGACCCTTATTAAAAACTGAACCATTAATGCCAGAAGGTTTCTAGTTATATTAAAAGAGATTGAAATTATTTGAAAAAGAATGTGGTAAATTTCCAATCTTCAACTCGCGCGTAAAGCACCCAAAATTAATTCTGATATCACTACCATTAGTAAACAAATGTTACTCATACGCCATGTCATTTTGGTAAGCGTGTGGTTATTTGACCAATTCAGGAATAAGATATCTCGGTATCTTATAAGCTCACTTGACAGGTCGTAGGCTTAGCTCACTTAGTTACCTCACTGCAGTTTGCATCGTATACGCGATGATTACATTAAAATCAACTTAAATGGCTATGTGATAAGAACTAAAGAAACATGAGGAAATTTTATATTATTCTCATTCGTTATTATCTTTAAGAAAACATGTTCACTGATTTTGCTAATACATCCTACAAATTGACCGATATATAAGGTATAAAGCAATCTGAACAAAGAAGTAAAAAGTCTCGGGATATTTTCACGCCATCTTCCCCCATACAACTTTCACAACTTGCGTCCGACAAGATTTTTGACAATCTCCAGTAACAGCTCCTACGAATACGGCAAGATCAACATTGCTAAGAGCAAGTATTTCAGTAAATCTGCTGCGTTCTAAGCGAGGTTAAAATGATCTCTCAATCGCACAGCAATGGTTCGCGAACAACAGCTGCTAAGCGCACGCGAGTTGCATTCATCCAATACTAAAACGTAAGATGACAGTCGATATAAAACTTTCCCTTTCCGATAAGATCGAGGTAACGAGGCCACTTTTGCTTATTAGCAAGTGTAACCTTTTTGAGCGCTCATTACCAGAAATAGGACCTTCCGTGAGAATCTTTACATAAGATAACCGACGCTTTCCTTACTCTTTCTTAGTATGTGTCCTCCACCAAAGCTTTCTATTAAGGATAAGCCCTAGAGGTTTCCCCTTAATAACATGTAGAAAACGTGCGTTTCCGAATTAGGGAAGAGTTAGGTCTGGCATATTGTAATTCATGGTAAATAAACCTACTTTAATTTTGTTTGGGTTGACGGCAAAGCCGCTTCTATTCGCTCAGTTGGGTAACACGTTGAGGTACCCTTTGATTAGCTCGTAGCTGATAGTTAAAAATTTTCCTTTTGCCATAAGAGCAAAGTCGATGGTGCAGGCTTGCACTCAATAATCCGTTCTTCAAACTCTTTAAGTAAATCATTTACTAGTACCCATTTATCAGTAAAAAATACAGTAACAACGTTTTTAAGCAATCTATTTAATAGTGCTATCAAAGGCCGTGCCCAATCCGTAGCAACTATTTTATCTGCCTTAGTGCTACTCACATGAGTTAGCTAAGTTCTGCCTTAATTAATGATAAATAAAGTTCAGCTTACTTTGGTAATCAAAACGCAAGCACCTTGATATTTATGAATTCACATAAATGATTGTAAAGTAATTAAAGTAGCACACTTAGCAGATTTATGAAGTGAAGTTTAAGTACTCGATAGCTTAGCTTACATACTGTATACATTCACACATTCATATATGTATGTTCATGTGTGTAAGTAGAGAGCAATTATTTGCATAATTTTGTGGCATACTTGGTTTGTAATTAAGTAAACAAATTTGTTTATTTGAGCTGGTAAGTAACATAAACATATTACATTTCCATTAAAGCCACTTAAATACAGCATTGAGTCGCTTAATGGAATGTGCTTCGAATATGCTTTTGTGATGGTGTGATGAAACCCGGTAAGAAATTTGACGTTTTCGCAGTGCAAGGGGTAAGTTTGTGGTGAGTTCTAGTTGATCCATTTCAAAGTTCCTCACTTCTTTAAAGAAGAAACACAGAAACTTCAAATTTAATGGGGAATGTTTAATATCATTCGAAAGAACATTCTTTGGCATTTATTTTTTGCAAATTATCTCTGTCACGGCTATGTCTCAGATGGTCCGTTGAGTCTAATTTTCGACGACTCGTTCGAGCATTTCGACTGGTAATTGGCGAATGATACGCGTGATGTTTTTCTGCAAAACTTTCGATTTCCACCTTAGGAAAAGTCTAACGGTGTGATATCACAGGATCTTGGTGTCCAATCAACCTTCCCCCTGCGGAGGGGTTAAGAATATACCTTTGGTAAGGCATGCCTGTCGTAAGAGGCGACTAAAATCCATATGCACTATGTCTGTCAATCAGGTCTGTTTTGAAATGTCAGCCTAGTACGTATCAGAAATAGTGCTATAATACGCAGCTTGAAATGATATTATAGACTTTACATTAATTCCTAATATAAAGACATTTTTGTTCAAGCGAGAAATCTCACCAATCATTGAGTTTTTGAGGACTCAACTGGTAGTAGAAAAAGCTACAAGATCTTAACAGAGACTTTAATCTGTCAGAGGTGTTAGATCAGGCTCATACCCGACCAAGGCAGCTAATTCACCTGAACTAATTGGAACCAAAATTTAAGAGCAAAATGCATTTACACTTTGGGACGCTGATCAACGCATTGTATTGCTCTATGTGCTTCAAAGAAAGCACCGTGGGTTAAGGTCGTCGTCAGCAGGTACTCACTTAAATGGCAACAAGTGTTGTTGTCCATTCAACCTGAGCCAAAGATGAAATTATCTGCTCTCCGAAATGTTTTTTCAACAAACCTATTAATTGATGGGATGTGTGGGTAGTGTTGAAAGCAAGAGTCGAACTTCAATTTCAGGCACTAAATAGTAGGTTAACATGGTGCGATGGTTACGTTCTCGCTGCCATCATTTTTGAAAAAATACCATAAGAAACGTAGCAATTTTTCTATTTTACATACTCTTTAAGTCAGAATGGTCTTCATCATTGTACAAAATTTGGATCGACAACGTCGGATCTTTTTGGAACTTTTGAAGAGCCCACTAGTCAAGTCGATGTCATTTGGGAAGGCAGAACGGCTTGAGTCCTTACACAAGCTGCTGGTAGTTTCATTCTAAATGCAACCATTAGATTTATCTCAATGGATCCACACAAACTGCTTCCTCTATGTGTTCCAATGCATGCGACCGCAAATAATCATTAATTTGCTGTTAAATCGGAGACATTATTGGCAGCTCAAAATATATTTTCAACCTCTCCAGGCTTAAAATTACACAAAAAACATTCATTCAACCCTTTGCGAATGTTTTTGATAATACACCCACTATATATGCCATCACTGTGTTGCCGGAAATGCATATAAACCAATATTTGAATATTATATGTAATAAACACAAACAAAGGTAGACCAAGCCGAAAATCCCGTTAGCAATAAAGCTCATTTTAAGATCGTAAGCACAGCTAACTTTTTGAGTCTAGCAAACGCAAATGCATTATGTATAAGTACAGTTATAAATAGACTCCCAAAATGCACAATTATAGTCTATGTCTCTGTCTCTGTCTCTACTGCGTTATCATTGTCTATTTGTCTGTTATTAATTTGCATGTGAAATAAGTTAATGCGCAATCAAATATTGACACACAGACACACACTCTCCCGAATATGCATTTCGTTTATGGCTGCGCCCGAATTCCATTATTAATTATTTTCCACATTATTTACTGGTCAATAATAAATTATGACTGATTAAATAAATTTGCATATACTTATATTTAAATGTAGCATAAAATAGCCGAACAACCAGGAAATACTGTAACTCAAGAGAATCAATGAAATTTAATTGCATTTACTGCATTGATTAAGCGAGAGCAAGGGAAATGCCTGCATTTGTGTGGAAAGTGTACGAAATGAATGGAATTAATGAATTTCTGGTGAGCGGTGTGCGGTTACGGCAGGGGGATGTTGAAATAGTTGGCTGCTAACCGCTTACTTAAGCGCCAAATCTGCTTGCGAGTGGATTTAATACACATAACGGCGGTTTCAACAAGATAATCGATGTTTTTATAGATGCACATACATACTTATGTATGCAGACTAACGACCAATTCACGAACACGTGACTATATGTTGTTGCAGGCACACATACTCGTATTGCAGGCTTTCTGAAATTGTATTATCTTATTCGGTTCGCAGGGTTTATTTCATTTGTTTTAGCTATATTAATAACAACGGAGTTTTAATTTTTATTGAGATAGAATATTTTTGTATAATTTGTTGCTCCCCTGCACATATAAAACAATGGTTTTGCATTATTTCTAAAAACCTGTAGAGTAAAGTAAAGAAATGTTTAGATACATGAATAAGTAAGAAAAAGCAAAGTTCCGGTATAACAGAACATTTTGGACTTTTGCAACTTGCAGGAATCATTGCCAGTGAAATACATTAAGGCTTAAAATGTGAACTAGCGGATCGGAATCGAAGCAATGTTATATATAAATATACTATATAAAACTCATACATGCAATATGTGAGAGTAGGGAGTAGTATCGACCCGATTTTATCTGTCAACTATTCTGGATTCAACCCGTTTTTGATACACAGAGCTAATATTGTCTGGAAAGCATGCTCTCTGAATTTCAATTGTATTTCCCATACACTGACCGATATTTTAATCAAAAGTCAACTACAGATACTGAAGTGCACACATGCAATACCTAGGCTGGAACAGTTTTTGTTGGATTTTACTACTTATTGATCAGTATACTCGAAAGTGAAATAATCAAATATGGAATATGCGACGTACCAAATAGAGTCGAAATCGATCGATCGAGCCCCGATATATGCGAAAGCTTCGTCCAATTTTCAAACCGACTCCCACAAGTCGCTCTCATGTCATCTATGGCATAAAATTTAATGTTCCTGGCATGTTTGGTTATTAACTTATTGTGCTTTAAGTGCCCGTTGCTACCACGATCTCCTGTGCCAAATTACAGTTTTACATTATAATTTGCTTAGTTATAGTTTTTTATAAGATTTCAGTTAATGCCGTTTCGTGGGGGTGGCAGTCGTCCGATTACGCCCATCTACGTTTCTTTTTACACTAAGGAACGTGTGTACCAAGTTTCATCAAGATTTATCAATTTTTGCTCAAGTTACAGCTTGCAAGGACTGACGAACATATATAGAGTAGTCCTGATCATTTATGTATATTCTTCTTTATTGGCGTAGACAGCGCTTACGTGTTTATAGATGAGTTAACAACACAACAGCGCGGTAGTTCTTTCATCTTTTCGCCAATTCGAGTACCAAGTGCAACCAGGTCCTTCTACACCTGAGCTGCTTAACGGCGTAGAGATCCTTCTCCCCCTTTGCTTTCTTTGGCGGGTACTGCTTCAAATATCCTTGACATGACTTAACCAACGTTGCCACTGTCTTTTAATTCGCTGAACTATGTCATTGTCGTCGTATAACACGTACAGCTCATAGTTCCATCGAATGCGATATTCGCCATGGCCAACGCGCAAAGGACCATGAACCTTTCGCAGAGCCCTTCTGTAGAATACTTGTAAGTCTGATTCATCAGAAGCACTCATTATCCATGCCTCTGCACCGGATAGCAGGACATGTATAATGAATGGCTTATAGAGTTTAGTTTTTGTTTGCCGAGAAAAGACTTTACTTTTCAATTACCTACTTATGCCGAAGTAGTACTCGTTGACAGGAGTTGTTTTGCTTTGGATTTCGAGGTTGACATTGTTGTTGGTGTTAATGCTGTTTGCAAGATAGACGAAATTATATACGACTTCGAAGTAATAACTGTAACGTGGGTGCCAAGTCGCGAGTGAGACGACTGTTTGTTTGATGACAGGAGATATGTCGGCCCATTTGCTTCGCTTCTTAGTCGCATCTGCACAAAGGAGTACTAATGGAGGAGTACTAACAGCGCTAGGCGCTAAGTTGCCAAGGTCAGTGATATCGATATTATTGGCGTACTCCTGCAGTTTTTGAAGAAGATTGTACCTTCTCTATTTAGATCTGCAGCTCACACTATTTTCGTCAGAAGTGGATAGGAAGTCGCCTCATCTAAAATCTCGTTTGGTATTGAACAGCTCGGAAAGGTCTTTCCCGATCTTGACGGAGCTTTTGGTATTGCTCAACCTAAGCTTCCACAGCTGTATTAGTTTTGCGGGATACCAAATTCAGAGATAGCGGCAGCTTTTTTTCGTGCAGTTTGGTTTATGGCATGGTAGTAGGCGCAGATTGTGGGGTCTCCCTCTAAGTGGATTGGGCAGAGCACTCCCAATCCTTATCAGTTCTTCGCTTCCGTTTTCGAATAGCTCGGTCTGCCATCTATCAGCCCCCGCTGCTTTGTTGTTTTTCCGATGGATAATTGCTATTTGAACTTCTTGTTATCGATTAGGGAATCGAGCTTACCATCTCCTGGTGTTATTCTTTCACTGCCATTTAGCAAGCTGGCGAATTGTGTCCTCCATAACTTCAGTATGCTCTGTAACTATCAGTAACTAAATCACCTCTGGGTGTTCTCAAAGGTTATGCTCCGGTCTTTAAACCTTCTGCTAGTGTACGCATCTTTTCGTACAGTTTTCGCGCATTACATTTGTTGGTCAGCTTGTCAAGCCCTTCGTCTTAATGCATTTTGGCCTTTCCCTTTTTTGTTTGCAAATGCGCCTCGCTTCTTCCTTAAATTTAATTAAAGTTTGCCTAAATCCTAAATGAACATGGATGCGCTAGGAGCTCTCTGTTCCAATCATGACGATAGTCCGTGTTGCTGGACGCGTAAGGAGGTATGTAGCGCTATGACTTTCGATGCTTCCCCCACTATAAAGAGCAAAACCCTTTTGATAAAAGTGAATGAATGCATTGAATGTAGGCTTTGATCGTTAGTTTATTAATTTATGTGGCAATTATTTTATAACGATCGTATATTATTTTTTTCCGAGAATCGGGCCACTATCGTCCCTTAAACATAACTCTAGTTCATTAAACTGCCAGACTGAAGTTGGCACACATTTTCCTATACTGCGAAATTTATGAGTCAGTGTCATCTAATAGACATACTCGATACGATGTTCTCTGTACAAAATACATATATACAGTAACATAGATTGTAAGTTTATTTCGGTTACAACGATGAAAAATGGCAGCACCTCACCGATTCGGCTAAGCAATATCACGAGCATCCACACATGTATTATATAAGTACAAGTATACTTGGTGGATATATACATGTGTGCAGGCTAAAACTGTGCAATGAAGATATAAAGTTTGCAAAGAAAAGAAAAATGAATAATTGGGGACAGGCGTAAAGAGAAGAAGGGGAATAAAGCAGCCGGAAATAATAATCAACTACAAACACTTACTTACGCCGCAATAGTTTGTTTGAAGGCACATACGTATGTATTACATCCTGGATTGGTATATATTATTATGAGCGAGCAAAGAAGTAAGCGACTTGGTGGCAACGCTAATGAATGCGGCAATGAATGTTATACCCTGCGATTGAAAAATTTAGTGTGAGACTGGTTCCATGCTACCGATTTCTCGACTTTCTATGAACTGGTGAAAAACGGATGTGAAGTGATGACGGTGTTCGATCCTGCACTTCTCTGCTTTCTATCTTTGATCACGACTAACAGCTGACTTGAATAACTTCCGACCGAGAGACCACTTTCCGCAGTAAAAAAACAATGATTGTTACGTTTGCTGTATGGCATGCAGCGCTGTCTTGTTCGCAGCAAAGGTCGTCTATATCAAAATCCCTCAATTCAGCCACAAAAATGTTATCATCATCAATCTAAAACGTTACACATTGACTATAATATTAAATTATATAATTATATAATTATTATTTCAGCTTCTTTTTCGAAGAAATATGGACAAATGATTCTCTTTGTATTAAAGCACACCAAAAGCGCATTACCAACTGAAGTAAATCTGATTGATCGAATTGCCCATTCTGCTGGGCGATTATTTGGACCGAATTTTGGACGCAGCGCCGGATGTGTTCCGCCTATGAACCAATATATTATAACTTTAACAGGGTATATATGGTTTGCCACGAAGTTTGTATCACCCAGAAGGAAATTCTTTATAGCATTACTGCAAAGTGGACGATCGGAATCAAGTGCTTGTAATGAGCCTTCTTTCTTTGTTAACTTTTTTTGTTTGTTTTAGAAATGATTAGGAAACAGCCCTTATAACCAGCCTAAAAGCGTTATGAAGTTCTGGAGCAAGCGGTTAAATCTCACTATGTTGAAAGAGACCGGTAAGTAGTACCGTCTCACAGCGAAAGAGTTCTGCACTGGTTTTCAACTAGCGCTGCTATTTACTCCATGGTACTCAAAAATATATATGTGTATGTTTGTATGAATTGCAAGTGTATTCTAGCTGCACACGTACTGATTTTCATTATGTTGCCGCTACTTCATTTGCTGTAGGTAAGACGGTGGCAGCATTTCGCCATGTATTCCGTAGGTGTATTCCGTACTCCAGCAAGCAAGTTCCTATTGTTTCGTGTTGCTGCTGGAAATGTTGTACATATTTTTCTCCTTTTGCCATGCAGTCAAAAGACGTTTCCGTCTGTTTTTCCTCTACACACTGTTGTTGCTGTTGATGAATTTCCAGCATCACGTACCGAATTCGTACAAAAAAATGTTTCAAATGCCACAGTATGTTGGTGTGGATACACATGCAGATGTATGTGTGTATGAGCGAGTATATTTTTATATTATATAAAGAGTAGGAAAGCAATTGAAGAAACGATTGTGGCATGCATCTGCACATACACGCTTGTGGATAATTGAACGCTTTTAGCTACAATACAAATGAGAACAGGATTGAGCACACATACAAGCCCACGCACACACACACATATACAAATGCACATATGCCAGTGCTGCAGCGTGATAGCCAGTGAGAACGTATGATAAAGTGCCTTTGTCATGTTTTCGTTAAGTTGTTGCAAGTTCCAAGCAAAAAGTGCTAAATGAGATGATTGTAGAAACAACAACAATAAAAGATAAATAATAATATAAAAGCGATAAAACTGTAGGTGAACTTGCGAGAAATTAAGCAAAAACTATTTTGGTGTAGAAAGAGCAAAAAGTCCAAGCTTTAACGAATATAGACGAAGGTGCGAACGCAGCAGAAGTTGTCGCAGCAGACGGCCGTGAGTGTCTCGACTGCGCTGGCGCATCTTCGTTTGCGGAGCAGGATGTGACAATCAACAGACGCAGGATATGGTTTTAAGTGCAACACGTACGTAGGTCGGTGGGGGTGAGCAGCGGGTGATCAGTGGTAAGGAGTGTAGAAAAACTATCGAAGACGTGTCATACCGAGGCGGAGGCAAAACAAAAGGTCATTTATCATTTTTTTGGTTAAGTCATGAGTGTTTTATTGCAATTAATCACAATGTACATGAGCGCTGCGACAACACGTTAACGGTTCCAAATATAGAACGTATGAATAACGAAAATGTATAACGGTATGCACATAAGTGTATATGCGTGTGTACGCAACCGTGATTGACGTGACAATTACTTAAATAAAGTCAAAAAATAAGTCATAAGTATGTGAAATACTTTCAATACAACTTCAGAACTTAGGCTAAGTGTAGAGAGAGAGAAAAGAAAATAGAACGCAAGTAGTCTAGTACCTTCTTTCTTCACCTGTTGGAATTTTGAGATATACTGCATTGCTTTATGGAGCGACTCTCCTCGGAATCTGTGGCGGACTACGGATTACACCAATTTTGATACTTAATGCAATTCTACACACAGGTTCCGTGGAAATTCGCGGCAAGTGCATTGGTGCGATAGTTGCTGAAAGGCGCGTAATTGCTGGGTGATGGTATCTAAACACGGCCACGCTAAAATTCTCAACTAATTCAATTGCTTCCCTGAAAACTTGCACCACTGCGGCGCAGAGTCTACTATTGGTCACTGTTTCTCTGTTCACATATCTACCAGGGATATGCGGCTGGGGAGAATCGATAGAGAAGAGACGAAGTGAGCTATTTCATGGAAGGGTCGAATCCACAATAATAGAAATAACTTTGAAATCGTAGATAATTTCATCTATCTTGGAACTAGCATCAACACCAGCCTTGAAGTTCAACGCAAAGTCACTCTTGCCAATAGGTGCTGCTTTGGGTTTAGTATTTGGTCTTACCAAACTCTAAAAGTTCCTCATCATTCCCGTCCTGATGTATGGTGCAGAGGAAGGGACTATGACATCACCTGTTGAGTCGGCCTTAAGAGTGTTCGATACGTAGGTTTTTCGGAGCCTTTGCGCATTGACGACGGCGAGTACCGCAGTCGCAGGAACGATGAGCTGTATGAGATATACGGGGACATTGACAAAGTTCAGCGAATGAAGAGACAGCGCCTGTCCTGATTAGCCATATTGTCTGGATGGCATAGAACACTGCCGCTTTGACGTTTTTCTATTCAGTACCCGCAGGTGGAAGCAGAAGAAGATGAAGAACTTCACCCTGTTGGAGAGATGAGGTGGAAAAGGACTGACTACACTTAGTATCTTGAATGGGTGCCAATAGCGAAAAGAAGAATCGACTGCTGCGCTATTGTTACTACTGTCTACTCCAGTAGAGAAGAATAAGAATAATATTTACTACTCTGAAAAGTTACATCTTTCAGGAAGGTGAGCAGCAATCCAAACTCGCAAACTGTGTGCTCAAAATTAGTCAAGGATATAACATCAAGCTACTTCATCATCAGACTCGTTTGTCCAACATTGTCCACCTTTTGAAAAAATGACGTTGAAACATCTCGGCAGGGGACATAGCAGAAACCGACATTAGCCGTCTCAATAAATTTGTGATTGGCTCAAAGCGCTTCGTCGATTTATGAGGGTAATTATGATGACTTTTATAGGAGTTTCAGGTATCACAGCGGATCGGCAATAAGTTGTGCAAGTTAGAACCTGTTCGAACGATTTTTTAACGCATCCAAACCTTGCTATACATTATTGTCAATATTTTAAATCATTAATTAGAACATCGCTTTCAAATAATAACTCATATGCAGCTAGCACAACAAGTCACATATTAAAAGAAATTGGTACTTATATTTATGGCTTATCACTGTATCTGACACCTTCAACTAACCAAATAATTTAAATGAAAAGTAATTAATTACCATTAAAAGTACATCTGAATCGCTTTGAAGCATTCCTTTATAAGAACTTTTAACTGGCGGCAGGTGTTGTTGACACCGATATCTCAATATCAAACTCCCAACAATAGATAAAGAAAGCGAAGAAAATGGGTATGAATATGAAAAAGTACAAGATAAAATATCTTCTATTTTACTACGTTAGAGAATTATAAAATAATATCCGCTCCCCCTCTGCATCTCTAACGGTTATAACACCGACTTTGAAGAGTATTTAATCTATCTTTAATCTGTCCAAAGTTAGAGTATTAATATAATTAATAAAATGATTTAAATATACTTAGTAAATAATCATTTTAAGAATTAAATATTACTAAAATTATTTGTATACTCTCGCAACATATTGCTACAGAGTATAATAGTTTTGCTCTCTTAACAGTTATTTGGAATTACCTGCCTCCAATTCTTGGGAATATGGCCTAGTCTAATACAGTTCCCGTAGATAGCAGCCAGCCAACTAGACGGCACATTAACTGTAAGCTGAAGATGCGTAGGTAGGCCACTAGGCCCCGAGGACTTGAATGGTTTCAACGAAATTAACGCCCATGTGAGCGGACGTTGGTGCAGACGACCAAAAAAGGCTATAATGCTTTTCTGAAGCTTTCCGAGGGGCACTTCCCCTGTAGATTGCTTTCCTGGATAGTGAGCATTTAGGAGTAGTTTTAAAGACTCCTCGCTCGATGTCCACTTACCATCCCCAATACTAAGGTCTTTCGCAAGCATATTTAGCAAGCCCAGTCCTATACAGCGAAGAGCTGATAAAAAGCATGCATCAGATTCATTGCAAAATATCTTCGGATGAAAATATGCCCATTGGAATTTAGGTGAGCTCTGCCCAATCCACAAAAAGAGAGACCCCATGATCTAGGGCAAGTCTCCTTAACATCGCATATAAGTTCTATCGATCGTATAGTGTAAAAGATTAGCGCCCATCGTCATAAAATTGATTGAACCTTATTAATGCGGTTTTAGGCCTGGAAAATTAACAACCGAGCAGATATTAACCATGCAACAAATATTGGAAAAGACCCGTGGAAGAAAAATCGATACACACAACCGCTTCGTCGATTTCAAAGCTGCTTTCGACACCACAAAGAGGAGCTGCCTTTATACCGCGATGTCTGAATTTGGCATCCCCGCAAAACTAATATGTCTATGTTAGCTGACCTTGACCGTCAGGATCGGGAAGGACCTCTCCGCGCCGTTCGATACCAAACGAGGTTTCAGACAAGGCGATTCCCTATCATGCGACTGCTGCTGGAGAAAATAAGTCGAGCTGCAGAACTTACTCGAGCAGGTACAATCTTTCATAAGAGTGTACAGGTGCTGGCATATGCTGATGATGTTAGTTCTGTTTTTTCCAGACTAGACAAGTGTGAACGAAGACAAGACGAAATAACTCCTGTGATCAAACGAACACCCACAGTCATAACTTCGAATTGTAGATAATATATAATAACCAAAACAACGCCAGCCTCGAAATCCAACGCAGGATATCTCTTGCCAACAGGTGCTACCTCGGACTAAGTAGGCAATTGAGAAGTAAAGTCCTCTCTCGACGAATAAAAACAAAACTCTATAAGTCAGTATAAGTCCTGGTAAATGGTGCACATGCTTTGACGATGTTAGCGGTTTCCTCGCCTGCAAAGAAGAAAGAGCAAGTCCTATACAGCTCCCAGTTGCTGTTAGAATTACTTTTGGGGACTTTTTTGAACAGTCTCCCTTTCTGAATTTTCAGAGAACACGAGCTTTCAAAAGAGGCTCTGCGCGCTGTTCTCGACATTCTCATCAATCGCGGTATCTGTGAGCACTAAGTCGTAACTTGGCGCGACTGGAAGAGTTGATCGAAGCTTTCTGCAGCACGGATCCCTATTCACGACTCTGAAATACTTATAGAGTTTGCTAACTGTAAAGTACTCCTTTCAAACTGAAGCTGATATAACTGTGATCAGGGAAGGAGTGATCGCTCAGTACCCTCCAATCTAAGATCAAAGGAGTAGGGCAATGTGAGGTCAAGAGACTCCTCCTTACCCGCAATTTCAAAATTGGTCAAATTTTAAATATTACAAATAAATAGATAGACAAATTTTCGCTTTGGCGAGCGTATGCTCTTTTTACAATTAAAGTTAATATTATGCCAAAGACCTTTAAAACTTATAAATACATTTATACAAAATCAAGGAAAATGCTTGCTATAATATTTTAGTAAAACACATTAAGTAAGAATTTTAATTATATTATTTTTTCATGTCTGCAGTAAAATATACATACATATAATCTCGGCTGTCTTATCGTAGCAGTTTAGAATTCTGTCCTTCATGTCATGTGGCATGTGGCATGATTTCATCTCCCAGTTATTTATCAGACTCACTTTTAAACCATTCCAAAAAAAAAAAAAAAAAAAAAAAAAAAAAAAAAAAAAWAAAAAAAAAAAAAAAAAAAAAAAAAAAAAAAAAAAAAAAAAAAATGTTCTAACCACGTGATTCTAAGTTATGGTTTGCGCTTTTCATAAATGGCTCAACGGGACTACATATATGGGCTGATTATTTTTGAATATTTTGTACATATCTTTATGATGAAAGTGTGATCTATATATGAACTCAATCATCTCATTGGATATTTCCTAAAAATTTATGAGACAACTTATCAAACCCTCTAAGTGGTTTCTGAGTAGATGCGTTTCAAAACTTCTATATTGCTTTTTGGTTTCAATGGAATCTTGACGACGCATATCTGAGACTGAATACGGTCAAACAGGAGTTCGAATGGCTGACGTACGGATTTCAGGAATAAATGCGACTCATCTAACATTATCTGAATATCAGCAATTACCGGGTAATGTAACGGTGTATACGCTTACCAAAGAAATAAAAATGTTTGTAATGAAAATCCCGCAATATAGCATAAAGAAATTAATTTCTCAGGTTTGAGGATAACAGAAATACTACTCAGAGGAATGAAAATATTTTTTTCTACTTCCAGCGTAAACCCATTAAAAACCTAAGAATGTTTCAGTTATGTCATTTGGGTCAAATGAAGCGATCAACTTTTTTAAGTTTAAGGAACAGTTTATCTTCAAGTATTTCCCTAAAAAGGCATTGTATTTATTTTGAAAATTTTTTTGTAGTTTTATGGGATGGTGCATTATCGTTCTGTAAAAACCAAGAATTTTCTTTCCATAATTCCGGCCTTTTTGGGCGAATAGCGTTACGCAAACGACGCATAACGTTCAAATAATATTCACTGTTGACTGTTTGACCGGTTGGAAGGAATTCATAATGCACAGCACCACGATAATCGAAGAAAATAGCCAACATGACCTTGATTTTTGAGCGACCATGGCGCGATTTTTTTGGTCTCGGCTCTCTTTTGGCACGATATTCGCTCGATTTATCGGTTGTTTTTGGTGTCGTAAGCATAGATCCAAGTCTCATCGCTAGTTGTAATGCATGTCATGACACCCTGGTAGTCGGAAAGCATCATTTCACACACTTCAACGCGACGGCTTTTTTCCAAAAAATTCAATGTTTTCGGTACCAGTTGAGATTTGACGCGCTTGATGCCCAAAACATCCTTCAAAATGGTATTGGCTGAGTCTTTCGATATGCCAACTTTATCAGCAAGGTCTCTAATTGGTAATCGACGGTTTTTCAACACCAAATCTTTGATTTGTTGAACGTGAGCTTCGTCGGTTGAGGTTATTGGTCGCCCTGGACGCTCTTCGTCTTCGACACGTTCACAATGTAAACATTTTTTTTAGAGATAGCCTCATCACCAAAGGATTTCTGCACCATTCCCAATGTATCCGTAGCAGAAAATTGATTCCGTAAACAAAATTTAATGCAAATTCTTTGCTCAACAAATTTCGACATCGCAAAAAACGAAAAACTCACTTTTAGCAGCTCACAAAGCGACGCGTATCTCAATCACTAATGGATAATTTGACATGAAATTTGACATAAATGTGACTGACAGTACTACCAACCTAAAAAAAAAAAAATACTTCTCCAAATCCTTCGACGCGCGCAGCTTAAATTCAAATGTCACCATTTTAGTATACACACATACTCGTTTAACGTTTATAATTACTAAAGCATTTCCTGACATATTAAACTGTACTCGTACATGATACTTTGAATAAATTTTAATTGGAAATATAGCGCCCTGAGTTAGGAATAGTTTTAATTACAGCAATTTTTCAGAGCACAAATCAAATTAACAAGTATAACGGCAGGTGTTGTATTAAAGGGAACTTCAAGCACAGCCATATCACGTATGTTGTGTTTTAGTATATTGCAAAAATTCATATACGAATTGTACATTGAATTTCATAAACACCTAAATACATATATATGTATATGTGTGTGTAGAATAACAACAATGCCGTGCTCTCTAAACATTCACCATCATTTATTTCACATCGCTGTCAAAAGTGTTGTTGTAATTTCAAATTTTTGATATCGTTCTAACTACCGGGTTGCTAACCAACTGCTGCCATTAGCTCACATGTGTGTATATAAGCATATGAATAAACGATATCATCCCTGTAGCGAACCTCCAACTTGCGGGATAAATTTCTAGTGCGGAATGGGTGTTACTATCGATTGAAATTTGGCACTTCATAATTATTTAGGCCTACGAGTGCGCTCAGTTAGGCTCCTTACATAAGACTGGAAAATTTGTGGAAATGGCTACATGACTCAGGAATGATTCAACTTCTTTAATCTGGTTAACATACTTTTGTAGGCCTTTAAGATTTGCATCTTTTATGGCGATAATCTGCTTATGCGACTACAATTTTTGCTCGACGAGATATATGATCAGATCTGGAACCAAAAAATAGTGGCATCTTCTTGATTCGGCATCGACTCGGTCCAATGCTAAGTTATAGAAGAGCTCTGTGACCCTTTTGTCTTTCTCCAAGTAATCGATAGAGATCACAACTTGTAAACCCCAAAAGGATGGAAATAAACTGATAGAACAGCCTTGGTCTCCTTCGAAGCTGGTTCGCTAGGCGATGTGTTGACTATTCAATTGCCCCTGGTGTGCCCACGCAACAATCTATGAGGTTGTACTAGACGATAATGAATTACTCTTCCCCTAGTGATGTTATAGAGCATTGACACGAAGTACTTATCGAATTTCACACTTAAAAAAGGAGAATCTTAATTGACAAGTCTGTCGGGTTCGAGAATTAACTTCGTCAGCTGCTTACAGGAAAAGCATAATTAACTGGTGTTGGTACTTGGATCACTGGAGATTAGCCAGTTTCTCAGGATAACATTTTCCAGCAGGGTTTTTATTGTTTTTAGAACTGAGAATGTGTGTATGTTGTAACTCGTCAAGCTAAATTGCCAACTCATAAACTACAACTTTATCACAATTAAATGATTTTAAGCAGACGCAGAGCAGGACGTGTTATCGCTGCTGACTGATTGTCTGTCGCCCCCGGTTTGTCCGACGAGTGAGTCGGCGAGTCTTATTCTGACAGCAACAGCAACTTCACAGTGTGCATATAGCATGAATATATTTTTATGGCTTCATATGTACATTCATATATACCATACAAGTATATAAAGTCTATGAGGTGTTTTATTACAGTCGCTCGTCAGTCAGCCGGTGATCGGTGGGAGTTCGAAAGCAACAGCCATTCGTGTAATCACTGCACCATATTGCTTCGTACCGTTACTCGTTTTTCTAAGAGCTTGAATCTGTGCAAGCACGTGTTTGTTTGCCGGTGAAAGTTGTGCTTTCATAGCCTCTCTTTGTTATTGTAACAAACCGCTCTTAGAGTGGTACGAACGTGTGCGGTTGTTATTCAGTTTGTCAAAGTTTTAACCTCTGATGCCGATTGATGTTGTGGCATAAATCTTGATTATACGTTTCGATATATTTTTCTCTACTTCCCTGCAGGTTGTCTACCATTTTTGATACTTCTTCTCCAGCGTGCTCGCATGCGGCAAGCTAGTACGTGAGTTAGACGCTTACAGGCGTGAGTTTACTTAAGCTTGCTTTCGTGATTTTCAATTTTTGTTCTCTTTCTAATTCCAATTCTACACTAATTGTTGTTATCACGAAGCTGTGTTCGTGTGGGGGTGTGTTATTGCGCTTGTAGGGCGGATGTTGCGCGCTATCACTGCTCATCATGGTCGCATCCCACGAACAACAAACCAAACGACTTGCTGAGCGCCACAGTGCACGCTTTGGCATCGTGTCGAGCTTTGGCGTATGTTTTGCTAATTGAGTCATTTGTTTTTATATTTCCGCTTACTTTTCGCCGCTCATCTTATCCTGTTGTGCGCCCTTCGAACATGCATATTGATTATCCACTGTGTGTTTCGACTGCTTGTCTGGCTATTGTTTGCTCACGTGTTTCTGTAATTTCTTATAAGAATGTATATATTCTTAGATTTATATGTCAGTGTTTAGTATAGTTTTGAATTTTATATTTATTTCCTCCCACAACAAATATATCTCTGTCGGTATGCTAGCTCCCGAATTGTTATTTTTGTCTGTAAATGTCTGTTATTGTTGGCCATTAAATGCAAATATTTTCATGTGTTATTTATCCAAAGTAGAAATATATACTGTAATATTATTAGACAATTAAAATATGCACATACACTTGTTCATTTGTTTATGTATAGATATACATATGTATATATGTCCATAATTAGCAAAAAAAGCTGCATGTTATATTCTTATCACGGTCCACAAAAGAAAATATTGACATAAGTACGCATATAGGTATGTATATATATATAAAAGCTTGCTTATTATCCCACTGACTACATTGTTGCTTTTCCAGGATTTTCATACCTGCTATCAATATGTCAAAGGAGGTATGTTTGCTTTCTTTTCCTCGAGCAAGTAGTAATACTACAGTCATTAGTTTTGTTTTTTCTTCGAATTGAAAGCATCCGAAACCTTATAAATATAGACTTTTGGTATATAATCGAACTACCTCCTCAGTTTATGAGTTAGTGATCTGAAATTTTGTTTATGTCATTTCTCAACTAGAAGCTGCCCATTTCATTATACAATTATTTATAGCTGATATAGTTGAAAACAAAACCCTTGTATGGCAATCTCTCTTTGCTACGTATCTTCACGAAATTTGGGGTAGATTTTTATTCAAGGATATCGGCACATAATGTTCAGATCGCATCACTATAGTTTACAGCAGCTAATCAAATTGATAGATAGAAATCAAAATAAAGATAAATTTTATACAATGTTATCGTGTCATGATAACCGACAAGACGGCGCCACACATCGCATCAATCAATGATTTTATTGAGAGAACATTTCAGTTAGCAAATAACGTTTTGGGCCACTAAGATAGTGTGATGTCACACCGTTAGACTTTTTCCCGTGGGGATATGGAAAGTCTAAAGTCTATGCGGGAATCCCCATTCGGTTAAGGCCTTCAACAAAAACATCACGCCTTTCCTTGCCCAGTTACCAGTCGAAATGATCGAACGAGTCATCGGATATTGAACTCAACCAATGGATCATCTGAGACGTAGCAAAAAATAAATGTCATTGAGTGTTATTCGAATAATAATAATAAAAATCTCCATTAAATTTGAAGTTTCTGTGTTTTTTCCTTAAAAAAGTAGGCAACCTCGAAATACATAGTTCATAGATGTTTTCTAGGCAAGATCTGAAAATCGCAGAAATCAGATTCCAATGACCCCGAAAACTCATCATTAAACATCAATAAAAAATAATTAATGTACTGGAGTTTCGAGTTATTCCAACTATTTGAGCTAAGCATCGTCTTTTCTCTTTCGAAGTGGATCTTGAGAACTTGAAGTAGCCTTCAGTTGGCTGATAGTTTCTATGAGAAATTCTCTCGTATCAACAATAATCTGTTGGCCGAAAAAGGGATCGATCCCAAATCTACATGTTCTCGCTCAGACTGTTCAGAGTTTGTACCTTTCTATTGCTCGTAGTACTTAATATATTGAATATTGAAGATCTTCGGGTACCGTTTTCAATTTGCGACAATTGTTCTCTTATTGCAATAAAACTTAAAAATTTTCTTTAGAAGGAATATTTTAGATTTTAGAAGATTTTAGAGAATAGAATAGCTTCAACGACAGCATCAGGATCCGGTGAGAGAATTTACGACGCAGAAAACAAATACTTAATTCGGATTCACCTGATGTTGAAATTATTTGTGCAGACCTTTAGAAAATGTGATTTCACTCGAACTTAGTTGCACCTTATTCATTTTTATATACTGAAAGAGTTTGCCACGCTTGTAACTACCAGAAGGGAACAGTGAAGACCAAATAATTTTATATATTAGATTGTCAAAAAAGTCTTGCGGTATTTTCGCTAGTTGACGCTGAGAGCGCGTAGTTCTAGTTTTATGCGTCGCATCGGGTCATGCTATACCTTTTTGGAAAGCTCATTTCACGCGCCAACACATGTTTGATTGATTGACGTTTTTTTCAAGTCGTTCAAGAGTTATAGCGTCGCAAACATGGAGCAAAATAAAGAAAAAATACGGCATATTTTACAGTACTACTACGATAAAGGCAAAAATGCACCTCAAGCCGCCAATAAAATTTGTGCAGTTTATGGACCCGATGCAGTTTCCATTTCCACTGCACAACGATGGTTTCAACGTTTTCGTTCTGGTGTAGAGGTGGTCGAAGATGCGCCACGCTCCGGAAGGCCTGTCGCCAAAATTGCGATAAAATCGCTGAATTTGTTGAAAGAGACCGTCATTGTAGCAGCCGTAGTAGCGGTCAAGAGCTGGGCATGAGTCATCAAAAAAAAAAAAAAAATTTATGAACAATTGAAAATTCAATAAAAATACCGTAAAAATACCGCAAGACTTTTTTGACTTATTATAAATGACCAGCTGACAAGCTGAGTCTGTTTAGCTATGTCCGTCCGTCTATTCATTCATCGGTCTGTCTCTATATATGTGATGTACTATGGCGTATAGCTGCCATAAAAACTGAGGGATCGGAATTAAGTGCTTGTACGGAAAACTTGTTCATTGATCAAGCGTAGAAACTAACCGATCTAATTTCGGTTCTAGTATGGAATGGTAGCTTCGGTGCAAACGAAGTTAACGTTTTTCCTTGTCTTATTTTCGCTTTCTATTTCCGCAATAAATGACGCACATTTGGCTAATGAGTGACTGTGCTTTTTCTCTTGTATCCTTTTGTTGTTTACTTTTCTGTGTGTGTATGCGTAGGTGCCGGTTAGTGTGTGTGTGCGCTCATAGATTTGTTGTGCTTTCATTTTGCTTTTAGTTTTGTATTTTTGCGATTAATTATTACAGTTATTTATTTAATGCAAGGAATTCGTGATTGATATCCCTATGTGTATATATGTACATATGTATATACATAAATACATACATATGTATATATATCTATATAGGAGAATATGTCTGTATTTCCATAGAAGTGCAATTATTTATTTACCTTCTGTGTTGGCCAATTAATCGATAATTCCCTCGAAATGTTGCAATTGCGAAAAACCCATGGTGTTCATTTCGTAGGAAACAACAACCATAAACGTAATTATTATTAATAACAAACAGAGCTGGAAATAAACTTACATCTAATCAAGAATGTAACTCGCAGAATGATGACCATACGAACAAAACAAGTTTGTATATCAGGAATATGTAGATATGTATATGTGTATATGATATGATATTTAAGATGTGGGTATTTTCGGATTGTTCGGTTAGTATTTCTCTAAAATTGAAAGTTATTTACTAGAATAACAGTGTTTGGAATACATACAGTGTTTGTATATACATACACATATATACTTGTATACTATATGTATATAAGTGCGACACGTAAGAAGATGTCCGTTTAGTCTTCAAAAAACATTGAAAATTAAAGTATTCATCCATACTACATACTGCCACCCTACACTAGTTATATGATATTTAACTTTAACCCACGGAGCAGGTTTATTATTCAAGGGTGGAGTCTGCTTCCCCTGTATCATTCCATAACTTCCTTCACGCTCTATAACTTTATAATAAATAAATGAAGTTTGTAGCGCCCAAAAGGAAACTTCGAAGACCTTATAAAGCATATAAATAAATGATCCCTGTAATAACCATATCCACTTGTCTGTCCCTCTGTCTGTATATAGGCAAATTAGTCTTTCAATTTTTGAGATACAGATTTGAAATTTTCAAGTTGTTCATTTGTCGGAGTGGCCGATAGCGAACCACTATGGCATAAGCAACCAAACAAAGTAAACGATCGGAATCAAGTGCTTGTGTGGAAAACTTTTTCATTTGAAGGGATACTCGCATGAAATCTGGCATGGACGATTACCTAAAGCAATGGTGGAATAAATTGTTCTAATCGAGTGACGATTGAGGCGAAAACGTTTTTGTCGGTATTAGAATCAAAGGGATTGTACTTTAATTTTAATTCTGAATATGTTCAGCCAACAAAATTTCATTGAATGAAATAACGACTTTATGGCTGGTTTTTCAAAAGAGACATTATCAGCCTATCTGTCCAGTTAAAATATTGTAATTAACAACCGTCAACTAATTGTGGAACCGGGCAATATGCACGCTTAATAGAGTGTCCATTTATAGAGCTTTCACTGTATTTTTTTATTTCTGGTTATTCCAAAGCGAAGCCAGGTCTTTCTCTACCTGGTCCTTCCAACGCAGTGGAGGTCTGCCTCTTCCTCTGCTTCCCCCGRCGGGTACWGCGTCGAATACTTTCAGAGCTGGAGTGTTTTCGTCCATYCGGACAACATGACCTAGCCAGCGTAGCCGCTGTCTTTTAATTCGCTGAACTACATATGCCAATGTCGTCATATATCTCATACAGCTCATCGTTCCATCGAATGCGATATTCGCCGTGGCCAACGCGCAAAGGAYCATAAATCTTTCGCAGAAMTTTTYTCTCGAAAACTCGCAACGTCGGCTCATCAGATGTTGTCATGGTCCAAGCCTCTGCACCATATAGCAGGACGGGCGCTTGGTGGACTTTTGGTCAGTTGTTGATTTGCCAGGTCTAAGGTCACACTGATAAGGTCCAATCAGTTTGTTGACGGTGGGCTTTAATCTTTCAAGCAACACACTCGATAGGACCTTATACGCGATGTTGAGGAGGCTTATCCTCTCTGGGGTCTCTCTTTTTGTGGATTAGGCAGAGAACACCTAAATTCTAATCGTTGGACATGCTTTCATCCGACCATATTTTACAAAGAAGCTGATGCCTGCCCCTTATATCAGTGGAGGGTGGAGTCATGTGTAGAAGTTCACGCAAGTGAGGAAGGTTCTCTGATCGCTATTCACTTGAGAGTGGCTAGAAACGATTCTTTTATATAAGGCTCGAGCAACGCACGACTTCCGGGCTATTACTGGACTCACGGTTTGGTTTTGACGGCGGGGAAAAAGTTTGTTCCTGGATTCTAGAAAATGTAAAAAAACATGATCGGTCGATGATGATCCGATTACTGTTCCCACCTACTTAGGAAAACAAATACATAGGCACATGAATGTAGAATGTTAGGAAGGGCAAAGTTTTAATATAGGTACCTATACACTACATACTTATATAACTCATACACTGACATATATGTACACAAGGTTTATTAGAAAAACGAAACTCATTATATCTAGTATATGGGAGTTAGGGTAATATCGACCCAATTTTATTTTTTTACCAATACCCGCATACTATTCACATACTTCATACTACCAAACCGACCTTATAGAGTAAATTCAGCTGTATATTCGAAAATCCTAATATTAGTTATATGCGGAGTAGGTCAAGTTTTCGCCTAATTTTATTTATTTTAGTCACCAAGATACAATGTTATGAGCAAAACGCGCATTGTAATTTTTATTGAGATAACTGAAATATTCCCCGATATATCCAGCATAAAATCTAATGGGTTCATCTTCATGTTTCAGGCATAATTATTCATTGACTTATCGCACTTTCAGTAGGTTTTAACCGTAAAGCTGTACGTTTTCACACTGTCGATAGAGGTTCTTATAGGATTTAACTTGAGCAAATTTGGATATTTTGGGTTGCACATAATCTACTAGAGGGCGATGCCACGCCTAGTTTTTGACCACAACTGCCCCTTGCTACTGCGATGCTCTGCGTCTAATTAGAGTTTTAAATCTTAATTTAGTGCTTAGTTTTGGCACTTTATAAATTTTCGTTTAAAGGAGTGTTGTGGGCGTGGCAGTGATGCGATTACGCCCATCGAACTCTTATTTTTTTTTCCAACGAACACGCATATCAAGTTTTCTCAAGATATCTTAATTTTTACTCAAGTTGCAGCTTGCACGGACGGACGGACAGTCGCGTGGATTTCAAATAGTTTCGTCTTCCTGATCATTTATTTCTACATAACCTATATATTATACGATTGCCACAGCCGTACAACCGTTTGGTGGACAAAACTATTATACTCTGTAACAGGATGTTGCAAGTGTATAAAAATAATCACTTTGCGGCGCAAAGGTGCAATCTACATCGAACAGTCACAGGATTCTACTAAATATGCTGAAATTTGAGTCGATTTGACCCTGAATGACAGAATGTCGTCCCACATGATTTTTTGTTTGGTATTAGACTGCGAAGTACTTTCTCATCTACAGTATTTTCCAAATTTGGTGCCATTTTTTGCTTCCAAATTTGAACAGGTTACAAGCTGGGTGAAATCATTTAGGCACAATATCAGTGTAACGCATGAACAATTAGGCGATTTTGGTGAATTTTTTGAAAAGAAAGTGTTTGATTGAATGTTTCGGACTTCTTTGGATGTAATAACGTATATTTTCAGCTATATTTAAAGATGTTTTCTTTTACAAAAATATTGAAAAATAATGGAGTTATGTGCTGTCTTAGGAGGTGTCACAAAAAAAAAAAAAAAAAAAAAAAAAAAAAAAAAAAAAAAAAAAAAAAAAAAAAAAAAAAAAAAAAAAAAAAAAAAAAAAAAAGTGTCCCAACTGCTGACATTATTCCGGCCGAATGAGTAGCTAAAACAAAATAACTGAAAAAGTTTATTTAACTTAGATATATTTCCTGCACGATGACCCATGATCTTTGAAAACTATTGAAAATTAACAAAATTGCTTAATTAAAAAAATCGTTTTTTTAGGTAAACATCTTTTTTAAATAGGTCATTGTGTGATAATTATATTGAACAATCAATCTCAGTTTTAATTTGAAGTCGATCGGTTAATTTCTCGTTGAGTTATGATGTCGGACAATTTGAAAAATGCCATTTCGAGAAAATGATACAAAGTTTCACTTTTATATGTTTGTACCTCCGAGCGGTTGCTCTTTATTACGCTGTCATCCCACAACTATTCAAGATACGACCTTGCCGATTTCACAGGTTATTTTTGGATATATAAACTATCGAAAAAAAAGACTTTTTTTTTGCAAGTGTCACACTGGTATAGCCCCTTAAGTTACCGCCGCCATCGAGGCGACATTTAATAAAAAAAATCATCATATTTCTCTGATTATTATAAATTTTAATTACCAGCTCTATTCAAAGCCGGCGTTAACCTTACGCTTGTACTCTCGAGTACTGAGGAGGGCTTGTTTGAATGTTGACAAACATTTTTCGAAGTTGCTGAGCATCTGCTAACAGAATTTTCGCAGCAGAGCTTTCAATTTATAGTAAGAAAAGTATAACGGTTAACAGTAGCAAAATATGAATTTCGAATAGCGTTATAACAAATCAAATCCCTTAAGTATGCCAGCTAAAAAGCGCTGGCATCCTTTTTGTAAGCGGTCTCTCACTTCATGGAACTCTTGCTGAACTCAAACTTCCGTTGAGGCCGCTCTCGTTTCCACTGCTCTCACTCGCGAATTGATTTTCGAATTGTTTAGAAGAGAACTTTGAATTGCTGAGAATACGAGTATGCGCTCAGACCATTTTGTAATAGCGTCTTTTGAGCGCCGCGTTCGCTTTGATGGCGGCAAATGAAAGCCGCTACAAGAAACGAAGCTAGATTTCGAAGATCCACGACACGCAATGCGTTGGCACAGGTCTTTGTGGTGTGACGTAAATTGCACGTTGTGTCTAAGAGCGTATGCGTATGGGTGCATGTGTGTGAGTGAGCGAGGATAATAGAATTTCGAAAATGCCTTGATTTCATTATGGTTGCGTATTGTAGACGTAAATTTGATTAACTACTTTTGTTACATTTTCCACCATTAAACTTTGCTATTTTAGATTTTGCCCGAGATTTCCCGGTACAAGTGACTTGTGATTGCGACTTAAATTCAATTTGGCCGCAAGCCGCATTCATACATATACATACATGTATATACATATGTATATAATGTGAGTATATGTGTATGTATGTATATGCTCTCCGTTAGCAATACTCAGTCATAATAATGGAACAAAAGTACAGTCGTTGGCGGCGGCGACGTCGCTGCGGTGGTCGCGTCTACGACAGGGCAACCATACATACATGCATATGTATGTACATGAATAAGAAATGAGTGAATGAAATCAAAGCCTGAATAAATAAAATGCGAAAATATGAAAGCTAGTGAAACGAAAGGGCGCAATTGCTTTTGAAATGTTGTTGCAACGAAATCAAGCATGATATGATTTAATTTGGCTCGGCGACCCATATCCTTACAGATATCACTTTATGCTTCGGCACATGCATATAATACATATATATACATGCATATATACATATACATTTTTCATGTGTATTTCGTCAAAATTATTGCTTAGTTCGAAGCGCTTTTGAGAGGTCACAGTGGCAGCAGAGAAGATGCCACCGAATGTGGAACGCACATTAAAGCGCGAACATGTTGGTGTAGGACGTAGACGTAGACTGCGTGAAGTACGTATATATCTATTGTTGCACACAATACATGTGTGGGTATGTGGCAGCACATTGACCCGCAAGCAAAAGTGGCGGCGTCTTCGGAACGCCAACAAGACGCTACTCCACACAATGTCAACTACTATTACTAGATATAGATTTTGGTACGACAAATGTATGTATGCATGTATCTACAATATGAGCAAACGTGTACAGCTTTACTATTAATATATGTATATTTTAATATACATCCATATATATACATATATATATATTTATATCAGTTGGGACTTTTCAAACTACCCCAATGTACCGTTGATTGTATTTAGCCATGCTTTGTTGCTTGCACTGTCTGCTGCCGAACTGTTATACACTCACCTGCATTTCGAGCAAAACACTCACATACCTACATATATGAAAGTATGTTAATTTAACGTTGATATCGACGTCACACAGGACGAACTCGTTTTAAAATTTAAGAATTCCTTGAATTGAAATCGCAAAAATGTTTTCAATACGCATATCCACACAAGCCGGTTTTCCCGCTCTCTTTTGCAGAACAAGTGCCTCTTGACCTTTTCAAGTGTCTGCCTGGCATTAAACAACATCATTTCAATCACTTGTTTGCGAAATTATGTAAACAGTCCGCAACAGGGTATTGTTATTGTTATTATGGTTAAAGCGTTAACTGTTTTTGACAGCGAAATTCTTAATAATTGAAGGGTCTCCAATAGCAAGTGTGCTCTTTAGCAAAGCTTTCAGTTGAATAATATAAAATATGAGTTATCTTAAATTCTTTATAATTAGAAATACATATATGGCGATTGAAGAGTAAACCTTTGTGTGGTACTTATCTTCTTTTCCTTGGCATTAGACAAAAAAATATTTATTGCAGCAATTCCTTGAGAATTGGCCGTAATGAATGAGGTTATAAACAGAGGATCAAAATTTTTACAAAAGCAAGAAAATAATAAAAAAATGATATGAGTTAGTAGTGTTATTTCGATTTTTATCTTTCGCGAAATGAACGATTTTCACTTACCTGCGTTACGAAGCCTACCACATTGTTTGGGCTTAAGTTTTGATATTGGGTTTAGTAGAATAAAATCTATTACACTGGTATACAGTGCTTTTGTTGCGTAATATAGGAGTGTTTTTGTGCTCAATATGTAATTGACGATGAGTTTTGACGATTTGCTCTTTAGTTTCATATCGTTTATTTCATTTATTAAAAAATCAGAATACATTAAATAAATAGCATATATATTTAGGAGGACACATCAAAGTAATCAGATAGACAAACATCGGAAACATATGTGTTTATCTGAAAAGAATCTCCTCTATGATCACTTCTTTTATAATTTTCCTTGCGACAGTCTCCTTTTAAGAACCAGCAGTAATTTGCTATCATATGATGCTGCAATCAACGTTGATATCCTTCTTTCATCACTTTTAGATTCGGTTGGAACAGCTCACTCTGTTTCTCAACATAATCTCCAAATCGTTTCGAAAATTTATGCTGATTGGTAAGATCTTCTAGCTTTGAACCCTAAATTTGCTTCTAGAGTCTGAAAGTTTGTCTTCATAATTTGGTGCTTATTTGATTACATAGGAAATTTTCGACTATCAAAGCTTCAATTTTCGCGACAATCAATTCGAGCAATCTCGAAGTGATCTGCATTTTACATTATTTCTGTATTTGAGACAATCAAAATTTATTGCCTTTAAACTTTTCCCTACAAGGCTTTGGAAATTTCTACGAATTTATATGAAAATCTTGCAACATCTGACAATTTGTTTATTCTCGTAACTTGATCTCGTAATAATTCATTTACATCATAGAAGCATTAGTTCATCAATACTTCTGTGAAATAATTCGTAATTTGAACAACATCAAAATTTGGGGGAAAAAATAGTAAAGCTATGTTATTTGGCAGTAAATTACGAGGGCTGCTATATATATTTCTCGCCTAATAATGAAAATAGGAATATTTATCAACGAAAATGGTTTTGTTGTTTTTCAAAATATTCTTCATCAAGATTTATACACTTTTGGGGTCGGCTTTAGTATACCGTCCCAGAATTTCGGTTATAAAATGGGTATGGTCGGATAAAGGAAATTCTCCAGACCACGAATATACAATAATTTAAATGTATATTAAAAGCAACTATATATATAAAATATATTATATAAAATAAATGTGTGCAAATGAATAAGTGATGTGTTAGTGTATATAAAATTGAAAAATTTAAGTGCAAAATTAATTTTAAATAGTATATTCTCTATAATTAAAAGTAATTAAAGTATAGAAAAATTTCAACTTTAATCGCGAATAACTCAAAAACTATAAGCTTCCTGCGGCTATATATACCTTTGATCAGGATAATTGGATAATCTCCTCTATCCGACAATATCCTTTTTATCCTTGAAATCCAGGGACGGTATACTAAATTCTTCCCCGCTTTTGCATGCKCTCAAATTAATTTTCGAAGCACTTTTTCCACTCCGATTGAGACACCTCCAAAACATGGTTTTTGAATGCTTCAACAGCATCTTCTGGCGATGAAAATCGTTGACCACGCATTATTTTCTTGATATGTTAGAATAAAAAGAAGTCACTGGGTGCCAAGTCAGGGCTGTAGGGCGGATGACCCATCAATTCGACGTTTGGCCGGTCAAAAAGGCGCTGGTTTGAGCCGATGTGTGAGAGCTCGCATTGTCATGGTGCACAGTGATTCGTCTTCTCTTGTTCGTTTTTCGAATTTCTCCGAAGACCTCAGGCAAACAAATGGTGGTGTACCACTCAGAATTGACCGTCCTACGTTGCTCAAGTGGAACAGTCGCCACATGACCAGTTTTGCCGAAGAAACACTTAGTGTTGCCTAAGCCAGATATATATATATATAGCAGCCCTCGTAATTGTTTTTTTTTTCTTTTTTTATCATAGATAGAATTATTTGATTTAGGTGAAATATACACTTTTTGTTTGATAACTTGTAGGCATTTTTAATGTAATTTCAGAAATAGAGTGTTGTCTTATACAACGTAAGGTACAGATTATTAAGACTAGATGAAAATAATAGCTTCATTCTTATTAGACGTAATATTTTTCTCAGAAACACTGATATATGTATTTGTGTAAACACCTGTGTTTCATAAAATTTGCAAGTGAAATCTTCAGAGAAAATGCCTCTGATAAAAGATTTTTTTCGGTATATGGGGCAAAAAGCTGAGTTTTCGAGGTTTGTGAAAAAAGAAAATACCAAAGCCTTCTCAAATAAAAAAGTTTTCCCTAAAGTGATTGGATGTCTTCGATTCCAATAAAATAGCATTATCTTGAGCATAAAAACCTGAGAAACTAGTAGTTGTAGAAGTGAGTGTAAACTTATGGACAGAACGACAGACATGGCTAACTCGAAGGAGCTCAACATGCTGTTCATTTATGTGTAGGTTTATATTATAAGGTCTCTGACATTTCCTTCTCAATGTTAAATATTCCAAGAAAACTTGATATAACCTGTTCAGGCTAAAACTAATACCCGCCTCTGTGCTGCAAAAAACGCACTTCAACAAATACAAGGAAGATTCGACATCGAGAAGCTACAATCACAACAGACTGCTGAACGATTTTAAACTCGGCTTTTGCACTCCTGCTCTCTGAGAGCACTCGTCAACAACTCGGCATAAGGGAACTGTTTGACGACATTTCAAGCTTCTTACGTTAAGTTACAAACGACACCTTTGGTTTTCGGAAAATGCAAAAGAACAGCTGGTACGACGAGGAGTGCCGCGTCGCAGTGGAAAGAAAGCAGACGGCCTACCTCGCAATGTTACGATCGACCACAATACTATGCTCGGGAATCGAAAGGATGCGGCGACTAATAGAAAGTTTCAAGTCCGGAGCATACTCTTTTAGAACATCCAAAGGCGATCTTGTGACTGATACAAAGAGCAGTGAAAGTATAACACCAGGAGAAGGCAGACCCCTTTTCCCTAATCGATGATGTTGGAGGAGACATTCCATTGTCCAATCATGAAAAAGTTCGAATGGAGTTATCCTTCTAAAAAACAACAAAGCGGTGGCGGCCGATGAATTGCCGGCCGAGCTATTCAAACAAGCTGGCGAAAATTTGATAAGGAGCATGGCTCTTTATAGAATATGGTCGGACGAAAGCCGGCCCAACGATTGAAATTTAAGTGTGCTCTTCACAATCCACAAAAAGGGAGACCCCTCCATAACCTGGGCCAACATTGCTTATAAGGTAATGGATAAGGCTGCGAAGCAAATGGGTTTTGTGGTGAACGAGGGCGAGACGAAATAACTCCTGTCATCAAACAAACGGTCGTCGCTCTCGTGACTGGGCACCCACGTCACTATTAATAGTCATAATTTCGAAGTCGGAGATAATTTCATCTATCTTTTAACCAACATCATCACCAACAATAACGTCAGCCTGGAAATCCAACGCAGGATAACTCTTGCCAACAAGTGCTACATCGGACTGAGTAGGCAATTGAGAAGCAAAGTCCTCTCTCCACAAACAAAAAGCAAACTCATTAAGTCACTCATAACTCTTGGCTTGGACGATGTCAACAACTGATGAGTCGACGTTGCGAGTTTTTGAGAGAAAAGTTCTGCGAAAGATTTATGGTTCTGTGCGCGTTGGCTACGGCGAATAGCGCATTCGATGGAACGATGAGCTGTACGAGATATGCGATGACACTGACATAGTTCAGCGAATTAAAAGACAGGGGCTACGCTGGCTAGGTCATGTCGTCCGAATGGACGAAAACAGCCCAGCCCTGAACCTGGCTTCGCTTGGAATTTCCATTGGCGCCACGTTGCAAAAAACCGAAACGACTTTCACGCTGCTGTTAACTCGGCTATAATCGCATAAGCGGAGTCTACGCCTGTAAAGAAGAGAAGAAAGTTAATCTAAGTCAAAACGAAAGCTTCTAACTTACAGGCTGTCCAGTATATTGAGCGAATTTGAACTACAAATTATACTTGGAAAGCTAAGAGGGTAAACAAGTCTTTAACTGATTAGAAAGCTTCCAGTATTGGATAAAAATTCCCTACCTATAACCTCTCATATCTTCAGAGATAAGTGTTTTGCAATCACGTCAATTAGGGTAAATAATTGTTTTTCAAGAACTAACTGACAAAACTCCATGGTGAAGTCGCAGTGATGGTCACTCATGAGTCGTCACCAACTGATTACGAAAAATGGCTGTGCAACAGAGCTTGTGCTACAGAGCTCCATAACAGTGGTACAATGACGTAATAATAATACAATACCTAAATTTCACTATTAAGTTGCCATTTTTCTGTCTATCTTTAACTTTGGTTAAAGTTAAATTTTATACCGACTTCTAGTGTGAAGTACTGACCAACTGCAATTAAATTTGAAACCAGTAATTAACGGCGAATTTTCGTGGAAAACATAATAATAATATACTGGGAAGTGTTGAGAGGGCAGCTGCTTCGATTTCTATCATCCAAAATTAACTTGCTCACCCGCACAATCCACAGCAATTTTCGCCAATTTGGGCGTCGTAAAAGTGCATAAGTGCTTTCACACAAATACACAAACAAGCCCTCGGGCCAAAGTGGCCTTAGTGAAAACACACATATTTAGAAAATTAATATTTATGCAAAATAAAACGACAACACCAAAAATTTGTGGCCGCCCACGAGATCCGGCGCAGAGAACGCAATATTTTCTGAAGCGACTGACAAAGCAAGCAATGAGAAGCCAATCAACACCACAAATAACCCGAAACCGTATATCAACATGCGTGCAACTGTACATGTGTGCATCTCCACTTACATGTGTATGTGTATAATTGTGTTATAAAGTGGTAATTTATGCGTGTGAAACACTATCAAGATTGCATATAAATTACAGACAGGCTAATAAAATTGGCGTTCGAGCAGGCAAAGCAGCGCGGCGCGTGTGCCACGGCGTATGCGTTACCCAACAAGTAGGATGGAGGGTTGCCGCAGAGAGGGTGTTGGTGTTGCTAAGTAGGCTCGCTGTAACATTACCAGTTTGTGCCTAAAGGCTGCATGAACCGTTATTAGCACGTGCGTGCGACGCTGTGCGCATGTGTGCATGTGTGCGTGTGTTTGCCGTCGCGGATATGTGCCGGATATTGCGTGCGCACGGTGTGCGGAGCGTGTGCACCTAAAATAAATAAGTTTTGCATATTCATTTTCCCATTTGAGGCATTCTTCGATGTTTGAGGCTAAACCGATAAAGCCGCCACCGCTATCGCCATTGCCGGCGGCGCAGCGAAACGACTTGGGAGTAAATCTCGTGGCATTTATATTGCCACATATGTTTGCCTGTTTATTTGTGTGGTTAGTTAATTGCGTAAATATTTTCGCAATAAATTGGCACATGCGACCACAACAACAACACTACGGCAACAACATGTGTAGCCGGTGAAGCAAGTCACCAAAGCAAAGCGTAATATCGGCAATATTGGTGATATATCTTCTGGCAGCAAGTAGCACAACACACTGCGACAAGTGGCGGGAAATGTAAGCGCGAAAAGTGTAATTAATATTTTTCGCTGAATTATAAGCACTCTGCTCGCACTTCCCGTTATCATCAGGCGCGCCATCTGCAATGCAGCGCAGTAAAATATTTCTGCGCAAATGTCACAAGAAAGCGGAAAGCAAATAAACGCTTTCATAATAATGCTGGGAGATTGTACTCAACGGCAATTACTGGCGTTGTAAATCCTTTAATGAATACGTTAAGCGCAGGCGAGCATTTGAGTGTATGCATGCATTCGTACACATGGCTGTAAGAGTGAATCCGAAGCTGTGCGCATCCGATGTAGTGGAAATAGGATGAAAGAAATTATTAAAAAACATTTATTTGTTTGCAAATGAAGCTAGGAATAAAGCATCAATGTCAATGTTAAGAGTGGTTTCCAAAACAAAAGTGTAAACGATGATCTGGCGAGAAAAAAAACATAGAGCTCATATCTTTATTTCGAATTATATCTTTATCTTAACTACGAAATCATAAACTAGGCAATAGATATTACTAAAATCGCAATTCATTTGCTGACCGCCTCTTCTTATCATACCAAAAGTAAGTGGAAGTTGATTTGATATTTGAGTCGAAAAATATCGAAAGGATCTGAATTTTGACTTGATTTTTAGTTTCCGAAAAAACTACGTTTAATAATGACGTGGATTCTTATCTTTTGTTTGGGTCTCCCATTCGTTTTGAAGACGCTGGTGCTCTCCCGAGTTGCGTCATAAATTAGAATTTTTTTGTAGATTTATTTTTAGCAAAAATACCCCGGAAAAAACATAAATTGGATAATGGAAACAACAACCAAACAGGAATGACTTCACTGATCGGAGATATAGGTAAACAGGAGAAGAAACGCATTGCTGCTGATGGAAAACAAATATTACATTTCGTCTATGGAAAAATATATAAACCTGCAGTTTTTCCAGATTTCAAGATGAAGAAGGGAAAATGTAATTCTTTCGGACCATAAAAAATACGTGAAAAAAGACGAAATTTTGAAGGTGAAATTGGGTTTTTTAATTGTAGGAGAACCATGCTAATATGTTTTGTCTCTGTCAAAATGGACTCAGAATATTATGTGAAGCTGGCAGATTCTGGTGACCTTCGAAGAAGGTTTTTTCCTATTTGAGTTAAGACTAACATATATCCGTCCTATGTTTTAGCTCCGCCCATTTTAATTAGGGTATGAGATGGTTAAAGAACTTTTAGGTGTCGGGGGCCTAGAGATTAGTGAGAGTTCGTTCATCCCAGAGGTTAGTAAAGGCTCCCACGTCACGGCTGAGGTGCATCAGCGTCTTCTCCTTCTTACAAAAAAACTCTTTACAGACTGAAGATTGGTAAATAAAGAGGCGCATTATCGCAATATCCTTATTGTAAAGGTAGGCAACTGGCGGATACAGTGAAATATATAGGGCTCATCCCCTATAGGAAGCTTTAAAGGAAACCGTTTATCGTAGAGAGGGCAATAAAGGCAACGATCGGCTTACTCTGCTGTGTCACTGGCAAAAGGTTGGGCCTCTCACAGAAAGTGGTGTTACTGTTAGAAGCTATCTATCAAATCCAAGTTAAGACCTCCTGTCTATGGCAGTGTTTCCCCAAGCCGGGATTGCAGTAAAGTAGTAGTAGATTTACTGCTTCGGAGCGCAGTCTCCTTCAGAGCAGTGACAATCCACTCAGATAGCAGGGCGGCGATAGTAGCCTTGAACTCATTAATTGTGTGTTCAGGGTTGGTCAAGGAATGCCTAACCTCATTATCAATAGCGCCTAGTCGCTATGTGATAAGACCGGTATGAGTACGATGCCACAGAGAAATCGCAGGCAATTGTAAATCTGATCAGTTAGCGGGAAAGGGCACACTATCAGTAGAATGGGAGCGGGTCTGTGCTTCGCGAGAATCGGTGAATGCGCTGTAGCAAAATTCCTTTGGCCAAAGGATCAATCTCAAGATATTTAGTGATCTCTTTGTCCTCAGTAAAGCTAGCTTTTATCCAATTATGGAAATCTTACCAGACGCCATCATATCCATCCATCGCATACCTGCAGAAATCTCATCGAACTTGCGGAAATCGAAATTAAATGCCTGTGCAAATTTGTACTGGATACTAAGCGTCTTGCTAATTTGTAAGTTTGAACACAAGAGTTCTTCTTTCTATGGCTTCACAAAGACTACATATAGCAGTCCACGTGCGATCTCTCTCGATCAGCCAACCTGTCGCCTACCTTAATTTTAAAACTAACTAGTTTTGTAACTACTATTTTTATTCCCGTTAGCGAAAATTATATTAAAATCATCCTCAAGTGAGACATATCTGACATTTAACCAGATGCATTTTATAATAACATGTGCACTTAATTTCAGTAAACTGTCACACACAAGGGGCTTAACAAGAAAGAAGAAGATATTGAACGTACTATTCGCAGCACTATCACCTATCTTGAAACGCAGCATTCATTATAAGATAATATTCGACCGAATAGACCACGTCCAGTACGTAGTGAAGAAAATAAAGCAGCCGTAGCTGAGAGTGTGCACTAAGACCCTGGAGGGTCGATTCGCCGTCAAACTGACGTATGGACCGACTTGGCACGTTTTACGTCGAGATCTGGAATTCAAAGTGCACAAAATACAGTTTGTGCAAGAACTGAAGCCGATCGACCTTCACAAGCAACAGCACTTCGCTATGCGTGAAAAATTCCTAGAAGATCTGACGTTTTCGAGTAATATTTTAATTCAGCGATGAAGCCCATTTCTCGCTTAATGGGTCTGTATATAGGGTCATCAACGTAACCGTCAATGGCGAACATTATTACACCATGATAACCGGCTATTTGATGTCTAAAATTGAAGCTCATGATCTGATTGACATTTGCTTTCAACAAGACGGCGTCATCGCATCAATCAACGGATTTATTGACATAACATTTCGGTGAAAAGATAGTTTCACTCCTTGGCTTGGCCACCAAGACCGCGTAAAATAAAGTTTAAAGTCTATGTGGATAATCCCGTTTCGATTTCGGCCTTGGTGTAATACATTACGCGTGTCATTAAGATACATTGTACCAGTCGGATTGCGCGAACGAGTCATCGAAAATTGAACTCAAGAATGAACCTTCCGAGATTTAGCCGTGGCCAACTTTTAAAACAGAGAGTCTTCAAAAAATAAATGCCTTTCGAATGATTATAAACTTTTACCATTAAATTAGAGGTCTATGTGTTTTTTTCTTTAAAAAATGGATCACCCTGTATTATAAGGTGGTGAACTTTAAAAGAACTATTCGTACAAATATTATCTGGATACATTTTGAATACTGGAAAGTGAAGCAATCAGATGGAATATTTTCAAAATTGTGTTCGCCCATTTTCACATGCTACTGTAAGAATGGCAATATATTATTAACTACGGAATTTGGTTGAAATCGGTGAAGAAGGTCTCGAGATATGTGTCTTCACGTAAATATGGATGGCACCACGCCCATCATCTGCATTTTTCACTTGATCCTATAAAAATCTTAGGTATCATCTCGGATGTAAAATTGTTTGCCTGTGAAGTATTTGTTTACAGATTTATCACACTTTTTGTAGTTTTTAATAAAACACTAATATGGGGCGTAGGCGGGGTTATGATCCTTGTTCACTAGGGTGGGTCGATTCCGGACTTTTTTCGATTCGGGATTTCTAATAGGGCGGAAAAGTTGCCTTACTACCTCCTGATTCCAATGCAACTTTTTGTTTTGAGATCGGATTGCATCTTCAACCCCAACTCCGGCCTTGAAATTTCGGAAATTCGCCTAAAATCGTAAAATTGTCTACGTAGCGCCTGAAATACGCATCTCATGGCAAAATGTATAAACCAATAGTTATTTGTTACGTCATTCGCTACCGAAATGGTATATGTGATCATGGCCGTAGGATGAACCGTTCCCGAGATACGAGCGAAAATGCGACGCGCCACAGCGCAACGTGAAAATCGGCTTGCGGCCACACTTCTTGACGTTGATTTCGCCGAGTGCTATCACTCACATTCATTCCCCCACACCAAAGGACACGTTCGGACTGGTCTCCACATACATATTTTGTCATCAAGTTCCTTCACTCTTGTCGTTGATTTTGCCGATTGCTATCACTTATATTCTCTCAACAAAACACAGAACTCAAAATGTCTGTATCTAAATTTAAATTTAGACAGAAATGTCCTATGTTTGGCATATATCCGTACAATCTCTCTGAGGCCCAGTTACCTACTTACCTAGATGTTCTTTTGTGTTATTAGTTTGAAAGATTTCGTATAGGGCGACTCCGATGCGACAACTCTGAACCTAGGAGTAAAGAGGTTACAGAAATAGTTGCAAAGAAAGTTGAAAATACTTTCAAAAAGTCATCTAATCCGATAGTTTCACACACCAGAGTTGTACAAATGCTCACCTCATACCATAAGAAATTTCTGACCCTTAAACAAATGTTTTTAAGGAACCCAATAGGTTTGAGCTCTAAAAGAGACGACTTGGTCTCTTCTGCCGGGAAATTATTTGACATCGCTGCTTGTAAATGCATTTATTTTTCTTCTTGCACTTGTTCAAAGGAAAGGAAAGTTCTTATCGCTGAACAACCATTTCTCTTGGACCAGAGAACCAGAAGAATTGTCCCCATTGGAAGTGTTGATCTACCTGCAACAATAAATATTGCAAAGAAAAAAGAACGTAAAGAAAAGCTTTCAAAACATCATTCAACATCAGCACTTACCAGAAAAGTATCAGCTGGAACTCGTGACCATTCAGATCAGCCAGGCTCTCATACAGACGACAGCAATGCAGGTGCGTCGCACATGGATTCTTCCAAAAACGATACTGATAATGAATTTTCTTTTCCATCCTCTAAAACCAAACAAAACACTCTAGTATTAGAACAAACAGCTTTAGCTGATCCAAAGATTTGGAGTAAGTGATAGAGCAGCGGCCTTGATTGTTTCATCTGCTTTTCTGGATGCCAAAAAAGCAGGTTTGATAACAGAGGATCAGGCTAGCTTTGTCACTGACAAATGCAAGATTAGTCGGGCAAAACAATGTGTTGGAGTTAAGCTCCAAACCACCGAAAGTATTGACTCTGTATATGGACTGTATTTTGATGGCAGCAAAGACAATATACTTACACAAGTCAGCGAAGGTGAAAAGTACTACCGCGACACTGTCAAAGAGGAACATATTTCTCTTATAGCGGAACCTGGTTGTCATTACTTTGGCCACGTCACCTCTCCTTCCGAGTCAGCTGAGGATGAGACGCAAGCTTTATTTCAACATTAACAAGACAATTCAGTTGATGTGGAACATCTAGAATTTGTCAGTGCTGATGGCACCAACACGAACACAGGTTGGAAAGGTGGAATCATTCGGAAACTATAAGAAAGAATAGGTAGGYCATTACAGTGGGTTGTTTGTCTTCTACATTTCAACGAACTTCCATTGCGTGCTCTTTTCGAACACATCCAAATACATTCTCTTGCGACATATTTAAACTGCTCCCTGATTGTGAGAAGTTGACTGTTATGTTATTAATCCGACCCAACTTAGCACAGACCAAGCTTATCTCTATAAAATAACAGAAGCTGTTTTTTCCGGTCAATGTTCCTCAGATTTAGCGTCGATGCATACAGGTAACATGTGCAATCTCGCAAATAGAATTCTGAGATTATACATTTCTACTGACAAACCAGCAAAGGAAATAAAGATTTTGGTCAAGCACATACTTACAGTTTACTCACCTTTGTGGTTCTCAATAAGATTCAACAGTTCAATCAAAGATTGCTCGCGCCATCTCTATCCTGCAACTCAAAGGTCGAGATACTTACCTGACAAATTGCGCAAGGTTGTCGATTCATCCACTCAACAGAATACTTTCCTTGCTCTTACAGGAAACATTCTCCTTAGTACGATGACTGACGAACGGATAGAAGTCAGAAAGTTGGCCCTTGACCGTCTKCTGGCAGCCAGAGAAGCAGAGTCTGACACTGTAAATGGAAGGGTTACATGTAATAAAGTGCCAAAGCCGAATTTCAAAGCTAATAATTATTGCGATATGATTAACTGGAAGACTATTACCTTGACCGTTCCACCAGTTCTTTGTGCAGTTTCTAACGAAGAACTCATAAAAGGGGTGTCGGGTGACACTGCAGAGGTATGGAAATATAGTGAATTCCCCTCTCATACCGTGGCAGTCCAGAGAACCGTCAAACTGGCGACAGAGGCATCTTCTAAAGTTATTGGCCCCCAATCTCSKSATCGTTTTATACGCTCTACACTGAAATCTAGGCAACAAGTGCCAAAGTTTAGTACAAAATCTGATTTTAGCAATAAATTTGACACAGATTCAGACTAAAACAAGCCTGACATATGGTTGGTTGGGTTGGGCTTGGGAGGAAACCGAAGAGCAGCCACCTCCACGCGGTGGGTTCTGAGTGACCAATACAGGATAGCTGCAACAATTTTCACCTTGCGCTGTGGTGCGCCGCATTTTCGCTCGTATCTCGGGAACGGTTTGTCCTACGGCCATGATCACATACCATTCCGGTAGCAAATGACGTGACAAATAACTTTTGTTTTATACATTTTGCCATGAGATGCGTATTTCAGGTGCTAGGTAGATAATTTTACGATTTTAGGCGAATTTCCGAAATTTCAAGGGATTACGGGTTGAAGATGCAATCCGATCTCAAAACAAAAAGTTGCATTGGAATCAGGAAGTACTAAGCCAACTTTTCCGCACTATTAGAAATCCCGAATCGAAAAAAGTATTGTACATTACCATCGTGGAAAATCATGAATTGTTCGCCTCAATAAGGTCAAATCCTTATTGACCATCTGTCTCTCCGGAATAAATTCATGATGCAGCAAAATCCACGAATTGATGAGCTTTCTATTTGGTACTATAGTATAATATATGAGAACTAAAATATACTTTATATTGATTTCATATTGTTTATCTATTTGTTCATTGAGTTTGTGTAAAACTGCTTTACCGCTACGCAAATTGTACTGATTTGGCTCAAATGCTTCATGCCTTTTTCATTCGGCTTCATTAACTGAGACATAGCAGAGCACTTCCATCGCAAATTAATACACCCTGTTGATGCTTCCATTTTTATTTTCCACCGACCTCAGTATGCTCTCATTTATATGAATTCCGAATGCTTCAGGGTGCCGCAACGGACAATTATGATAACATTAGCGAGATAAAATGTGGCACCACAGCCCGACACTGCCTGCTCCAACCACTTCTCGGCGGAAAAATCGCATGCACATGAAGTGGAAATTCGGTCCAGTTGCGGAAAGGAAGCGTGGATCACAAAAATTCTATTTTCCAACTTTTGTTTCCTTTTCGATTGTCAGTGCGCGCTTGCTCGCCACTGGTTCTTGCTAACTGACGCTCGCCGTTTGCCGCTTGCTGGTGGAAATCCTTTAATCTGCATATTAAATGTGATATGCGAGGAGATTCTCACGCCCGCTTTTGCATATTCATGAAATTTAATTTGTACAAATTTTCTGTTGTTGGCACATCGCATTAGTGACCATGGCACGTTCCTGTTATGCGCTATATATTACAACAAATACAACAAATGCAGCAGTTGAATGCGACGAGAAGGAGTTAAAAACAATTAGAAACAGCAAACAAAACGCTGCTGACGCTGGCGGTGCGGCTAGGTCCAGCACTGCTTAACATAGTGTTTGCATATGATAAACCATTCAATTGCCAGTTTGTAGTCTGAGGAATTAATTGAAACCATTAACGAAGCGAATGAGTGTGGATGCTAATGTGAATGTGGGGCAGGATGTTTGAAAGCGGGGAGCTTGGGTGAGACAAAGCACAGTATTAGGTGCTGGATGTGGTGTTCCACTTTTGCAATGCAAATAAGCTGCCTTCAGTGAGTTAAAAGATAGTGAGTAGGATGTAAGCGTTGCTTTCTACTTACTAGTAAATTATTTAAAGCCATCAATCAATGACGTCATATTTATTGCTAATACACAAATCAATATTGATTGTTTCCTTATTGATAGTCAGAAAGTCCCGTTTGTTGAAGTTTCTGGAGGAAAGATTTCCTTCAAATTTGGTCTCTACGATGCTTTTATAATAATGCAAATATTTGCTCATTTATTTTGAGTCATTTGTTGACAAACTGCAAACAAACAAAAAGTTAGCTTATTTCAATAGTTTCAGCTTTAACATTGATTTGATCTGGGGAGTAAACAGAGGTCTGGCTAAACTGACGGACTTGTCTTTTAATATTGGCCTTTCAGCATAATTATTAAATAATGAAATAATTAATAGTAAAAAGACTGATATGTCGCACTTAGATGGTAGTTAGACGTCGTATAACTTCGAGCCGCTGTTAAACAAGTATGAGGGATTGCATATGTCTTTTGGGGTAGTTCCTATTTATTTAATACTATAACGGGGTTTTCAATAAAAGCACTACAAAGTGATGTCAATGAAATTATTTATTCCTGTGAAAGTACATTCGACCCCATTATGTATGGAACCTGTTTGCTTTGCTTGGCCACCACGGTCAGGCGCTGAACACAATTCTTGGTGGTTTTCAAGGATAAATCGACCAATACTGTTGCAATTTCACGCTCGATATTCGTACGAAGTTCGTTAATCGTCGCTGGTCTGTTGGCATAGACTAATGACACACCAAATAGTCTAACTGGAGCATTTCGTGCGATAAAACGTTCACCAAACTTGGTTTTAAATAAATCGATTGTGACATTCGTTGTGTGGCTTGTGGCGCCGTCCTGTTCGAGCCACATAATATATTTCCTAAGTCCATATGATCGAATTCACAGTAACGTGTCGGCCTTGGTTATCACAGAAGAGGTAGGGCCCAATTACCAAACTGTAATTTTTTCGGGATGCAATAGTGACTCATGGAGTACGTGTGGGTTGCTGTCTGACCAATAATGTGTATTTAGCTTATTGGTGAAGCCACGTAGCCAGAAATGAGCCTCTTCGTTGATGATGATTTTTCGATGAAAATCCGGGTCAGTTTCAAGATGTTGTTCAGCCTAATTCACGAACATACGACGACTTTGGTGGTTAAGCGGCTTCACTTCATGCGTCAATTTGATCCTGTAAGGATGTAGGCTAAGATCTTTTAGCAAAATTCGCCGCAACGACGTCATAGAGATGACCAACGCTTGAGACTGATTTGAGTCTTCCACTAGAAGCTCAATTGTTGATCTGACAGGACGATTATGACGATCATAAATTGATAAAGTTAAGGCCACTGACTCCGAATTGCAGCAGTAAGTTTTGATAATTTTGACTCTTCGTTGGATCGTATATCTTTCCAAAATGAAATGGCAAAATTTACTGAAGAGAAATGTCAAAAGAGCGAGGAAAAATGAGGCGTGGTTTGCTGTCCTATCGGTATACTTTTGTCGCGTTCCTATTGAAAAGCTCATTATATAGGTGGATGTAATTTTTAAGAATCTAGTCTAGAGTCCTCAAAAATTTACAAATATTCACAGATTATTTAGCTCAAAGGCAATTTCATTTAAGATCTAGGAGTAAAGAAATTGGAATACAATTTTTCGCTTTTAAGGTTCTCAAAAACACATTATAATTTTTAGTAACTAAAAAATGTTATTTTCACACTAAATGACAGCTACTGGAAGTATCATCTCAGTTATACTCGGTATCACACTACGTAAGAGGGTATCTTAGGGCGCCTATGATTCTAGGAACTCATGATATTTTTTCACATTTCTACTAATTATGCCAAAAATATTTACATATTAAAATTTCAAATAGAACTCAACAACATTAAAAATACACTCAGGTTTATAGAAGGTTATTTAATTATCGTCGGAGATCTGAATTGAAAAGCCATAGAGTATGGTACGCCAAACACCGAATCGAAAGGCAAACGCACTCCATAAACGGTTGCGCGGCTTGGTCTGATGGTGCTCAATACGGAAGATGCAACCACATTATGAACACGTGTATGCGAGGAAATCGCACCAGAATAGGCCTCCAAATGCAAGACGGGATCAATAAAAAATTAAAAATTATCGGAAATACAAATGCCTGAAAAAACGGTTATGAAGAAGCTCGAAGTTCGAACAAAACTGCTTGATTTAAATACTGGCAAAATTGATTGATCGTCATGTGAGCACTCTTCTTCAATCACGAAACAAGAGTCCATGAAACTGAATAGACCAGCAGTGCTTTTGAACTTTTACTCGAAGTTGAAATATTTAGTTAATTTTCGAAGTAATAACGACTTGTCCTAATCAGTAAGGGAAAAGGTGATCTCAGCTTGCCCTCAGTATATCGCCCACAATGCATGCTCAATACAGCTTTATGAAAGGCTACTAAATGCTAGACTCGAAGCGGCTTTCAACGAAACTGGCGAATTTCCCCCCAAACAACACGATTCTGGACACGACAGGTCGACTTTATGAGCTAACAGAAGCATCAGATTTGTGACAAATACAAAGCATATATGGACAGCCAGACTTATAAGAAATTTTAACTTATCTATAAGATGTAAAGTCGAAGAAGTTGCTTTTTGTTTGGTTGGTTGGTTCTTATGCATTAGCTTGATTCTACCTTAGATCGCTCTTTGTGAGCGACTTGTCACCTCAGAAAAGAAATTCGCCCGTCAGGATTATTTTAAATATGTACTCTTTTGCATGGTATTATGTTTTCCAGAGAACCTTGCGACCTGTAAATTCTAAAATGCGAGTGTGATCTTTGTTGCTACATTTGGCGCGAAGGAGTAATTCAATGAATTGTCTATTGCAGCTTAATCTACTCACTGACCGCTTCAAGCAAACTCCCCACCATTTTCGAAAAGTTTAATTGAACTAGCTTAACTGTATTTATTTATAATTACTTAAACCATTGCAGCTATTGTTTGAAATTAAATAAATAATTTATAAAATATTAACATTTCGACGAAACACATGCAGAACCCTCCAAAATCGCTAGCTACTGGCGAAACAATTTCATGCTCATAAACAATGGAGCCACCGCTTATGCACTTACGAGCACAGCTTTAGCGAAATTTCCTGTGCGGAGTTAGAATACAAAACACACATACACACAAGTTGAACTGCAACTTGGTCCAGCCAAGCCAAGCGCTGACCACAGCAATTCAAACTGCTCGTAGTTTACCTCGTGAATATTTTCGGATATTTTCACTAAAAGTTAATGATTATCCTGTGATAATCGAGCGGCAGTAAGCTGTTACAAGCACTCATTCTGCTAATCGCGTATGCACTCGTACACACACCACACACACACACGATCATGCCGGAGTAGGGGTCGTGAGTCGCTGGTGCTGGTGCTAGCAGCAAGGACTAATGCAATAACTACTGAATAGTTAACAAACAAAGCGGATCGCAGGCGAGTAGGAGGCGATTATGAGAGTAGTGCCGGGGGTGTAAGAGAAAGCCGCAACAGAATGTTTGGGAGCAGCAGAAGCATAATTTCGCATGCGTCTCAATATGTATGGACCTTTATACAAAGTATGGACTTAATAACGCACACATTTAATACGTTTAAGGTGTATGTGGAACGATGCATTTACGATGATATTGAAAATTTGTGTTTAGCTAGAGCTGTGGGCTGAGTCAAAATGCGCATCCTGACATGGTGTGACCTCAACAAAGCCGAATACTGGACAAGTCAAAGCAAATGTTCAACAACAACAATTTGTTTGTATTTTACTTTGAACGGCAATATTAGCAGTAAAATGGTTGTTACGGTGTTGAGAGCCTGTGAACAGTGTTCAAGAGTTTTGACAGCGGGCCAGTTATTAAAGTTAGTGCAGTCTGTCTTCAACAATAATTAAAATCCGTTAATTTCGAAGGAAAGTGACAAAGAACTCCTAGGACGTGATAGAATTATCGGAATTTAATTAAGGAATCTCTAATTTTCCTTATCAGAAGAGATTATAATTCTAAATTTTAAATTTGTGACGCCTTAACGCCCTTGAGATTATTTTAAAAAAAGTGAGGCTTGTTTACAATCGCCCACAACGCGGGCGGGGTGGGATAGATAAGGAGCGAAGCTAGACGCATTTGCAGACAAAACAGGAAAAACTGAAATTGTCAGTACGAAGACCTTGACAAGCTGGCCCACAGGGGAAATGCTCGAAAATTCTACGCAAAGATGGTATCCCTGCAGAAATATTGCAGCTGTTTGAAGAAACGTTCAGAAACAGAAAAAAGCCCGTCAGGATCGAGAAAGATCTCTCCGAGCAGTTCGATACTAAGCGAGACTCCCCGCAATAATACGAGCTGCAGAGCTCATTAGAGAAGGTGCAATGGTTTTTCGAGGTTGCAGCTGTTGGCGAACGCCGATGATATTGATATCATCGGTCTCAATAACCGCGTCATTAGCTTTGCTTTATCAAAACCGGATACGGAAGCGAATTGTGTGGGATGTGAACGGTGAAAACACGTAAAACCTTCCGTCTTTAAACAAACAGCCATCGCACTCGCAACTTGGCTCACACGTCACTGTTAACAGTCAGAACTTCGAAGTCATAGATTAGTGGGTCTATCTTGCAACCAGTATCAACAACACCTCGAAATCCAACGGAGAATTACTATTAGCAACAGGTGCTACTTCGGACTGAGTAGGCAATTGAGTATTAAGGTCCTCTCCTGACGAACAAAGACCATACTCTACATGTCACTCATCATCCCCGTCTAGTTATATGGTGCAGAAGTATAGATGATGACAACATCTGATGAGTCGACGTTACAAGTTTTCGAGGGAAAAGTTATGCGGAAAATTGATGGTCCTTTGCGTATTGGCAACGGCAAATGCCGCAGTGGAGGGAGCGATGAGCTGTTCGAGATATCCAACGACATTGACACAGTTCAGCGAATTAAGAGTCAGCGGCCCTGTTGGCTAGATCATGTCGTTCGAATGGATGAAAACACTCCAGATCTGAGAATACTCAACGCAATATCCGCCATGGTAAGCAGAGGAATAGGAAAACCTCCATTGCGTTGGAAAAACCAGCGAAGAAGGACTTTGCTATACTTGGAATTTCCATCTGTAGTGAACTCGTCTATATCCGCTTAAGTGATGCCTAAGTCAATATAAAAGAAGAACCTTCATTTCTTAGAAAAACTTTGAGTAGCCTTTGGGTTTTTCGTTTATACTGCATTTATTAAAAAGAGTGCGTCATCTTTATATTAAAAGATTTTTGAACTTTGGAAAATTAGCGGACTTCCTATTTGAGATATTTTCATCAAGTGGCTGCCTGCTTTGCCATAATATAAAATACTGTAGGACGGTACTTTGGTTACAAATGCTGGCTCTCAGCTGGTCAATTGCCAGATAACATCAGCGAAAGATACACTAATTAAATCTAGAGATCCGTGTAGCCTGATTGGGGTCTGACTTTTTTAAATCAGGAGTACAGAAAATGGTTCTTCTAGGAAGGAAATACAGGGTACGGTGTCTTGACTTTGACGAAAATTTTGACTAAAAAGTTAGTTTGTGTAATCGAAGAATTTTTGGTGCTCAGATGTGGCATTTTTCATATTTAAACCATGTTGAAACCTCCAAATCCTTTAGGAGTCTCAAAATTGTTAAATTTTTCAACATGCGCTATTGCTGGGGTTGCTTGTGGTGCTAAATTACTGCACCTGTATGTGGCCTATACGCGGGGAAAATCACAACGGAAAACCAAAAGTTGGTTGAACTTAATGATGAACATAATATGGCTCTGATGGTAAAGACGCAGAAAAAGGTAATAATAACACTACGAAAAGAAAGGAAGATGGTCAAATTCACGATGATGTAACATTATAGAAAATCGTACCAGTAGAGTCTCTAATATAAAATTTTATTTTTTCGAAGATTCAGCTTTGGTCCAAACTTCGAAGGCACATCTTGCTAACTTCGAAAAATACGGAAATAAATTTTTTACTTAAACCATTCATTGTACCAAAATATTTCATAACGACAACTAAGTTATCAAATATTCTTTATTTTTACTGATAATCTCATAGATATACTTAGCAATACCAAGAAGGCTAATCCGTAAGTCGTTTATTAACTGTTGTTGTAATACTGATGTTAGTGCTAATATACCCATAAGTAGTTTAGATCTGTGGGATATAGTATAAATAACTGATCAAGACGACTAGACGAGTTAAAATGCATGTAACTGTCCCCAGAAGTGGCAATTTGAGTAAAAATTGAGGTATCTTCAATAAACTTAACGCATGATAAGCGTAATCGAGCTGTTGCCAAGTCTAATTATAGCGAAAGAAAAGTATTGGCAMACWCMAWAAAAAAAAAAAAAAAATAAGAAATAAAAAAAAAACAATATCAAGGTAGTAAACTATAAAATTAATATTTTGTGGCCAAACCCTTTTGCTTGATGACTGCTTCCAGCCGGTTTCGGATTGATGACAACAATTTTTGTGTCGTTTCTGCGCCCACATTCTGCCATTCCTCCATTAGTGCCACCTTCAAATGAGCTTTTGTTGATATTGCTCTCTTCTTAACTCGCCTATCTAGTTCTTCCCACAAATGTGCTATTGGGTTAAGATCGCGCGATTGAGGACAATGCGGTAATGTATGTTTTATGTGATGTGCCAGCCACATGCGTACATCTGAAGCTGTATGCTTCAGGCCATTATCTTGTTGAAATGTGAAGGACTTTGGCAATTTAAATTCTTCGGCAATTTTTTTTTTACATTCTCTTCAGAATTTCCATATAACATTTTTTGTCCATAATGCCGTCTATGAATTCCAGCTCACTGACACCTGCAGCCGATATACAACCCCACACAATTGCCCCTCCACCGCCATGTTTTACAGTAGCAGCAATGTTCCTTTTTTGGAGTTCGGTGTTAGGCTTTCTCCACACAGTTTGCCGACCATCAGATTGAAATATATTGAACTTACTCTCATCTGAGAAGAGTACACTGTCCCAAAATTTCCTTGCTTACGTACTTCTACGCATAAGCTAAACGCTTCGTTTGGTTCGCTTTCGAAATTAGAGGCTTACGTCTAGCTACGCTAGAACTGTAATTAGCTTCATGCAGTATTCTCCGGACCGTTATTGGATGAATATCTGTCCCCATTTCTTCTTTAACTTCCACAGTAATTTGTGTCTGTAATGTTCTGGGGTTCTTTTTTACCTTCCTGGCTATTTGACTACGTTCGCGATCACTAAAACCCTGGGCCTGCCATTCGCTTTGTAAAGATGCAGTATGTCTAAAACGTTGAATAATTTTCATTTATAATTACTATTAAATAAATATAAGAGATAATTAAATTAATTAAGGCAAATATAATTGATAATTACTCGTCCTATCTAAGGTAGTAATAGTAGTGTAATCAAAACTTATTTTATAAGTGGTAAAAACAGTGCTAAAGTCAAGGTATCTTGCTGTGTCAATACGTTTGTTCGTCACTGAATAAAAATGAATCGCAAAATATGTTGTATAACTCAACAAGCCTGGATCAATTTGGCCAATTCTTTTTTCAAAATATTCGCTGAGGTTCAAAGAAGGTTTTTACGGCGAGACAAATTCGATTAATTGCCGGAAAACCCCTAAAAACTGCACTTTTTTTGGAAATAAAAAACCCGAATGCTCTTTATGAGGAAAAGTCGGATAATTGGACAATTCCAAAAAGTACCTTTTTTTCATACAATTTTTTTTTTTTAATTTTTCGTTTGCTTCTTTATTGCGGCTATTAAAAACAAATTTATTGAAAATTATTCAGTAAAAACTTTATGTGTGTTACGATGCCATGAAGAGGTCGCGCTAATATCGGTCGGCGTTCTTTTTGGGTTCAACATGCATTGGCAGCCCGAGGCCCATGACGGAGTACTTCTAGGATGCGATGACATACGGGTGGAATTACACAGCACGACTTTTTCATGGACCTGCAGACACCACAATCTCACTTCGGTTTGTATGACTGACAATAAATGCACGAAGCACTATCCACGTGCTTTTCTGTCGGAAACACAGACTGGAAATGATGGCTATCCAATCTATCGGCGTCGCCCACCAGACGACAATGGTGGAACATTTAGCATTCAATTTAGAAGAGTGAATATAGAAATTGACAACAAATGGATCGTACTATATTCACCACTATTGTCTAATTCACATTCAAACTCATATCAATATTGAGTATTGCAGTTTGGTGAAATCGATAAAAAAGATTGTAAGTACGTCACCAAAGGAAGCAACATTGCGATTATTGGTCTTGAACGTTACGGTCGATACCTGAACTACAATAAGGCGCTTTGTAGGATATATATTTTTGTAATTAATGAACGTTTTCCGACTGTTGTGCGTCTCGCAGTTCAACTTTCTTTTCGTTTCAAAACATATAATTACACTCAGGACAACGCCTGCGGGAGCAGCTAGTGCTATATATATTGTAAAGATATTTCTTGCAAGTAGTAATTCCTTATTTGTTCCTTTTAATTTTTATGCAGGTAGTTCGATGCTCTGTAGTCCGTAAGAATGCATAATTTCGAAAAGCTATAAGAAGCAGTTAAACTAGTTGAAATTGTATGTGATCGTTGTGATTTTATTACCTAAGCAACATATGTTTCCTTTTCCTATTTTTATTTCAGTTGCATTCCTTTTTAAATATTTGAATCCCAGGACAGCGATAGTAACTTTCCAATCGGGCGTGCTCGGTACTTCCTTTGTTCCAATCTTAAACTTTACGGTTATTGCATAAGTCTTTAAACAAATCATTATGACAGAATAATTATGAACTGCTTCCGAGCAGCTAACTATTAAATCGTTTATCGAATTTTGATTGTATTCTAATTATAAAATAAACCGTTATTAGTTGAGCAAATCTAGTATGGGCTCATTGCCAATTCAGACCTACTAAATTGCTCAACACCATGCAGCCTGAGCAGCTGGCCGTTGCTGCAACAACCAGTGCTTTCACACTCATTCACAACCTAATGAGTATAACTACCTATCAAAAATATAACAATGGCACATTAAAGTGTGGACTCGGGCCACAATGGGGACAACAACACCCAAGTTACGCCCTGCAACTGATGGTGCTAAACACAGTTGAAACAGTTGTGGCACAAACGTACACTAAAGCACTTTGTTACCACCTTAACAGTCGTTGCAACAACAGCGCACACGTTATCTGGTTATCCAGTGGCCCCATTACAGCTGTTACCTGAGCGATTGCTGTTGTTGTCGTTTGTATACAGCAACACACCTGCCAGCCGACACACCAAATTTACAACCCAGAAGCAACACTGCCTACTAGTAGTCGCCACGATTGTTATGCCACTGTGTGTGAGTGCGGTTGGAACTGTGTGTCGGCTGCAAATGTTTTGGCCACATTGCGCTCGACAGCAGCAGCGCCGCAAGCGACAATTTGCCACACAAGTACCAGCTCTCTAAATTGTTCTTGCTCGCCCACAATGGAAAACGGTGGCAACACTGGCGTTCCGTTGCCTGCCACTTTGCTCGCCACCAAGCCCGCCATGAGTGGTTGTTATTGCTGTTGCACTTTCCGGCGGCAACATTACTTAACCCAAACGAAAGTTAATTATAACGCTTTGTTGCTGTCTTTCTTGTATTCTTGCTGCTGAGGCCATGCAGATGTATGGATTTTGTTGTGCTGCGGAGATATTTGCAACCTGTCGGCCGTGACTTGTTGTGGATATAAAAATGTCGCCTGCAGATATGCAACGAAAAAGTGAAAAGGTCAACAAGACGACAAGCCAACAGCAGGCTAGACTTAAAATATTTGGACCTGTGCTGCTGAGGGCATAATTTTGATATTTTACAGAATTTTGGACTCTGGCTACTTGCTTACTTTATTTGTAAATATGTTTTTATATTAAAACTTGAACGATGGTAGCACTCTTGTAGTCCTGTAATTACTTTCTTTGTTCAAGGCTCTGCCCAATTTGAGTCTTAATCTCATCATATTTTCCATAATAATTTTGTTTTAGATTTGATTAGAGATAAGAAATGTGGAAATTATATTTAAACTAAAAATTAATTTTGTAAAGACATTTAATAGGTCAGTTAAGGTGAAATGTTAGTTTTGCAGTTTTTGATATCCCTGCTTTCACAAAATAAATTTATATCAAATTTAACAACAGTGAAAAAGCTAAAAATGTAGAAACTTGATCATCGTAGATATTTTTCCACATTTTGTAAATATTTTAAATTAGGGACAGTTGTGCAATACAAAAACAAGTCATAAAGGGCTAAGTTTGGGTATAATTGAATATTTTATATTTTGGCAACTGACAAGAATACAAGCTCCGGAAATTACTTGAGGCGCTGGTAAAACTTTGTATTGAAAAATGTGGCGAAAGAATTCAACATTTATTATTTTAGGAAATTATCAGTACATTGCAAAAAAATGTTAAATATTCATGACTTTTATGGGGCCATTAACGATGACATATATATATATTACTTCAAGCTTGGTAAAATTATATTAAAAATGTCTACGAGTAAGATATTTGTGATACGTGATATTGAAGCGTTCGAAGCAATTAAATTTAATATATATAAACCACATAATTTATAGAAAAAAGCGTTTCCTTTTGATTTAACGCAAATTTCACACAATTTTTATTGGGTAATTTTATAAATAAATAATACTGATTGACGAAATTGCATACAACAAACCGATATACGAAAACAGCGACTGTTTACTGCATAACGGGAGTCCTGAGAACCACACCAATTGTGGCAATAGAAAGGTTGCTCAACGTGCCACCAATCGACATTGCAGTTGAAAGCTCTACGGCAAAATCAGCTGCAAGATTGGCGGCATTCGCTGAGTTCTCTAAAATACTCTCAGACACAGCTCAATAAGTGGGACAAGAGTTCTTGCAGGACCGGACAATAAGACCTGTCCATAAGCTTTATTTGGCAGACAAGGTTCCAAGTCACACTAAAAAAGATGCGCCACCCATTCTGAGTTCTTCTTGATTCTTGATTACTGCAGTATCTTCCATTCGAAGGAATATGCAGATATGAAAGCGGTCGAGATAGCTAACAGCGCAGGAGATAACATAAAAAGGATAAATATATACTATGGTGAGGTTCGAACAGTCGTCGTGACAGTGAAAGAATCTTATGGAATTTAAATTATGCCATATGGAAAGTAGCCGTGTTTGTTGTCTGATGCGCCCATTTTCACGACTAAAAATACAAATCGTCCAAATTTGACACCAAGTCTTCTTGTTGCAGTGAAAAATTGAATGTCTTTAGAGCATTTAGTTATTGATTTATCTCACTTTTAGTACTTTTCAAGAAAACCGTTGAATGGGGAGTGCGCAGCATTATTATCCGATTCTGCTTTATCTAATACTATCGTAAAATAAGTAAAGAAGGGTACATCGAACATTTTACTATATACTAACTTGCAAGAATCAAAGTCAGATAAATACTTTAAGGTGTAAATCTAATCATATAGGGGAAAGTCAGACAGATTTTTGAAAATCATGATATTAGTTATGTATTGGCTACGCCAAGTTATCGTTCAAATTCATCTATTTTAGGCATAAATAAACACTGTTATGAGTAAAACGCGTTCTCTTATTTTCATTAGGATGTGTGAGTTATAGCCGATATATTCGGTACAAAGTCACCCATAAGTTCGAAAATATTTTTATTGTAATATGAAAAGAATGCCACGCACCAAATTTTATCGAAATCGGTCAGTCAGTTCCATAGAAATGGGATTTCACCAAAATGTGGGCAGTGCCACGCCCATCGTGCAATTTTCACACCATATCTCATAAAACTCTCTCATACCACTTCGGTGGTGAATTTTAAAGGCTCTGGAGTATTTAGTTATGGTTTTGACGCGCTTTTACTATACTTTAACAGCACCGTTATATGGGGAGTGATAGGCGTTAACTTCCGATTTCATTCATTTTCACATTGTAGAGGTTTTTATAAGATTTGTACTCAACGAAGAGGCGGCTGGGCGATGCCCACTTTTTAAATTTTTCAAACCACAGATATCCATTTTTAATTTGAATTTTTGTGTAAAAATTGAGTTCTTTATCTTATAGCGGGATTCTGTAAGCAGTCTCTAATCTCTATTTGAGACATTTTGTGGTAAAATCACAGTTTGTGACTAGCTACTATTCACTAAAAAGTCTCTAGCTTTAGCCTCAAAATATTGCCTCAAATTTGAGACCTGGTAGTTAGCAAGTTACAAAACCAAAAAGAACTGTTGTCTGCCATTTTGAATATACTGAGCAGAGATCATCATTAATATTAATCGATTGTCATTTTTTTATATTTTGTAAGCAACTCAAACACAAAAAGGTTAAAAATAAATCAATTTTACAAAAATTTCGAAAATATTATGAAACAAAATCAATATATAATTTTATTTTGATTGATAATTATCTTTTTTGACTATGTTATAGAAAATTTAATTTTTGTTATCGATATTTTTATTTTCATCAACGTTTAAAAGCATCTCTGAATTACTAAATGTAATAGATTTTGTGACTGCCACTTACAGAATAGAAAAATCGTCTCAAGTCTCAAAAATTGTCTCTATCAAATTTAGAGACTTGATAGTGGATCACCGTACAGAATCGCACGGTTATTCACAAAATTTGTCAATCGCTCAAAAAAGGCTGGTGTCGATTGGTGGAGAGAAGTGTTAAAAAAGTGATTTGGCGATTGGTTCAAACGCATGCTAAAGTCTGTAAATCTTAATTGAGAATATTTTGAAAAGCAACTAAGCGATTTTCCATTGTTAATATTTGTTTTTTTCTCTCTCCCTACAACCTACGCAACCTACGTAAGTATTACTTTACTGAGTAGTTAGCTTTATTTTAAAAATATTCATGCCGCACATACATTTCAGACAAATATAATATTGCTAGAGATTTATCAGCTTGAAGAAAGCATTTTTGTATTTCAAAAGAAAATTATAGAAACGAAATTTGTGTGTTACTGAATTACGGGTTTTTAGGAAGCATATGCTACCAGCGACATTTTCTTGTTTTCATTTCCTCAAATATCGAAGAGAAATGTAAGAAGGATTTCGTAGTGAAAGAAAATTGTACTACAAAAGTGATATCGAAAAGTAAGAAGATCGCTATAACCGTTAGTCGTTCTAAATCACAACTAATTTAGTAATTAATTCGGAAAAATGTTTTTTCCTAAAACGTTTCGAACTTTTCAGCTTATCTCTTATGTTCGTAAGGGTTAGAATAAGTATAACAACCAGACAGTTGGCTAAAATGTAGAAATAGCTCAAAATTAAGCTTTAAAACATTGCCCGTTCTAAGTGCTATCTGACGAAACACCCAAACAATTATCAATATGGAACGCATACAGCCGCAATGTGCGCACATTGTCGCTAAATTACAACCACAATCAGTTGTATTATTGCCGACAAAACGCAGTTCATGATGCCCTCAGCAGTGGTTGAGCCTCTGCCTGCTTGCTCACTGCTCCGACTTGCAACAAATTGCTCTATTTTTTACTATAGCTCCAACTGTTGCAACAATTGTTGGCTTTGCCGACGCCATAGACTATCTGCGCCGTGGAGTTGCACCGTCTGTTGGCTGTTACTATTAGCTGATTTGTGCCGCTCTTGCCACCGCATAGCACCGCTGGTGGCGCAGCTGCCGCACCCACGGTGCGTTCATTGCTTGGTATCGTTTTGCGCATCCAAGGCGTAATGATGAAAAATTATGGCTTTTTTCTTGATTATTAAAAAACTTTTGTAATTAGACTGATACGCGCACGAGTACAAATTGCAACTGCGTTTACTACTACATACACAGTCATGGCAGTTATGCTGCGAGTCTAACTGTACAATTTTCCTTCGCATCTTTCTCACTAGACGCTTTTGTTATTGTTGTGCCACGTATTGCTATTTTATAGTTGTTATGAGACTCCTGATAGTTATTGCTGTTGATGTGCGTGTTGTTGTTGTTGTTTCGGTACCATTGTTGCCTGTCATGTTGACGGTGCTGTAACAGTTGCTACTTTGTTTGATGACTGATGAAGTTGCTGACAGTTGGCAGTCGGTAATGGTTGATAGTCGGCAATTCCCGTTGTAAGGCTCGAGCGCTGAGACATGTCGGCGGTTGGCAGGGCCGGGGCAGTCAATAATCAAACGCCGGCCATTGGCCGAGTTGAGTGCCCAGCCGACCGGCTCATGCTGTCAATAGTCGGCGTAATGTTGAAGTCGCTGGAAAATAAACTTTATTTTAAAGTGAAGTCGTGAAAGACAGAACTATAATTTTTACCCGTTGGTTTAGCTTTAAATTTTGAAATTTTTGCTATCGGTGAGGTGAGTGCATTTTCAGTAGATGGCATAATAATTTTTAGAAGCGCCAAGAAATATGTCGTCGAAAACGGAAATTGATGTAAAAGGAGAAGAGTTCGAAACTTGTACATGATATGCCAACTAATCGTGGAATGCTTTTGGAAATAAACTTCTTAGATCATGGTTTTAACGTAGGTAAAAGTAATTGACCCGAGCAGAGAAAATCCGGACCTACATAAGTCACAAATTTTTTTAATCCTCATAAGAGAACCATGAGCATAAATGTAGAAGAGTCGTGAAGCTAATCGCGATTCTCTAGCTAAACTGTTAAAATAATGTTATGATTGAAGATATAATATTTTTCTGTCATTTGGCTAATATCCATTGAATAATGATTTGAAATGTCAGACCAGCAATATTTCCGTATAGTGTTTCGATACAAAATTTTTTTAAAATATGTAAGGAATTGCAAAGGTCGGATGTAACCGCACTTGGGAAAGATCAAGAAAGCAAACTAATTTAAAGCGATATATGTGATATAAACTCTAACAAAAATAATAAGTAAAATTTATTGGGTATGCAAGAAAACATCAAGTCGAAGATAAAAGTAATATAAAATGAGGTTTGCACCAAGGTCGTAATCAACTTAATTATATTACCCGACTTTATTTCTAAGTTGACCTAAATTTATTAAAATATCACACGTTTTGACCAACATAAAAGCTTTCAAGCCAAAAGGAAACTCTAATAGAATAAACATCACTACGAGCATATCGCATAAGTCGAGACTAAGAGAAGGCCGGTACTGAATGTATTCACGTTTTGCTATTGCCAAGTATTTTGAAGAACATCTTTCTATGAAGATAATCTAGACCCTGACCAACATTTTGGCACAAACCCAAATGGAACAGGTAGTATATAGAGCGGGAATAGTTCGTCGGTTTCGGTGGTGTCAACTCAGCCGGATGTTTGAAAACACACTGTTATTGGAAGGAGATACTTTGTGAATTTTATTAAAATGAATAGATGAATTTCATATACCTATATATATAGAGACCTAAAGAAAGTTTTTTCTTCTAGTTTTAATAATTTATATCACAGATTAACCGATATTTTCGCTAAAAAAATTCGATATGTCCTGAGGTCCAGATATTCGATATCAAGTGACTTGAACATTTATAGTCCGACTCTAAGAATTGATTGTCAGGAGAAGGCAAATACTGACGGAACTACTTGAGCAAGGTTTTATCCTTATATATTTATAGGTGCTTGATTTATGTAACGGAATATGAGAAATAGGTGTGATTTTTGACCGCTTTGGTTCGTTTTCTCATTGTAATATAGGAATGACATGAGAATGTGGTGCAGCAAATTTAATTGAAATTGGTCGAATAGGTTTTGAGATATGGAAATTCTCACGGTGCCACGCCCATCGTACAATTTTGAAACTCTGTACTTACTTAGTAGGTTATGGCACATTTAGTAGCCGCTACATAAAGAGTAAAATGGTGACTATCTAGTTTCACCCATTTCACATCGTTTGAGGAAAAAATCTTCGCTACAAGTTTGGTTGATATAGTTTTAGATGCTTATGAGATATAAAAACTAAACCTTTATGTATTACCTTTATTATTAAAACTAAACTTTTATGAGCACTGCAACCCATTTTTATCTTAATTTGTAGCTTTGTTGTATCACTTTGTAAGTTTTCGCATAATGACATTTTGTAGGCGTGAAGTTGGTCCGATTACGCCCATTTGCAATAATGAATATTGTTTCCGCCTTCGGCCCACCTTTGCCACAATTTTCGGCCGATTGATAATATGCTTCCGGGTCTTGAGCATAGATCCAAGACTCTTCTACTGCAATAGCACGTATTATGGCATCCTGGTAGATGAGAAGCATTGTTTCACAGACGTTAAAGCGTCGCTGTTTTATACACACTCCTCTCCAGTAGAGAATAGCGTACAACATTTTATGAACACGCTTTCTCTGTTCTTTGTTGTCGTAATGTCACTGCAGTGCTTATCTTTATCACTGAAAAGGAAGAACTTAAAATTGAAAGGGCTCAAGACTTAACTCTTTCTGATTAAAAAATCTGCCTTATTAGCTATATCAAGCATTTCATCTAATAAAAGTTCGATAAAGTTCTTTAAACCTTCAAATAGAAGTTAAGAACACAATTTATATATTTAATATTAATATGTATATATATATATATTTGTATTAATCAACCAACAAGTTTCATAAACTAAAACATCTAATACATTGAAATCCATTAAAATTATGAACCCTAAATATAAAGGTAATGAAGTAGTTCAAAGGAGACGTCACAAATATCGCTGGGTTTACTGAGGTGCGGAGAGATGCAAAGAGCGTCTAAAATGCACAAATGAATGCAGTTAAACGGCTCTTATATCGCCATACAAGATAAAGCCATATATTTATGCACAAGCCATGCTGCTGTATATGTGCGTGCATATGAATGTGTGTGTGTGCTTCTATGCTCGCTCTTAGTGCTGAGTTATAAAATTAATGACTACCATTTTTAAGGCCATAATTATGCGAGCGAAACTATGTATGTATGTATGTATGTATGTGTGCGTATACAAAACGCTGCAACAACACTGCCATCAGATGGCGTCGTTATGCGCACTCACGCACACGCTTATTCATTTATTCGCCCAGTTGCGTTGATAAATGGCCACCATTAACTGGAACACAGCGACGCACCGGTACATTGCTGATAGCTTTCGTAGCAGTCCCGATGACAGACCGTATGGCGGTTCTATTTATACCCATATACACATTTACCTCTATATATATAGTAAATATATATACACGTACATATATAGTATATATAGGTATAGGTATATTGTAGGGTCGCATATACAGTTAACATTGCTTATGAGAGCAAAGACACGAGTGCAGTTGAGTACTGTTACAGTTTTCTGAGTAAATTCATTTCCGGCACAAATCATTCCTAAACTTTTATGTTTTCAATTTGATAGTAAAAGAGTTTTCCTAGAATTTTATTTGCATCGCTTAGGTATATTACCAGACTGGAACAATATACATATTTCAGACATTCTGCTCCATTAGAAATCAGTGTTTTAGCCATAAATATCTGCAGTTTAAAATTTCGTTAAGATATACATATGTATTGTCAAAAGTTGATCAACTTACTGATGCTCAGAATATACTGACGCATTTAAGTGTTTTCTGCCCAATCCATAAAAATCCTCAACACCCCATATAAAGTTCTATCAAGCGTATTGTGTGAAAGATTAAAGCCCATCGTCAACAAACTGATTGGACAATATCATTATCAGTGTGGCTTTAGGCTTGGAAAGTCAACAATTGACCAGACACACACCACTCCGCGTCGATTTCAAAGATATTCTTGATAGCACAAGGATGAACTGCTCTTATGCGTCTATGTCTGAATTTCTTATCTCCGACAAGGCAAGTGCCTATCTTGTGACTTCCTCAATCAATCTGAAAGTATTCGACGCAATACCCGCCGGGGGAAGCAGAGGAACAAGAAGACCTCCACTCGGTTGGAAGGACCAGGTGGAGCAGGACCTGTCTTTGCTTGGAATATCCATTTGGCGCCATGTAGCGAAAAGCAGAAACGACTGACGCGCTGTTGTTAACTCGGCTATAATCGCGTAAGTGGTGTCTATGCTAGTAAAGAAGAAGAAGTATCGAACAAAGAATTTGTCTAAAATTTTGTATTTCTATCCAAATTTCGTGTGCGGAATCGGTGATGCAGTTTTAACAAAAACACCAACATATGACTGGTACAAAGCTTTCAAACGCGGTCGAGAGATAGTTGAAGTATTGCCTCGTTCTGGATGATCTTCGACCTCTTCAATTGATAAAATTCAATAAGAATGTATATTGAGCTTCAGTCCGATTAGCCATTTCTTTTACACATTTTAGTCATGTGCACGATCGTCCAACGTTCATGTATTATATTTTTATCTTATGCTGACTTTTGCCGTTATTTTCAAATATAATTAAATTGTTTCAAGTCATTAACTTTTATGGTGACACACATTCTGTTGGCTTAAATTTACTACTTTCTACTGTCTTTCTTTTTATAGCTGCTCGTTACTTTTACTATTATTGTTATTGCAGTTATGTTTTTCGCAATACCATTCATGAGCTTTATGCCAACCGTTCACACCAGTCTGCAAAGTGCTGTTTGCCGGCAGTCGCGGTCTGTAAATCAGGCAACTAATTCGCTTGTAGCAATTGGAAATAATCAATATGGCCTCGTAAAAAGCTTACAATTATGGAAATTAACTTATTGATAGATTACCGCAATAAAGTTTCAATGCAACAATGAATGTGCTTCAGGTCGAGTAAGAAAGCCGCTCGCTCATTTCTTATTTGTTTATCACTTTCCATCAGCGATCGCCTGCGCGAATCTTCCGAATCGGTTCCCTTGAGAGATTGCTGTTGTGCTGTAGTGCTGTAAAGTCATAATGAAGTAGCAGCAACACGTAGTTTCATTCGGTTAAAAGTACAAGTCGAGCGTAATAACAAAGTGATTTCATTTGTCCGCAAATACTCATATACATATGTATATATATGTATAATATATATAAAATATAGTCTATAATATGGTATACTCTACTCACGCTCATCATTGTCAGGAGCAAACGGTAGTCAACATCAACAATAATCACTTGTGCGCTCAACTTTTGATGTTCGACGTGCTGACGGTTATTGTGTTTATAGTTGTTCTCTTTCTGCACACATACAAACTTATTACATACATACATAGATATTTATTCACATACAACTATTGTTCTTCTTGCCACTGTTGATAGCCTCAATTAAATCGGAAATGTGAGAAAGTTTTGACGTGGCAGCTATGTACATATGGATATACGAGGTGCGTGCAAAAGATAGCGGGAATTACCGTTTTTTAAAAAAGGTATTTATTCGTCTTTCCATATTAATATTGCCGCTTTCAAAATAGTCCCCGCTCGATATTATACTCGTATACAAAATATTATATCTAAAGGACGGCTTTTGGAGTTCTCTATATTTTTGGAACTAGGAAAAAGTCACGCGCAGCCAAGTGTAGCGAATTTGAAGGCAGGGGCAGAATTCACGGATCTTTGATCCATTTATTTTAACAAACGAAATTCGCCAGGCTCTAAATCACGCCGAACTTTAGGGATAAAGTAGGCAATGAATACCGCTGAAAATGTCGTTGGACTCTTCAAATCCGAAAAAATTTAATTTTAAAATTTCCGTTTATTTTTTTGAACACTTCTTGTATGTATCTTTGGACAAACGTACGTAGTCCAAAGTTCATTAAAAGTAAACAAAAATTATTAAATGCAAAGTTTAAGGATTCCTAATATTCGCTAAAAATTTGTTAATAGCAATTCAGTTTTTTAAAGAGCAAGGTCAACTATTAATAGGGCTGCAACATGTTGCACAGACTACAATAATATCCTTCTTCCAGCAGGTGTTTTAAAATCTAAGACTTAACGACATAAGTATGAAAGCGACTCATTATTTAGGATAGCCAAGCGTCAATAAAAATTATCCGCAACGCACAAAACCAACAGCTAGAAGCGAAGCTATCACTTTTCGCAAAGGTAAAAAGAATAGTTCGTATGATGAGGACGGTCGCGTCGCAGTAGAAGGAAAACAGACTGTCTACTTTGCAACGTTTGCTATCGGCCACGAAACCAGCGGAGTGGCATCTACGAGAGAAAGCAGGTCCAAATGCTTGAGTATAGTGAGTATAAACACTTGACAAGCTGGGAGACAGCATTAAAGAAGTAAGTCTAAAAACCGATACCCATAGCATAGTGGTAGCAGAGTGGCTTTAGAGGTGGAAAGCCTACTATCGACCGTGAAAGAAAAATCAACACACACCAGATCTTCGTCGACTTTAAAGTCGACTTTGACAGGACGAAAAGGAACTGCCCTATAAAGCTATGTCTGTACTTGGGATTCCCGAAAAACTAATAATGCTGGGTAAATCGACATTAAGCAACCAAAAAATTTACGTCAGTATTCCAGTCCTTCGATGCCTAACGAGCTTTCAGACAGGAAGGCTTTGTATTGTGTAAGCTGTTGGCACATGCCGATGACATATGTATACAGTTCCGTGTTTTTACATATTGGTTAAGAAAGCGAAGCATCTGGGTATCTCATCTTATTCAAACAATTGTCACATCCACGACTTGGCTCACGCGACATTATTTACAGTCATAATTTTGAAGTCCTTGAATCCAAGGCAGAATCACTCTTTCCAACTGCTACCTTGGACTGAGTAGGCAATTTAAAAGTATAGTCCTTTCTCGATTAGGTAAGACCAGGCTCTTAAATTTGCTCGTCATGCGGAAGCATGTGCGACGAAGCGCATGGGTTGTATAATCAGAGGATGAATTGCTGGTGAATATAGTATCCTCTTTAAAGCTTGAGAATCCTTGAAAATATTATGCCTTTTCATAGAAATATTTCAAAGCATATCTCCAGTAATTCATTATCTTGGAAGATAATATCGGCTTATTATGTATGAGACAACTCTTAATCGTCATCTGTCCCCTCCCTTTTAGATTATTAGCAATATATTCTTGGTCCAACTGGGTTGGTAGCAAGCAAAGAGCTATCTAGGGTTGTTACCTCTAACCAGCAGACACTTTTCGATCAGACTAAAATCAATTTGATATCTGACATACAATCGCATTTGAGACCATGAAGAGTTCAAAGATCTTCTCTGCCGGCGAGCGCAAAAGTTTACTTAATTCAAAATTAGGAGTTATTCCTTTAAAACAAGCTGAAAGAGTGGCAAAGAACAAAATAACTCAAATATGCGCTATACGTTTTTCTATAACCAGGGACTGTCCATGATTTGTCAGTCCACTAATTGGCACTAGGAGACGACCCGTGCTGCAGGTCTTTGCTATAACGAAAGCCGCGGTGCTGACCTATATTGTACTTGCAGGTAATTCCTAAGTCAACATCTACGTAGCCAGTGAAGGCAGTAACTCCATCTCGGCTGGAGGTGTCTTGAGAAGCAGCCAGGCCACAAAGGCATCGGCTAACACCCGAAAGTGTGATCAACATTGGAAAACCCATTCATTGTCTATTCGACGATTTGGGCAGAAGCATGGTAAAGAAAATAAAAATGAGCTACTTGGGTGCAAAGTTGCTGTAAAAGTACACAAATTCCTATAGCAACTTAATAGAAGAAACTGCAGGGACGTGATCGGACACACACCCACAGAATGCTATTGAAATTGTAGTAAATGCTTTGGAGAACTCGTTAGCTCGACTTTCACTGTGCCCTACTGAAACACATTGAAATTCAAAAGCCTTCTAAAGAGCAAATCAAATGTGATTAACGAAAGTAGGACTACAGTCAAAAAGTATCTCTTCTTAGTTACTTCTTAGAACATAAAGTCTTAGTGAAAGTAAGTTGGAATTATCTCATTCACATGGTATAAGTTGAAATATTCCTTCAAATAGGTATGAGTCCCGTTTAAGGCTCCGTTTGCTACCAAAAAGTTAACTAATCAATCTATATTCAAGTTGATTCTCCTACAACCAGTGTGTTATTTCCATCCATTAAATTCAATTAAAGCTATTATAATTCAAATTTTAATTTATCATATTTTTCCTATATGCATGCAAACATATGTGTATGTATGTAGATACATTTATGTTAACGCTAACAGTTATAAACTTGTATTAAGTTGTTGAAAATTATATGCCCAAAGTAAGAATGATAATGTATGCAAGGATATACCGCGTGCATCCTCCCATTTGCATGTGAGCATATCCTTTTTTGCAAACACATGAATGTGGGTGTGTATTGTACAAATGTGTAGGTATGTGTGCATGTACGTGGAAGAGGAAGGCATAAATTGAATTAATTACCACACATAGGGAGCATCCTCAACCGCTACCAAGAAATAATCCAGAGTGCGGTTTGTGTTAGACGTTGCCACTGCCACTGCCGCCGCTGATGGCGCTGTGCCGCTGTAAGTTGGCAAATGTGGGTGTTGTATATACGGATATACCATAAATTAGATGTGTGTCGTGTCATTTTGTGTCCGCATGTGTGTGTTGTCGCTGCCTGCCGTACGGGCGCTGGTGTGGCAATGATTTATGTGCAACACACATTAACGCAAATGTAAATGGGCGCTGCTAAGTAACAAAAAAAAAAAAAAAAAAAAAAAAAAAAAAAAAAAAAAAAAAAAAAAAAAAAAAAAAAAAAAAAAAAAAAAAAAAAAAAAAAAAATTATGAATCAGTGGCCGATCCAAATAGATGAAAGCAAATTTCTAAAGCTCACCCACAAACTGCTGATAACCTTCAGAGCGCGTTGTAAGTCGTGCTTATAGTGTGCTGAAATTCACTTGAGAGTTTTTAATGATTTTCTCTGCACGCAGATTAGTTTTCTATCATATTTTACCAATATATTTACATTTTATTAGATTTATTAATTATTATAAATAAATAAAATTACATTGAACTGCATTTACTCGTTTAAACAATAAAAATATTTATTAAACATGTTTTTAATTTTTATTCCAATATCTACAAATAATTTCAAAAACGGTAAAGGGTATAACAATTGCCTGTGTTGAAATAATATGCCAATGAGCGCAGTAACAAAAGTTTCGGAATTCCGTGAAAACACTTCGCACAGGAGGTGTAAGCGACATGCGCAGTTAATTTACGTATTAAAAAGTTTTCATTAGCACACTTCGGTGTAAAAAACCAGAAACTAAAGAAATAGCAGAAAAAATAGCTCGTGCTTTTTTAACCGGAAGAAAAAGTGTGGCAATTTTTATAGAGCGAATATTCTTTAGCTTGGTGTGAACGCTGAAACGCTAATTTTTGATCTCGCTTTTGTTATGTTATATTATATATATTAATTCAGGGGCGTTTCCCTTATATTTTACCTCCACTAAAGAGATTGGAGAAAATTTGACATTAACATGCAGCTCTGGTGTTCAAATCTGCCGCAGCCACCTTACAATTTAATCGTACTGCCTGACTTACTTGTCTGATGAAAAATCGACGTCTGTCATCTACGAAGTTTAGCGCTTTTTTCGACATCGAGCTTTCGTACAATCTTTTTTTTACAGTACTGTACATTGAGGGCTTTGTTGCAACAGGATTTCTATTAGATCAAATTTGCAAGCCTCGAATGTTGTCTAATAATATATGTATGTACTATATGAACGGTGTTGGCGTCAGATAGTTTCTTTTTTCCTCGAAAACAAGGCAAGGTATATTTCAATTATGAACACAAATTCCGTCGATGATTGGAACCTCCTTTTACATTTTTTTGCTTAGAACATATAAAACCGAATTCGAAGAATCTAATATCTGTCAAAAATGTTACCAGGCGGTTAAAATAAATTGTATTAGAAAAAACAAAAATGAAAACAATAATAATTCGCTCTTCCAGAGAAAGGGATGCTTACGATTCTTTAAGTAACCAAAAGTTACCGAATTCTAGCTATTTCGTAAATAATTAGAAGTCTTCACATAAGAGTACGTACAGTTTGACCAAAGAGCATTGGAAAACAGACACTACATACATTTTAGTTAGCATCCTCAACATACTTTTTAATATTTTACAATTGCGTTGAACGGAATATCATCCCATACAAATCTACACACACATAACAGCTGTGCGTGTTTATTTTTGGGTTTTTGTTTATAGCAGACTTTCGTATGAGTTATTGTCACTAAAGTCTGCATAATTTCCCCATTGACCCAAGTGAAACTCAGCGAACTATTTTTGGCGATGAAACTGCGAAATTCTTCTTTTACTTTCTAGGAAACTGGAAAGACTCAAAACATTTGTTCATTGCTAACACACAGAAGCATTAGGGTGGCGCATAAGACTATATATTTCTTATTTGTGCATTGCAGGAACCTTTTTATAATATTCCGTTAAAAGTTTGTAATGTAGATAAGGCAAAAATTCATTTTAAGAATCAAATGAAGCATCAAATTAACTATATGAATAAGCTATAAGCTGATAAATACTAAGATCCAGATTCTCCATTGAGAATTTGAAAGTCAGTAGAAGTTAGAGAAATTTGTCTGAGGAGCAATCTAGTGGATTTCTAATCAATATCGATACAAAAATCTGAATTCCTGTTTCAGTTTAGAGATGTGAGATTTTGAATATGAAATTTCATAGCTCCGTATTTACAATTTTTGGGTCGTGAGTAACTATCTGAGACTAAATATTGAAGATAATTTAACTTTAATTTAGTGTATGAAGTACAACTTTCTACTGCTTCCAAGTTGCCAGACTAGATGTTTACTATATCTACAATATAATATTACAAGAAGTTCCTGAGAAATAATTATGGATTGCTCCCTTTTCAAGAGTTTGACCATATTGACAATGTAATGTACGATTAATAAATACGTATAGAGAAATTCCTGAGAAATAATTATGGATTGCTCCCTTTTCAAGAGTTTGACCATATTGACAATGTAATGTACGATTAATAAATACGTATAGAGATATGCTTCCGTAAAATAAGGACATCCATGCTGTATATAGGTAGTTATAAAACTGTATAGATTATATTGGGTCGTTCACTAAGTAATATTTTGTGCTGCCGAGAACTGATCTTACTGAACTTTTTCGCAGTCAACTTCACACTTAACCGCTTTACCGTCATTGGTATATTTGAATGATATAGTAAGGCTTGTTTGTTACTAGTGAAGAAAAGTGGGTTGCTTATAAGAATGTTAAGCACAAAGGTTCATGGACGAATGCACACCAATCATATTTTCTAGACTTGGCACCTTCGGACTATTACTTTTTCCGTGTTCTGCGAAATTTGTGGTATGGGAGGACAATCAGTTGAAACCAGTTTTTTTTTGGCTACAAGTATCAAAAACATTCAAGCCTTGAATCAGTCTCTAGAACGAGAGATGGCAAACGCTTTTGGATCCGAATGGAGAATATATAATTTCCAAGAATGTTTTACAATAAAAATATCGGTTAAATTGCTAAAAACACGAAATTACTTATTGAACGACCCGATAGATAAAAGTATGTGTGAACTAAAAAAGTACTACATACGCCGTTTTGTTTTTCACACTCGCCACTTTCACGCATAATTCAAAACTTTTACAAAACTGAGGAAACTTTCTCGCAGAACTGCTGCGCCCTAGACTCCATATTTGTGCATGCACACACGCTCATATATATATTTTTACATAGATCAACGATAATATATAGCTATTTTTGGTTAAAATTAAGCGCAGTCGGATTGAGACGTCTGCGTGCGTTTGGGTAGTGTTAAACTGATTTAGGGTTTGTCGTTCTAGCATGTTTACTGTGGCCGCAGTCGGTCATACGTGCGCAAGATATATATATATTTAATATAAATACTACGAATACGTACATATATTGTCTTGTAATAATAAAAAATATTGCAGAACAACACATAAGAACATTTTATGTCACAGTTTTTTTCCTTTAACACTCCATAAAACCAAAACTTGCGAAAAACTTTGCATGATGAAGACATATGTACATGCAAGTACCTACTTCCACGGATGTACTTGTACATATGTATGTATATGGTTACAAATTCGCTTATACAAAAAATCTACTAACCTGTTAAAAGCTGTGATAGCAATTGTTTAAAATCCAAATATGTTCGTTTCATAGAAAAAAAAGAGAATCCAGTAAATACTAAGATTGAGTTCACACACTGACTCTTTTGTCGCTCAAAACGATTTTATAGCCGATATGAAGTTTGTAGCACCCAGGAAACGTCATTAAAATCATGTCGGTCTGTTAATCATGTCCATATGTCTGTATGCAAGCAAACTTTTTCTTATTCTTTTTATTGACATATACTCCGCTTACCGCTTACGCGAAACTATCTACATACGACTTCGGAGTTCTGACTACCAAACGTAATGTGCGACGACTATTTGTTTGATGACAGAGTATACATATTTCATTTTGCCCTCGTTCACTACCAGCCCTATTTGCTTCGCTTCTTTGTCCAGCCTGGAGAAATCAAAACTAACGGCGCGGTTGTTATGACCAAAGATAACGATGTCATCGGCGAACGCCAGCCGTCTTTATAGAAGATTCTACTTTCTCTATTCAGATCTGCAGCTCGCTTTATTTTCTCCAGCAACAGATTCAAGGAGTCGCATGGAAAAACTCGCCTTGTCTGAAACCTCGTTTGGTATCGAACGACTCGAGGAGGCCCTTCCCGATCCTGACGGAGTTTTTGGTGTTGCTCGACAGCAGCTCACACAGCCGTATTAGTTTTACGGTGATTCCAAATTCGGACATCACGCAGAAGTCCTTTTCGTAACTGCAAAGGCACGAAGACAAAGAGGTGGTGTGCGTCGATCTTCCACGGGTTTTTTCCACGATTTTGCGCATGGTGAATATCTGGTCAGTTATTTATTTTCCAGGTCTGAGTCACACTGATAAGGTCCGGTCAGGTTGTTGCAGGTGGGGTATAATCTTAATATCATAAATAACACAGTGCAGTGGATAGAACTTTTTATGGAATGTTGAAGAGGGTTGTCCCGCTGTAGTTGGCGCAGATTATGGGATCTCTATTGGATTTCGCAGAATACGTTTAAATTCCAGTCTTCAGTCTTGCTTCCGTCCGGCAAAACATTTCTTTAACAAAACGGTAACGGTATATCACCGCTCGCTTTAACTACTGTTTTAAATCGCTTTAAAACTAAATAATTTGCATTTCGATCAGCTATCCGACATACAAATGTATTTATGCTATATATAATTCTATTTTTATCCACATATGATTTTGCAATATGCCTGAATTTGTGTTTTTTGTTAAAAATCCGCACATGTCTACAACAAATCCTTCAAAGCAATCAGTCAAAAACCAGCACATTGCCTTACTTTGCCTTACTTCCCAGCTCTCCTCTCATGCACATATGTACTTAAGAACAAGTTTGCAACATTTGCGGTGGCGTACAAGTAATATCTTAAGCTCTAGTTGCTTCGAGCAAACCAAACTCAAAGTTGCGGCTGTAACTGTTTGGCACGCGCTTCAACCGCAACAACAGCAACGAAAATATCTCTAATGCTACACGCCTGTCTCGTCGCAGCTGCTGGAAAACTTTGAAGGTCTCTTTGCGGATTTGAGAATTTTCAACCATTTTGAAAACATTTTCTTGCTGATTAGTTGATGTTGCTCAACTCAAAATTCACAGAATGTGTTTGCATTTAGAGGATTTCGGATATAGCCGATTAAGCTGTTACTAAAATATCACATATCAATATCTAGGGTTAGCTCTTTAAGATAAGTAGTTAAGTGAATTTACGAAAAAGTTTAATTGCTTTTTAATAACATATGTACCTATAAGAATTTAATAACAGATAAAAGCACTTATATCGCCTGAAGGCACTGAAGGCAAAAATGTTTTAGAAATGACTCACCCATCCACAGACAGACACACAATATAAGAGCTTCGAGTGTTTCTGATTGAAATAAGTAAGAAAATGAGCAGAAACTTCAAATTTTTAACATTTTAGAGCTGTCGCACAAACAAAACAAATCATTAATTTGTATTACCGAATATGTTTTTGTGTGTGTACATTTTATTGTTGAGTATGTGGAGGATACATTTTCTATATCAAATTTCATTGTGGTGAATTCATTAGAGTTTCTTTAACATTTATCGACATAGCTGGAACTTTGAAAATCTTTGCATTAGCTATATGGGAGCTAAGGGAAATACTGGCCCAATTCTACCCATTTTTGAGGAACAAACATAACAGCTTTGTCCCGAAAGTAATAGTACTGATTTTATTCTCCTGCGACTGTACTTCGGAGAGTACGCGTATCGACTGGATTCGGTAGAGGGCGTTCCTAACTAACGAACGAGCAGCTGGTTAGTTGTCTCCGAGCACCTGTAGAGTCAGGACAAACATTTTCGCGCGACGTGTTTCTGTGAGTGGTGCAAGCCATTGCTCAATACGGATATATAGTTTTGTACACATCTAAGTTTTCAATTACAATTTTTCATAATATAAATATCAAAACTGAAAACCTCTGATTTTGAGTTAATTTAAGAAAATTTAAAAAATATTTAAGACCATTTTTATAATTGCTACAATATATCGAGACTGGCAACCCTGCGTTGTGAGAGAGCAATCAACTGACACGGTTCTATGGCAAAAATCCAAATGCCGTGGAAATCTACGGTATCCTACGGCAAAGCGGGTGGTAGAAGCGGTGAAAAATCCAGAAAAATTGAGACTAAGTTTTCAGCTAAACAAGGGCTCTTCACGCCCCGTCCAATTTTGACAAATGCTCTTTAAAAGTCTCCTATCGTCATACTGGTAGTAAACTTAAATGTCTCTGATTCATGATTTGTTGGTTTAGTGCTTTTTAAGTAGTTTTTTTTTGCAAAACCGTTAGGGTGAAATTATGATCCGATTTCGTACTATGGTAAAAGGTGTGAAAATAATTTTGTGCAAAATTGATATAGCTTGAAAGATTTGGGAGATATACAATAAACCTATTAGGGAGCGGGTTCACGCCCAATTTTTAAAAAATTTCAAACCACAACCGTCCCTAGTAATTGCGTTTCGTTGGTCCAAATAAGAGTTTTGTATGTATATTAGATATTCAAAATGCGCTAAATCTTAGAAATGACCTGCGAAGTAAGGATCGACAAACACCACTTCTTCGTCAATTTTAAAGTTGTTTTCGACAGCACTAAAAGAAGTTGATTTTTGCCCACATATCCCCACATAACGTATACAGCTGTGTAAACTGACCTTGCGCAACACCGAAAGCTCCGTCAGAATCGGGGACGACCTCTCCGAGCAGTTCGATACCAAATTATGTGTCAGATTAGACGACTCCCTACCGCGTTATTTCTTCAATCCACTGCTGGGGAAAAGAAACCGAGCTGCAGAGGTGAGGAGAGAAAGTACAATCTTCTTCGATATCCTTGGTCAGAGCAACCGCACCGTTAGTTCTGCTTCTGTCAGCTTCGAAATCCATTGCAGAATATCTCTTGCCCGCAGGTGCTTCTTCTTACTACTTAGGCGATTGAGAAGTAAAGTTCTCTTTCCACTCAGTATTCCCGCCCTGCTATATGGTGCAAGGTTTGGACGATGACAAGATCTGATGAGACGACGTTACGATTTTTCCAAAGAAAGGTTCTGTCGAAGATTTATGGTTCTTTGCGCATTGGCAATATGCGAATACCGCTATCGATGGAACGATATGTGTATACGACGCTAGCAAAGTCATGTCGCCCGTATGGATGAAAACACCCCAGCTCTGAGGGTAGGAAGACCGTCACTCCATTGGAAAGACCAGTTGGAGAAAGACCTGGCTACACATGGAAACTCCAATTTGCGTCAAAAAGCAAAAAATGGAGAACGACTGGTATTTGTTTTCGAAAAAATAGGCCAAACGAATTTACAATGCCATTTCATTTAAGTTCTGGTATTCTCTTGGCACCGAAAAGTACGAATTTAACTATTTTCATGCAAAAGTCAACATAAGAAAATCAAATACTGTTTCTGTTATTTGTCGAACAGAATGGAAAAGGAACGCATAAAATCAGTTTCTGGGCTACTAAAGAAAATTTAGGCATTAATTTCGAAACTCTTCCTACATTTTTCTTTTTATTCCATTTCAATTTGTAATAGTAAAAACCAAAATTTGGTTGTGAATGCGTTTTCCAATTGCTTTCGAATTGCACACAGCTGGACATTTTCACAAATCCTCTCATAAATAAGAAGATTAGTATCGTTATGAAATAATTTAAGTGACAGTAAGAATATTATATTTTTTCACGGTATAAATTCAATGATTTCAAGGTATAAAATGTGTTTGTAAACAATGAACAAACAATGAAACAATGAACAAAAAGCCAATGAAGCATTATTCTTAGCTTCGGACAAAATGTAGGTAGGGAGGTATGTAAAGCGGAGGGATATATAATATTTCAAGGCGTCTGCAAAACTTTGCTACAAGAACTTGAAATCGTCTATTGACTTTTTGCAGCATATTAACTTGTGTCCTTTCTAAGATGATTGCTTACTTTCTTAAAGCTATATTGGGTAATTTATTTTTAAGGTCAGCTTGAAATCGGGCACACCATTAGAAATTAATGTTGTATTCGTACGGGTGTTAAACAAAAATTAGAAGTTATAACCTATTTTTGTTCGTGGGGATATTGAAACTGCGTAAAGGTATAAAGTAAATTCGGATGTTAGATATTACTTGTTTTACCTCTTTTTTTATCTTGCAATTTGTTTAAAAGTTTTCTTCACCTAACTTCCACCAAATGAGGTTGAATGTGATTAATAGCACGTTCAGTATTGACTTCTAAAGCTTGAAGAGAGTCCCGTTTATTGCTAGAGACCAATGACTTTAAAAAACACAACAAGAAGTAGTATAATGATGTTAAATCACACTTCGTGGAAGCCATTCCATGTCACAATTTCTTGAATTAATCGAATCTCTAAATTTTTCTCACAATAATTCGGTTGTTGAACGTGCTGTGTGGCCCGTCTTGTTGGAAGCAGATGTTGTCTATATCAGTTTATTCCGATTGCGGCCATTAATAAGTAGGTTATTATTACCAGTACCAAAAATCGCATCAAACTATCAAGTTACGTCAATGTAATGGACGTTCATGAATAATTTGTGAACTGTCTTCGTACCAGAATCGGCAGTTTTGTTTATTTGCCGCAACACTCACATGAAAGTGAGCCTCATCGGAGAAGACGATTTTCGTAAAAAGTGAGAGAAAACATTTTTTTGCGGACACAATCACAAATCCTTTCTAAAAATCTGTCAGATTGTGTTTTTCAGCAGTCCTAATTCTTGAGAACTTCTTGGAATCGACAAATAGCGGTCTTCAGCAGCACTTGCTACAACGGCAGTTGTTCGTCTTATTTGCACTTGAACATTACGTAAAGAAAATTGTACTGTCGATACTACTTCAACTGCCATATACTACGTATAATGAATTTCGTTTTTCTGACAAACCTTATGCCAAATTCGTCGGTCAGTATATGAGTTATAAATAATATATGTATGTATATCTAAAATTGCTTAGATTCCGATCTCGGGCTGATGTTTTATATCTTAAGGTATTGGTATAAAATATACTCTTGAAACTCCCTATCAAGTTATTATTATTTCCTATGACTACATGTATTAGAATTTGATGGGTCATATGCACTGCGTTTTTGATCCCTACGGACATAACGGTATAAATACATATGTACTACGTATCTTTGTGTATGATTGCGCTTGTCCTTGCAGAGTTCTCTATTTTTAAAGCTGTATTCTCATTTTGTTATTCAACATTACTCTACATGTCCATTCTCATTTTAATTTCTCGTATTTTGTACACACTCACACGTACTTACAGAATTGTTGTTGTTTTGTGTTTCGTACAAAAAAGTGCACTTGCACTCCGTTGCGTCGACTTGTGTGTCAAGGGATGCGAACGCAACATGATACCCCCACCCACGCTCTGCCGTCGACGTAGTGCCGTTACTTATCGGCACTGTGCGCGTCTTCACAGCTAACGGTCTTCCAGTGTTTCTGCATCTCCAAGCATTGTATTGCAGTGCAACGTCTGCACTGCGCAGCGCTTTGTTGCTGGTGTTGCGCAACGGAAGTGCTTAAGCGCATCGCAAGGTATTTCCTGTTTTTGTTTTTCAACAAGCGCCGCTCGCTCACTTACCCACTTAGTATTTTACTCGTTGCGCTCGTATTTTGAGACTCGACTTGACGCTTCTACAATACATCTGTTTTTCTATATATTTCCTTTGCATTATGTTTCTTCCATTTTTTGTTTACAAATATGCACTTGAGTTGTATTTGCTCCAAACTTTGTGTTTGCGGGTCTGTGTGTTCGGTCCCTGTACTCATCTATTTACTATTTTATTATGAGGGTCGGGAATGTGTTGTTGCGCAATTCTATTTTGTCGCTTTTCACATCGTTACGATTGCTGTTTTTGCTATTACTATTACTTTGGTTGTTGTTGCTGTTGTTGTTACTGTCGTTGTCGCTTGTTATCTTGTTGTGCATAATACACGCCAATGCGTATTGATGCAAATTTCAATAGGACACCACCAGCAGGATGCAGGCTACATTCTTGCATGTGCGTGCCAGAGGAAAAAACAAGAGACACATATACTATACATACATGTGCATACTATATATCATATATACATAGATTGATGTAAGTATATGTAGAGTTGTGAAGTTCCGATTCCCTGTGAGAAAAATGGTAACAAGTGAATATAAAATGGAAGAATGTTAGTTCCAAAGTATAAATGTCTAAATTCGTCACATTTGACTATAAATGCTCTTCGATTCACCATTCCTCTGCTAGCTATATTTGCGACCTTCTTCCTTATTGAAAATAAGTTTTTGAGTTGAATGTGTTTTTTTAAAGGCCATCTTCAATGCTACAAAGTTTTGTTTTGCTTATTTGAGACCATTTTTTTGATCCCGAACGAAACATTTCTCCACCAAAGAGAGAGAATTGCACCGCAAGTCTTGCCCTCTTGTTTAAGCCTCTTGTGTAGTTTGCTCGATTCGCTTCTCCCCGACACTTGACGTACCGAAGACAGCTTATATCTTCATTAGAGATACTATATGCCTATTCCCCTGGCAGAGTAATTCAAAGTGCTTTTTCTACGAATCCAATAAAAAGTTTTGGAGGAAATCTAGTTGTAGAAGACTTTTATCATGTTGTCGGTAATGACCTATGTTAGCAATGACTTCATTAGTCAAGTGATGAAAACGTGCTGGAAGAGTCATTTGCATTAGTGAGAGAGCAAGTATTTTGAGTACGGTCATGAATCAAATGAGCAAATTTTGTTCGCAGTTTTGGCCCACAAACCACCACAAAAAGTTTAATTTTTCAGAGTAAAATGACAGCTCTTAAAACTCTTCGGATTGCTCTTCGTCCCAAATGCATCAAGTTCGCTTGTTTGTTTCGCTCGAAGGCGTCGGATCTTCTTGGAACCTTTCAAGAGCCTATAGAGTTAAGTGATGAAGCTTGGGAAGGTCGAGCGGCTTCACTTCCTGTACAAGCTGTATTTTATACGCTTTCAAATAAGCATCTCGCCGTAAAATGCGCCAAGTCGTTTTATACTTCAGACCGAGTTGCTACGAACGACGCTAAATCGACTCTCCACGGTTTTCGTGTACACTCGCAGCTACGTCTGCTATATTTTCTTCACTGCGTGCTGGACGTGGTCTATTCGGTCGAATATAATCCAATTTAGAACTATCCATTCAGCGGTGTAAGTTCTGCGTAAGCGAAAGAATGTGCGGCTGTGAGCCTATTACTATAATAGAAAGTAAAATTTATTTGGTTTTGAAAGAAAATTTTTTCCTATGCACCTTCAGAGAGCATATATACTTATAAAGTGCATATTCACTTCGATGGAGTTTTGGCATTGAAGCGTGGCTAGGAGTTGAATGGCGGAAGTCGACAGAAATGTTGTGTGTTGTGGCACGCAAATAATAGTGGAAGCACTCCAAACTTGCTCGACTTTACTACAGCTTCATCTTTAGCTTCTTTTGAGTATTCTTTCGTTTTTTACGGAATTTACTTTTTATTTAAAGTTCTCTTATCTTTGTCGCCTTTTACCTAAGCTTGTTTACGTTTGCCAGCTGCTTTGTAGAGATTTAATTTTTGCATCCCGAAAGTTGCTAAAGAGGTATTTTTATGCACTATTTTAGGGTATATATTTGAAAACCGGTTAGTAATATTATTGGAATGGTAGATTCTCCGTGCATAGGGTGATCGTCTAAAGAGCCGTTTTGTTAAAGTTGGACCGGAAGGAATGGATAAATAAGCAAATAATATCTTAAGTTTCATAAAAAATGAAAACAGAGTTTACCAGTTCGAATATAAAGATTTCAATATGAAGTTCTAACCATTAAAGAGCGTAAATGAAATGTCATTACTGTTGCAGGTCTTAGTCATTACTGATATATCTCCTCTATTATTTTTATGAAACAAAATTATTTCTAGAATTCTCAAGACGTTATGTCAAAGCGTCAGTCTAAAGTTCTCTCTGCTAAAAATACCATGATTAGTGCTTAGAAAACCCTCGAAAAAAGCTCTAGCAGTTGTTACTGATATTTGGTTCATAAATACTCAATAAATATTCCAGGTAGACGCTGTTACAGGCACGACATCATATACATTCCACTATAGCGTAGCAGCGCGGCTTTCGTTTGTTAGAAACAGAGTCTACGAGACCACGATCGTCGTCGTTGCAGAAGACCTCATCATTCTGCTGCTTTAATTGGCATATTTCTTAACTTTAAACCAATCCGAAACGAAGAACACATTATGCAAAGAGACATTTCACTGAGCTGCTTAGCGAACATAGCATGAGAGCACAATGCTGGGACTTGGGTCGAGTATTCATTGACGTGTCCAATTAAAATGATGGTAGGTATTAAAAAAGAATTCTAAGAGCTACAGTTAACGAAGAATTCTTCTATGCCAAGGTCAATAGTAGAATAGAAAAAATTGCATATTTATTTTGTTTTATCCTGGAAAGTGCATGTATGTATTTCGTTATGAAAATAAGTATAAGTAAAGAAAGCCCTTTGGCGAGTCAGATGCTTTCTTGAATTTGGTGAGCAAATTCCGATTCGGTGAAGCCTTTTAATTTTACATATTCTACAAAACAAGTTGAAACCGCAAAAATTTTAATTCAAAAAGCAGCTCACCTAAACACAACTAACTCTCTGCAAATTTTCTTCAAATGCTTGACGGTTTGACGAAATAATGAAAATATTTACTTGTACATTTTATTTCATTAACTTGTATTTGTTGTTTACATATTGTATTATAACGTTTTATGCATTACCTGGTATCGAAGAATTCTACATAGAATTTTCTTCGAAGCATTCTTCAAAGAAAATTGTAAGCGGTGAACCATTATCCCGCTGGGTATACAATCGCAATTTGCCGATTCGATCGATTCGATTAAGATGAACCCAATTACCGACTCGATGAAATACATTCCGTGGCTAATAGATGGCGCTAATATTGAAGTACTATATTTGAAGCCGAAAAATCGACAATATTTCTCGAAATCAATTCGCTGATTAGTGAGTTGTGGAAGTTTAAAAATTGAAGAAAAGTTTAATTATATTTAAATGTATATGTATTTTAGAGACAGAGATTTCATAAAAATAGCAAAATTAACCAAAAAGTATCACGGGTTTTTCTTATCTACTCATTGACGGGTTGGGACTGATTTTAAGTTTGCAAATAAAAGGAAAATTGTAAAAAATTTAAAAGAAGTTTCCGGAACAGTAACGTTAAGTTTAATTTAAGAGGTGGTCAGCGGTATACATATGTATGTATTAGTTCAGCTGAAGAATTAAAAGCCACTTAAAACTTTGCACGTTTGCCAGTAATTGCAACAAATATTTCGGATGAGATCGCTGCTAAAGGTAGGAGTAATAAGAGACTCCTTGATGAAATTTTTTCTCATTTACAAATGCAAAATTAATCATCTTATTTAACATCTGATCAATCAATGGAAGCTAATTCAGATACTGATGTATCCTGTGCTGATAGAATTTTTTTAAGTGGGCGTGGCCTTGTGCCTAAACGGTGTCATGTCCATAGTCTTCAGTGCGCGTATCGGTTCCCGTTTAAATCAACTCAGATCGATTTTCTCGATCGTTTGCTGAATAGCCAGAAATTACACGGAGCTATATCAGAGGAATGCAATGGTTGTGGATAATATTGGTTTGAAATTTTGTAAAGAACTCACGAAGAATTAAAGCAGGATGCGACGGTGCATTATTGTGGTGCAAAATTGACAGTTTGGCTGGTCGAAAAAATTCGGAGTGCATCACAATTCGATTATCGAAGAAAACTGTCAAAATAACCTTGATTTTTAATTTGCTTTTTCGTGCCTTTTTCAGCTCCGGCTCACTCTTGCCAGAGAATGGTGGTCGGTCTTAAGCTTAGATCCACCACTCATAGCCAGTAATAATCGTTTCATGACATGCTGGTAGTCGGAAAGGGTTTATGTTAAGCGACGCTGTTTTTCGAAAAAAGTTAGTGATTTTGGAACCAATCACATTTTCATATTTCGTAGGCCCAAATGATCTTTCGAATGGTCTTCACGATGTCAGAAAGATCCTAGACTATTAGTCATCGATTCTCAAGCACTAACTCGCAACAAAGTTGCTAAAGAAAGTATTATAGTTTTGTTCACATAACGGTTGTTTGTAAGTCCTAAAACTAAAAGAGTCAGATATATTATATATGTGGTGGCAACCACATTACCAAAATGCAGCCCTGACGAATTTCCTTCATTAGTGACGTTTCCACTGTCCTTCGTGTCAGCGCCCGCTTTGTCTGTAATGCATACAGAAGATATTCTTCTTCTATCTTTTGCGCTTGCTAAGCACACAGCCTTGGCAGAACACCTAGCAGAACTTTCAGCCATCGTAGCGCGCTCTCGTGAAAGCTTACGTAGCAGATCTCGCGTGCTACCAGCAACTTCATCCGGAGGGCTTTGCTGGTGCCACGCCAAGTTTGGCGCGAACGCGCAAAAATGTACAACCGGATGCAAATACGAGGAAAACTTCAACAGGAGTCGTTAGTAGCGGCAGTCGACTCACCTGCAGCCTCATGCCGCCTTTTCGTAAAAGACCTGTCCACAAACGTTCAATTTTTAATCGACACAGGCTCCGACCTCTCAGTTTTCCCGTACAATCAATCAACTCGTTTTCAGAAACCACTCAATTACCAACTCTATGCCGCCAACGGCACAATTATCAACACATACGGATGCGCCTTTAAAACCCCCGATTTTGGTCTTCAAAAAGAATTAACCGTTTTGTTTTAGCTGATGTTCCACGACCTATCATCGGAGCAGATTTTCTAAGCCATTTCGGTCTCATCGTTGATCTGAAACATAAACGCATAATAGACCAGAAAACTCAGTTATCTTCACGGGGCAACACCCCTTTTGTTAAGTCGTATTCAATCAGAACTTTACAAATTGATCATTTAACACCATTTTGGAAATTACTTTCAGAATTCCCTGACATAACCAAACCAGACAGCCTACCAAAATTCACCAAACACCAAACTCGACATTATATCAAAACTACGGAGGGACCTGTCTCAGTGATCGGACTATACCCGACAGCTATCCCGTCCGTTATTTAGAAGATTTCGCCGCCGCTCTATACACAAAAATTCTCTACTATTGACCTCGTCCGCGTCTTCAACCAAATCCCGGTCCCTCCGAAGGACATTCCCAAAACAGCGATTATAACCCCGTTCGGATTATTTGAATTTCCTTTCATGACCTTCGGGCTTCGGAATGCGGCACAGACGTTCCAACGTTTCATGGACGCGATCATCCGAGATATGCCATTTGTCTACGCCTACATTGACGACATCCTCGTCGCTTCAGACCACGAAAATCAACACATGGAACACTTGCGAACCTTATTTCAACGCCCAAAGACCAAACTTGCACAAAGAGAGGTCGCATTCTTGAGCCACACAATTTCAGAAACAGGCATCAAACCACTGCCTGAACGAATATCGGCAATTTTGGACTTCCCCAGGCCTTCAACAATTAAAAGCTTACGCTCCTTTTTAGGTACAATCAATTTCTAGAGAAAATTTATAAAACATGCTGCACAATTATTAGTGCCTTTTAACAAACTTTTGGAAGGATCCACCACCAAAAGCTCTCAACCTGTCGCATGGACCCAAGAACTGGAGACCGCCTTCGGATGCTGCAAAAACGCTTGGGCTATTTTCACAGATGCGTCACAACACGCTATCGGCGCTGTTTTGCAGCAGAAAATTGATAACTCATGGCAACCACTGCCGTTTTTTAGCAAGAAGCTGGACGAAAAATCGTCCGAGTCGACATACGATCGCGAATTACAAGCCATATACGAGTCTGTAAAACATTTCAGACACATCTTCGAGGRGCGGCACGTAGCAATTTTTACGGACCATAAACCACTGGTTCASGCTTTTAAACAGCGTTTAGATAAGGCATCCCCTTGGCAGTTCCGCAGACTTGACCTCATCGCGCAATTCACCACTGAAATCAAACACGTTGCAGGCAACGAAAACATCGTGGCCGACACTCTGTCTCGGGTAGACGCAATTTCAACCGCCGTGACACTTACTGAGCTCGCTACACAACAAAAAAACGACAACCAGCTTCAAGACATAATGGAAAATACCAACTGATCATTGAAACTCCAACGAATTTTATATAAAGAACCAGATATAGAGCTATATTGCGACGTTTCTACCGGGAGATTACGCCCTTACGTGCCAGCASCATTRAGAAAACAAGTTTTTGAGTCGTTGCATTCTCTGGCACACCCAGGACAAAGAGGCTCCAGAAAACTTATCGCAGAGCGCTACGTATGGCCATCTATCAACAAAGACTGCCGAAACTGGGCAAAAACTTGCATTGCGTGCCAGCAAAATAAAATAACGAGACAAACGTCTCACCCATATCAAACTTTGAACAACCAACCCAACGTTTCCAGCATGTTCACGTCGATTTAATAACTTTGCTTCCATCAAAGGAGCATCGATACTGCCTTACTGCCGTCGATCGCTTTACCCGATTTCCAGAAGCCATACCGCTAGACGACGCACGAGCCGACACTGTGGCACGTGCATTCATGCTCAACTGGATCGCTCGCTATGGCGTGCCAGCCAGAATCACTTCAGATCAAGTAATCGCTTCATATATACCAAAGTGATCAGGGTGACGAGTAGAGTTGAAATCCGGATGTATGTCTGTCCGTCCGTCCGTCTGTCCGTCCGTCCGCCCGAGCAAGCTGTAACTTGAGTAAAAATTGAGATATCATGATGAAACTTGGTACACGTATTTTTTGGCTCCATAAGAAGGTTAAGTTCGAAGACGGGAAAAATCGGCCCATTGCCACGCCCACAAAATGGCGAAAACCGAAAACCTATAAAGTGTCATAACTAAGCGATAAATAAAGATATTAAAATGAAATTTGGCACAAAGGATCGCATTAGGGAGGGGCATATTTGGACGTAACCTTTTTATACATATCTCGAAAACTACTATAGCTATGTGAACCAAACTGTATAGAGTCGTTTCTTTTAGGCATTTCCATACACAGTTCAAAAATGGAAGAAATCGGATAATAACCACGCCCACCTCCCCTACAAAGGTTATGTTGATAATCACTTAAAGTTCGTTAACCGACTAACAAAAAACGTCAGAAACACTAAATT
>NW_017534741.1:315421-321685 GCF_001853355.1 Bactrocera latifrons | reverse complement strand
GGTTCACAACCACGCCTGAAATCTCGATTATCACTTTATCATGCGAGAGTATAAAATGTTCGGTGACACCCGAACTTAGCCCTTCCTTACTTGTTTTGTTGTCGTGTTAATCATCAGTTAATGCTGATGAGCGTCCTGGACGTGATTCGTAGTCAACACGTTCTCTCTTTAGTTAATTTTACCAATCAGTAGAACATACTCGCGACAAACAATTATCTCCGAAGGACTTTTCCAATATTCTGAACGTTTTGGCACAAGAAATTTGATTCAGCATTATTACATAAAACTTATTTGTACTACATTAACTCATCGTAAAAATCGAAGAACCTAGGAAAGAAATATTTCGATGAATAGGTTTTCGCGCAAAACTAAAATTAAAAAGTCGTACTAGTTTTTGCCCATAGTACTTTTTCTTTTTCTTTACTGGCATAGGCAACGCTTACGTGGTTATTGTCGAGCTTGGTTCCTCTTCCTCTGCTTCTCGGCGAGTGCTGCGTCGAACACTTTCAGAGCTGGAGTGTTTTCGTCTATTCAGACTTGACCTAGCCATATTAGCTGCTGTCTTTAATTCGCCAAAGTAAACAGGACTAAAAAAAAATAGAACAAAAGGTTTTTTCGGCAAAATCAACTTATTTTATTCAAATAGTCTCCTTCTGCTTCCATATAGCTTTTTGGACGGTCCAAAAGCATGCCAAACGAGTGTTTTAGCTCGTTGGCTGGTATGGCCGCCAGTATTTTGAATGGCCTCTACGTCTGCATAATGCTCACCTGTCATGGGCAAATGCATTTTTCCCAAATGAAAGAAGTTGCACGGTTTCATATCAGGTGAATACAGGGAGTGGTTAATGGTTAAAATGTGATTTTCAAATAATCGGTCATAAGATGTCTTTCGAATGTTGGATTCTAAGCAATTTTCGGCTGCCCCACACCTTTCGTAAGCCAAAATGCGATTAATCGTTGTTTTGGAGATTTTCAATCCCATTTCAATGATGATTTCGGCTGATTTTTGATGAATTCACGGACAGTTTCGTGATTACGGTTTTTGATTGGTCCATATGTTGATCGTCATTTATGTGCTCATGACCACTTTGGAATAGTTAAAACCATTCGTGCACTCTGCTTCGGGATAGGCAATCATCGCCATAAACTTGCGTCATCAATTGAAATGTTTCGGTAAAGTTTTACCAATTTTAAAACAGTACTTAATGTTGGCTCTTTGTTCGAAGCCCATTTGCGCACCGATTACACTAATATAATGACAATTAAAACGCAATAACTTCACTTCCAATGTCATGAAATTCTCACACGGCGATCGATAAAGATAGGAGATTCTAACGCACCAGTCGACATATACATAGATGGCACCACCAGGGGCAATATATTCAAAAAACCCTGTTTACTTTGGAACGCACCTTGTAGAGCCCTGAAGGTATTTTATCTTACGCACAAAAATGTTCGAAATCGGACTATAACCTGCGAACATATCGGTTAATCTGTGAGTTGTTGTCCCTTGCGCCAAAAGTATGTAAAAGGAGCTCCGGAGAAAGTTTTCATTATCTATAAAATTCCTGGTTGTTAGTGCTCTCTTAATTGTGTAATTTGCAGAACCGATTGATGTCAGAGCTGCAGCTTTGTATTTACATCATTTTACGGTTACCATTTGTGGCAACATCTCCATCGCACCAGAATTACTCTATCGGTGCCGCTGGCGCTTTTGCCTTGCTCTTTTGTGTGTGTTTCTGCAAAATATGCTAGTTCATCTCTCCGCTCATATTTGCTTTCAAGCAAAAACGAAAACAGAAAAATCAAACTCTCAGCAAAATGCAACTCCTCCGAGGGCTCACGTTCGCTGTGTGTTTTTGTTGGCAGATTACATTCACTCCATTAACATTTTATGCACTTGTATTATCGCAATTAAATTTTTAATGTTTTCATTTCGGCAGCAGCGGCACAGGGGACAGCGCTGGCAGAGTTGGGCAAAAACAATACCCCGGCGTGCCGAAAAGGCGCTGTGGCATATGCTCGGCTTGCAACACTAATAGCAACGATGCGCATTCTGCAGGCAACAACAACGACGATGAAAGCATAAAACATAAAATAAAGAGATTGGAGTAGTTAGTGCAAACCAAGAGGGTGTGGTTTTGTCGATTTTTACCGTGGTCAAGGGAAGCGCAGCTCTGCATATGAGCGTTGCAATTTTATGAGAAAGCAGACGAAAAATTTTGTGGAGCATATACCGTTGCTTTTGCTGCGCTTGCAACACCATCGCCGCTACAGTGAGGACGTTTGTGTTAGCTGTGCGTAAAACTAAATTGGTTCCTCCTCGTACGAGTGCAAACAGGCACACTTCGTAGTGCTGCTTCCACAAATGTAATAAGTATTTAGCGCTCAGTTTCTCACTACACACGCTTGTTAATGCACCATTTTTCAGAACTATGTTGCGCTTGCTACAATAATGCCCACAGCATGTGCGCTTACATTGAGACAACAATCTGCGGCGGTGCTGCCACAAGCAGAAAAATGATTGCGCATGAATGATGCGGCGGCAGCGCAGCGCTTTCGAACAAGATGGGGGAACCGGACTCTGCGCCGCGCAATTAGAGGGCTTCCAAGGGACGGGGAGCGCCCCGCAATGACAAAAAGCATTTACTGCAATAATAATTTTGTTGAAAGTGTTTTAGTTGTGCCGCGCGGCAGCCGCACAATAGCAAAGCAGCAGCACAACCTTTTATGGCACTCAGCTGGCGGCCAACTCACCGAAAAAAGTGCGCCAAAGCGGAACTGTGGCAGTGAAAATGCGAAAAATTGCATGCGGCCCTCCTCCAATCGCTATCTTTCGCACAATCTGTCTACTGCCACAGCGCGCTGCTCACCATCGAAAAGTGTGCATTTCGAGCGCAACGCTCAACATCGCTATTTGATGTTTTTGTAGTGCATATAACTCGCCTGCATTTTAAATTTCTCGCAAATAGCTGCAAACGCTTCAATTACCAAGAGTGTGTGTGTGCGTGCGTGTTGTATTCGCAGACGTTGGCGGCGCGGCAGTTGCAAGTTGTACATTGTGCTCTTTGTGCGGTTTTTGTCAATGTTCAGCGCTGTCGTTTAAGTTTTGAGAAATTGCACCCTTTGGAGCTATTCAAACACGCGCAATGCGTCGCTAAATGTACCAAATTCAAACTAACGCACACACGCATCCACACACAAGTATGCAGAGGAATTGAGAGAAATGCTGAATTAAGAATGTAGCAATTGCGAGCAAACATTGAAAAACGCTCATGGGTAGATCAAGCTTGCATTCTATATAAACTTCACACATACATATCTAGACCCTGTAGGGAAATCAATCAGTTATAAACCACGGCACTACTAGAGTGAGCCGAGGGCCATAGTCAGCTGACTATCTTCCTGCACCCTAAACAAGGTATATTAAGTTAGTCATGAAGTTTGTAACACCCAGAAGGAAATGTTGGATAACCTACAAAATATACATATAAGTGATCGGCGTGACAAGGCATACAAACTGAACGATCAAATTCATGTCCTCGTATGAAAAACTATTTTACTTATCGAGATGTCGTCCCCAAATCTGATTGGAATTACTGCCTGAGGTAATGGTATAATATCCGGAGAAATGTATCAAATCGATGCACTACGGCATACGACTGTCTTACAATGTATCGGATATACCGATTCCAATCACGTTACCTTCTTGTATAGAAAACTGTGTTCTTGTAAGGAAAACTCTTTTATTTTACAAGATATATTCTAAAATAAGTCTAAAATTATCGCCTCTCTACTTTTTCAATGCCCAAATCTTGGATTTAGCTGCTGAAGAGTAGTACAGTTGCGGTTCAACCGGAGATAACGTTGTTTTGATTTTTTTTTTTTTTTCTACATATTGCTGCTTTACAAATTGTCCATTGTCAGATTGTTTTCACAAATTTTACAGAACCAGTTTTTTTTATAGTTTATTTACAAACTAAAGAGTTATAATGTACTTTGCTAACAAACTCGCGGTATGATTCATGAATTTCCATCTGCTATATCCAGAGATATATTGCTATGATTTCCTACTGGGCATCATGCAACTCCATTGAACTTTACAGTGCGTATGTAGCGCTGCTTTGGGGTAATAAAATGTCCCATTTATTGTCTTGCGCTGTCAGTATTTAAAGGTTTGAATTTCTACAAAATTATGTGGTAAATACAACGTTGTCGCCTCTCTACTTGCTTTTTTGACAAAATCTTTTATTTATAAAATTTTAGTAGTACTTTCCGCTGAAATCATATAATGCCAATAAAGTACTTTTGGTACACAACTTTACTAAATGGATTTGTTGGGATGTAAAAATTACATTCAAGTAAGAGCCAAAAGTTTCAAACATAGGACATCTCGTTCCCACGACAGTCGGTTCTAAGAAATTACTGAGGAATGTTTTCTGCATCTACAAATCCAAGAAAGCTGCATACAGTTGCTTTCCTATACCATTAGTTGGTACCTTTTATTAGATCCGATCTAAATTAGAATATAATTAATTACTATAAGCCGTTGAAGATTCGTTTTTTTCGTACGAGTCGTATCACATAATTGGGCCAGGAATTATTAATGACAAGTTAGAGGTGAAAAATTACGCGAGATAAACGACTATGGCTCGAATGGATCTAAAATTTTTTAAAGTACTTCTCTACACCTATGATTGCAGTTATGTTCATTCCCGCAGCCTCCACCACGATGGTAGGACCCGAATTACGGGTGTGGGTCTCCATACCATGAAGGAGCGCTCCGTAAAGAAGAAAGAGTAGGCAGGGAGGAGCATTGGCTACAAGCTCATGGTATGAGACACGCCAAGCTGCTAATGGGAGGATACAACCAGAAAAGGTTCAAAATTGTAATAAACCTCCCCAGGAACAAACTCAGGCTGCTAGTCGCACGCAAGCTAAATAGGCATTTGCACAGCATGGGCCTATCAGCTTGCGCCAACTGCCATTTCTGCAACAGGGAGCCTGAAACCCCGGAGCAGCTGTTGATTGACTGCACAGCAGTGTGTAGACACAGATCTAAGGCCCTTGGTGTGCTGTTTCCGTATATGGATCGCATTGCCTCGCTAGCGCCAAGTAGTCTACTGTGCTTCATTAATGGGCTGGGTCTAGGCGCCACAATGTGAGTAAGAAGAGGGCACAATAGACCAAAGGTCGCAGTGCATTCCTCATCATCGTTCATTCATTCATATGCTCATTCACTTTACGCTAGTTTGTGCAGATGGATCTTGGTTTTTGGACTTGTCATATACAACTCGTGGTCACTTTTGGAGTGAGGATAAATCACAAGGCATCGTGAAACGCCGTTACATTTTCCAAAGGTCACTCTTTGGTGTGCTTTATTTTTAAAGGTCCATATTTCTTCAAAAATTAAGTCCAGTCAGTCAGTGGAGAACTTTAAAATGCAATGACTAATGACTTTCTCTTGGCTGAATTGGAGAATGCTTACGAAATAATAAATTTATAGAAGGAAACTTCAAAAAGTTTACCAATTTTTTCAAAATTAGTATATGAAACTATTTGATATTATTAATCATTATTGATAGCCATGTTTCTCCTATTGATCCGCTTATATCTCTCCAGCAGATTCTTTGGAGAGGTTAAAATCAGCAAATAGGTCTTTAATATTCTAATTGTAACCGTCATTATTCATGGTTTTAAATCTGTAAACTAACTTAATATAGATATTTAAAGATATCGAATTCGATCATTGTAATGTAAAATTTTGAAAAAATCCATATTTTTGTTTCCTTCATATTTCGATAGCTCATACCATTAAAAATAACATAGTAAAATTTCATTCGATCTCCAATAATTTTTAAGTTTCTGTTACTTAAAATGAATCCGCTCACTCCAATTAGTTAGTTTTTAAATGCGTTTTTTCCAACCCATCACTTTTCGAATTTGCTGCCGTCATAACTCAAAGGAAATTTTACTGTAAAGGTTGATATTTTTATACTCTCGCAACAAAGTTGCTAAAGAGAGTATTATAGTTTTGTTCACATAACGGTTGTTTGTAAGTCCTAAAAGAAAGAGTCAGATATAGGGTCATATATACCAAAGTGATCAGGGTGACGAGTAGAGTTGAAATCCGGATGTCTGTCTGTCCGTCCGTCCGTCTGTCCGTCTGTCCATCCGTCCGTGCAAGCTGTAACTTGAGTAAAAATTGAGATATCATGATGAAACTTGGTACACGTATTTCTTGGCTCCATAAGAAGGTTAAGT
>NW_017534741.1:241158-314801 GCF_001853355.1 Bactrocera latifrons | reverse complement strand
ACTTAGCCCTTCCTTACTTGTTGATGGTATGTTTTGTATTTGCTTACAGTAACTTGAAATATGCATCTCAGCCAAAATATGGAATTAAATCGCGTGTATCAATGAACTTAATGCAGCGTTTGGCGATGGAACTGTATCAAGGTATGATGAATTCAATAGAGGCCGTTGATCACTATAAGACGGATTTCGTGAAGTTCGTCCAGTTGTTGTTCCGGAAACTATTGGTGCTGTGCACAAACTAATATTGCCATACCGTCATGTGATGTAGACGTTTAACTGTCAAATAGTATTTCTCGTTGGAAACTACACAATTTGACAATCGCTAAAAAAGGTTCGTGTCGATTCATTGAGAGAAATGAAATCAAAATACGATAGCGGTGTTTCGTAACTTATCGCTTATCGCCCGAAAGCAAACAGCAGTCGGCTAAATTGGTGTTTCAAGCAAAGTTGAATCCAACGAAAGTTGTTCGCACACGAAGCACTTCCAGACAAATTTTTGCCTGTAGTTTTGGAAATGCTGGCCATATCACAACCATATCAGTGGTACCACGGAGAGCAGTAATTCTGAGCGATACTCAAACATCTGTTTGCCAATTACGTTTCAAGAAATCAGAAAATCGAAAGAACTAACACGTATCACTTTTCACCACGACAGTGCAAACTCTCAAACATCGACTGAAACCACTGCTTTTTTCATTACCCAAAATATCTATTTGATTAGTCATGCACCTTATAATCCTGACTTCGGACTGAATGACTTCTTTTTATTTCCGTACGTAAAAGATAAACTATTAGGTCAACCTGGTTTGGAGATGCATCAATCATCGTGGCAAAAGAGCTGCGGCAATTGGTTAAAACTCGTGCAAAAGGGGAAAGATAACAAGAATATTTGAGAATATTTTGAAAAGCGATGAAGAGATTTTCGATGATTAAAATTCGTTTTTGTTCTTTATTGCCGAAATATAAGGCAACCTACGTACAACACAGAATGACCTATTGGTTCTTAGATATGATCAAAAATCGAAATAGAATTTAACTTTTTTTTTTTTTAAAGTGCGTCATTTTTGATATCTCATGGGCGAACCTTATAAATGTTTGATATAATTGCTAAAACTATTCCCAATTTCTACAACTTGTTTGCTACAATTTTCGAAATTATTTCGACAATTCCAATTTTGGTCGCACTCAAAATAAGTGAACCATTGGGCTGTGGCATTGCTACAACAATGCGCAAACACAACTAACTGTCAAATATGAAACATTGTCAGATGCAAATGTCAACATTTGGTCTCATGTGCGGCGACATTTTTGCGGCCACCCAAATGACAATCTCAATTCTACCATTTGCATCATAACAACTGATGTTGCCGCAAATTGTTGCATTCATTAGAAGCAAGCACATAATCATTCAAAATAAAACATCTTAATTTGCACTTGCGTGTAAAATTACAAGTCAAACATGCGAGCGGCCGGGCGGGGGCAAGCACGCGGCCATTTCTGCCACTTTGCTGCTTGAAATTCGGAGGCTCGGGTATGAACACAGTTATGTTGTGGAATTCGTCGTACACAATGTTGCAAATAAATAGAAAAACATTAACAACAATATGATGGAGTTGCAACGAGCAGGCGGGTTTTTCACCAACCAAACAGTTATTTGTGCCATAAGCGTGTGTGTGTGCGTATGAGCACGCGCTCTTGTGTGTGTGTGCTAGTGGAAGTTAGTGGCGCATAGCGAAAATTAAGCAACAACTCATTAACATAGCTGCATGCCAACACTTTTGCCACATGAGCGACATGCAAGCGTGATACTGTTGTTGGCTGTTGGCGCGATATTGTTGTTGCCGGTGTGGGTCTCGTAGCACAGTGGTATCAGCAACGCTGTCAAACTGACATAACACGAGCTGTGCGCGCGCGTTTGCCTGTGTGTGCGCGTTTGTTTATGTTGTTGTTGTTGTTGTTGTTTGTGACTTTTGCCAAACTCTGTGTGCTCTTGATGGTGTTGGTGTGCAACTAAATTGTGTGACATGTGGCAGCGGACTATAAAACACGCTACACCAGGCGCTTATGCATGAAGCCACACACACACATACACATAGTCATATATGTAGAGGACATGTACGTATGTGTGCGTGTGCGGAGTGGTATTTATTTGACAACGAAAAGTCGTAGGTTATGTTGGCGGGAATGCGAAAAGCTGCGCTTGTCAGCTGTCGTGTACAACTATTTATGGTTGTATGTGTGTGTGTGTGTGCGTGTGCCATGCCCGCTGCCGCACATCATTTATATAGCAGCCACACATATGCACATGTAGACATAAAGTATTTTTCGTGCATCACTGCCGCTTTGAATGATGGATGCATTTTGTGCGCCGTTGTCATTTTCGTGATTGCTCAGCTAAATTGCCACCGACCTCTGCACCGCAGCCGCTGTGTCTTTGCCGCAAGCATTGTTGCACACCAATGCAAGTGCCCCACTAATACGGTATACTTACGGTAGTTTGGCATACGGCGCATAAATAAAATACAACCGACATATACTTCAAGTCTTCCATCAATTGTCTTCGAAGATTTTGCCACAATACGCTTTTGACAAGATACACGAAATCTCTAATACTCCCTGTACCCTCTCTGATAACTTCTTGCATCTGCTTGCCAATCTCCTACAGCACACTCGCGGATCTTCTGCTTCTCCCCGAAAATTGTCGTGCGTTCAAGTGCCTCTACTTGCCGATATTTCGGCTTACTTCGATCGCTTGCTAACAACGTTGGCGATTTTTCGCTTCAGTTGCGCTTCCAGTGCTGCTTCTCCTATCCCCCCTACATGTATCGTCTCTGCCGCCTGACTTGTGGTAACATTCTTGCAGCAGATTGCTGCTGTGCTTTTACTAGCTGTATGCCAAATATTTTACAGAAACAAAAAATTACATACTCACGTGTGGGTGAATGTGTGTTCGTAAGTTTGCCAAAAGTTATGCTTTTACTCATAGCTCCGCACATATACTCATTATTATTATATACGAGTATCATATCATATCATACTTTGCATATTTGCTAAAGATTGACTTTGGCCCTTGGCTGCTAGCTTTAAGCTTAGATTTCTACGTACATTGTTTCTACAGAAAAACAAGAAAAAACAATAACTTCAATTGCATTACTCCTTCACATATACATATACACGATTTCGATCGGTCATTTAGAATGACAGTTCTAAGCTATAGTGGTCGGATCTGAGCTATATGCTCGAAGATTGTAGCTATGCTTTGGATGATAGTCTATACTCAGTTTCTTGAAGATATTTCGTCAAATGAAAAGGCCGATATCAGATCGATATCTTGAAAACTGAGGAGCTGGGTCGCCTATATACAGATGGACGCGGCTAAATCCAGTCAGGTTATCATGCCGATCGTTTATATTTTATAGGATATCCAGGAGGAACGGTGTTACAATTTTTTTTTTTCTGACTTAATATACCTTGTTCAAGAATATGTTCGAAACTTTGTTCAGAACTCATTTCTCTTCGGAAAATGTCACAAAATTCATTCGATGAAGGGGCTAACCACTGGTTAACACGGATATCCATAATTTTACTTAACGAGTAAGTAAAGGAAATATTATATTTTTTGTTACTAATAAAAAAAAAGGTGAAGTCCGGTAAAAAGTCGACAGAGGCCTTAAAATTTGACGTTGAATCATGTTTTGATTATGTTCTCTTAACTTCAAATAAATCTTTTTAAAAATAAAAATAATAACTGAATGAGTTATGAACAAATTTATTCGGAATGTTCCCCTATTATTTTCAAACAGCTGCAGCGTTTCGGCCATGACTCAATGGCATCTATTAGCATTGACGATGATGCTGGAACAATAAACTTTTTGAGAGTGCCTTTAAAAGCGTTGTTAAAAATTTTCTTGAAAATGTGAAAGCTGACAATTACAAAGTCCTTGTGACTGAACTACTTACTGCATATAAAAAAAATGGTTTGCAACATGTCCCTTAAAATTCACTTTCTGGGCTCCCATCTCAAACGGTACCAAGGCAAGTGGAGTTTGCCTGCCGATTACTGCTAGATATTGATAAGGAATAATCCAAAAGCAAAATATCGCCGAAAAACATCTACATAACATTTTTGGATACTCTTTGCTTAATAAAATAATATAACAATAATGTACTTGTATATATTAAACAAAAATCATCATAGCAAAAAAAAAAAAAAAAAAAAAAAAAAAAAAAAAAAAAAAAAAAAAAAAAAAAAAAAAAAAAAAAAAAACACTATAGGTGATAGAAGAAATCTGTAGCTATTTTCTGCATTTGTGGCAAGTTTTAAACAATAAACACTTTGTTCTGTTCATGTCACAAAAAAAGTAGATTTTTCTTTACCAGTATAATATAACATCCGTCTGCCACAATTTATAACAGTTCAATTTCCTCATTTTTGGGAGACTTCACAGTAACTGAGTGATGACAAAGTTAAAGCCTTGGAATAACATTTTTTTATTGACATGACATGACTAATTGACGAAGGATAGCCGCTTTAGTGGAGATTTTATCTTTTCTACGTGTGCGGTAAATAGAGATTCTCGAAATATTTCCACACTCATGTATATTGAGCCCCGCCAAACGATTTTCTAAATGATGGTGGTTTGACTGCTACAGGCTTTGACTAGTGAAAGCATGGTTGGTTCCTAAAACACAAAATTTTTCGAAAAATAGCGTCGCGTCAACGTCTGTAAAGCCGTGCTTTCCGACTACCAAGATGTCATGACGTATTATTACTGACGATAAGCCTTGGATTTATGATTAAGACTCGTAAATAGATGGTCAAGCGGCCGAATATTATGGCAAAGGCGAAGCCAAAAAACCACGTCAAAGGAGGTCAAAAATCAAGGTTATTTTGACAGTTTACTTTGATTATGGAATTCCTGGTTATTTGCCGACAACTCTTGGTTTTTGCACCGCAAATACTGTCTTAATTTTTTGTCAGTTTTTCGCCAAAATTTCTATCAATATCGAGTCGCAACCACCGTATTCGCCAGATTTAGGTCAATGTGTCTTTTGACTCAGCAAACTCAAGCGACCGCTTTGGGGAAACCATTTTGAGCCAATTGAAGACATGAATCGTGAATCGGTACGCCCATTGACTTATATTCCGGAAATTGACTTTAACAACTTTTACGAAGAGTGGAAAAGATGTTGGCACCAGTATATTGCAGACCAGGTGGATTACTTTGAGGGGAACAACGTAGATTGTGAAGAATAAATTAAGAATTTTAAAATTATGAACAAAGTTTTACTATTTTTTTTGTTCATAATGGTATAATAACTCATGTTGCAAGAGTCTAAAAATAAATAATATATGCTTCTGAACATATTTCAAGGCAATTTGTTAAGTTTCCGAAAGTTCTTTGTTACGTAAAAGGATGAAAGTGACAATTTTTATACGTTTCCAGCACCAAGGCACATTATCGTTAAGAAAAGATCTCCTTTAAATTTTATAAAAATATCTCACAGATTGACCGATGTTTTCAAAAGTCAAATTCAAAGGATTTACTTTTAAGAAATTTTTGCCTCCAAAGCTCGGAGCAGGCTAAAAACCCTGGCTGTCTCTGCAAACATTTAATTCTTTGCAAATTCAAAAGGACGGTGAAAACTAATTTTTTTTTTTCGGTGCGGATCTTTCAGAACTGCTGCCGCTGGAGATAAATGCCTGAAACTCTATAATGATCGCGACCACACATCCTTGTCCCTTCTACAAAGTCGTGTGTAGTGTGTTATAAGCGCAATCAATGTGTTTTTAGACACTGACTACAACTACAGGTAGTCTAATATTCCATCAATGGCACTCTTCGGAGTTGCTTAACTAAGTAGCACTTCTGTCAACTGAAAGGGCTTAGAAGTGCGAACTTCACTCGTATAAGCGTTTGCATACTCATTATTGTTCATTATGCACATTCCATTTATGTATGTATATGTGTGATTGGCTGCTTGCAGCGCTTTTCGATGCATGCAACTATGCTTTGTTTTTGTTTTCCTTTCACTGTCACTGTTGTTGTTTATGTCTGCACTGGCTGTAATTGCTGGCATGACTAGACATGACTACACATGCCATATATTTGCCTTTATTTGTATTGTTTATGCATTTTGATGTCGATAATTTCTGTTGTTTTTGTTTTTAGCACAATCGTGTTGTTTGACTTTTGCTGCGCCACTCTGTGTTCCTTTTTGCAATGTATCGCACGGCGATGATACTGTCAAATATTGTTCTCTTCATCGACGCAGCCCTGATGGTAGCTGCATAAATTCCAGCCGCAGGCCAACTGGCGTACAACGCCGCTTCCGCCGGCTCCACCGACTCTGTCTAAGGATCTGCGATTCCGATGCCAAAGTCAATACGCCGCCAGAGCGGGTAATTTGCATTGCGGCGTATCAACAATTTGCTGCTGCAGCTGCGCCGCATTTTGCATTTGGCTACAACTGCATTTTCTGTTGTTATTGCAGCTGCTCTGGCCCCTACCGCTACCACCGCCATCACCACGGCAGCCACAGCTACTACTAGCAGCTCAAACGATGTCGTTGGCCGTCAGGCATACATTCGCTGTCACTGCCAGCTGATATGTACGCATCCGTGTTTCTATGTGTTTGTGTGTGTGTGTGTGTTGGACGAATGCATGGCACAGCCAACATATTTTAGCTTGAATTTGCCATTTTATTTGAAATATTCGAAAGATTAAGCTTGCATTTTTATTTCTCTGCCAGCATAGCTAAATGCATGCATATACACACACGCAGGCAGATGCCGTTAGTTGCTTCCTTTATGAATGCACAATATATGCAGTTTGTGTTTCTTACTCCCATACATTGTTGCTGCCATTAAGTGGTGAGTCCGGCTTATCTCTGCTGCTATAACTGGAGTCGATTCAAATTCAGCCGGCATGCGTTGCAAGTAAGTCATCTCGGTTGATTTGTGCAAATATTTGCGTGTGTGTGCCGCTGTGTTGGCATTTGTGCCGCCTGAGGTGTGACAGAAGGGCGAACTGCATTTGACTTTGTCATCCAAAAGATGAGCGGCTGTTTGACGGTTGAGCTCAGGTTGAAGCGCACAAATCGACAGCAATCTAATGCATGGAGTTTAAAGTATTAAGGCTTATCAGAGAGTTTAAGTGCTTTAGAATATTAGAATATAATATTTTGGTATTGGCATTTGGAATACTTATTGGCTTTGCTGATGAAGATAATAAAGCTCTGGAAAAAATTAGTGAAATGTAAAACTTGTTATCTAACTGAATATTACTTTTTATACAAGAGATGTTTTAAAATCTAACACTTTTTTACAACACAAAAAAAGAAAATCTTCAAATGCGAAAAATTTGTGTTTTATTAAAAATTTTTTTTTTTTTTTTTGGAGTTAGAAAACGAAGTTTCCTCGAGGAAAACAATTTGAAATATATACTCTCTAAAACCTCAAACTCAAAAACGAAGAATATGTATAGAGCATAATATATAATATTGACGTGCGATTATTTATTATGTGATTTACAAAGTAAAGCTTATAAAGAAAGAGATAAATTAGCGATATAGTCTTGATTAGATTTATAATGAGGCGTACAATGTGAGCTACAGTCTATTTCGCCTTTTTGTTACTACCTTACTAATAACTACCTTACTACTAATCTAATCCATTTACATTAAGGTGATTAGATAAGGCACCTGAACTGATAGAACAATACCATCTTTCATTTCCTTCTTCTCCACTTTCTTCTTGCGATGGCAGAGCAATCAGAGAATTAATGCTTTGGTGCATCCATCGTGAGATCATAGAATTGAGGACACTCTGTCGAGCAGATCTCCATTTTCATCTGATCTCTCCCCGGAATTAAAACTTTATCCTTCCTCTACTTCCAAAGACGGGTACTGAATCCAATACTCTAAGAGCTGGAGTGTTCTTATGCAACCGTACAATATAATCTAGCCAGCATAGCCTCTGTCTCAATGATTTGATGAACTCTCTCAATGGTGCCGTATGTGTCTACAGCTTACCGTTCCATCGTCTGCAGAGTTCACCGTTGCAAACGCGCAGAGGACCATCAATTTTCCGGGAAATCTTCTCTTGAACACTTATAAACGCCGAAATAGCAGATGTTAACATTATCCATGCAGCAGATAGACTGGGCATCCAGATGAGGTACACTTCTTTACGTTCCGATAGACAATTCAAACGTTCTCTACATGCCTTCACCAGTAGCGAATTAATGTCGTCTATAGTTGCGTTGGAGTTTTTTCTCTACGCACCGACTTTCTATATTTGTGGAGAGTTTAGTGCGTGGTGCTATGACCCCTGCACCAGTTCCCTCTTATGTATACCACTTGATTTTACTACCCCTATGCAGTAGATCGATAGGGGAATCATTCTATTCAGTCTTACTTATAAGCGTTACCTTGAACTTCTTGGAGAAGTTTACCCTTTTGGTAATACTGTCCCCGGGGAGAAAAGACAATGGTATTACACTACTTAATTCCTTATTCGCTGGGATGAGATTATCTTTCCTCTGCCTTGACTACCTGACCGATTACTAGGCGAAGTGGTGTTACTTCAAGCATGCCTTCAAGTGCTGCCGTTGGGCATTTGCGCATGGTACCCGACATACAGGTGTATGCATGTTGTTGCAGCTTCAATAGTTGGAGCCCTTCCGAAGCCCGCGATGCTTTTGCCACATTTGCGGTTATAGGGTGCACAATCATGATGTACAAACACCTGGTAATTCTTAATTGCAGCCACAGGATTTAACAGTCAATCGATTGAGTAAATTTCTTGAGGCCGGGCAGGAACCGACGTCTCTTAAATGGGTTTGTGATCATCTTCGAAAGGTTGATATTCAGCTCAACCAGTTTGCACCATCCTTTAGCCAGGTTTAGACCCCTCAGCTATAATATCAATGTCATCCGCATATCCTTGACAGCAGATCCATTATCTTTTCCAAACTAATAGGTCGCCCACGACAAGACCTCTTTTAGTGCCAAGGCGAGTCCTGGAGACTTAAAATTCGCGAACAAAGCCATAGCCCACTTGATTGAGTCTGCAGTAAACAGTTGCCTTGCGACTACCCAATCTATTATAAGTCAAATGACTTCTGTTCGATACCTGCAACGCAAAGGTAGCTCCTTTTCGTGCTGTCAGCGAAAAAGTTAATATTTTTCAAATTTGGTGGATGGCGGCATGGTGAATGGCCAAGATTTTCCACGCCTAAAGCCACACTGACATATTTCAGTCAGTTTGTTGACGCTTAGTCTTTCATCTTATTCTACCGTAATTGGCGCGAATCGTGAAATCGTCGTATCGACCCGATTTTATCTGTTTTTGCCAGGAGCCACATACTTAAAAGTGTTATCTGGGTTTCATTAAGGCACCTCACATACAATGACAAATCATATGGGCGGAGGGTCTACCAGTTACATATAAAAGTTCATACTTGGAGAGCCTTTCTTAGACATGTCTATCAACTAATTTCCGAGAGAACCAATCGGAAATAACAATCGTTTGTTTTTTTACCCACCCTAATGTACAGAGTACTTACATCTGTAGTGTTTTTCGCTTTTATTAATTTCTTTTGGCTTTCAGATTTTCAGTCACAACAAATCTATCAAATTTAAGTGATAGCCTAATCACATCTGTCAAGAATTAACGCAAGTTTCCCAAACTTGAAACTTCGGCATCATTTTCCTAACTTTCGCGAGTCACCCGCTGAAGTGGTCTATGAAATTGGTGCTTGAGCAGCGAAAGAGAAATATTGAAATATGAAGCCTAATGAAACTTTAAAATGTGAAAAATAACGTTACACAGAGGAAGTATGAAGGGAACTAACTCCAAATTCAGAACTGTCATACTTCACGAAATTCAAGCAAACAAGCGCCATGAAATAGAGGACTAAAACAAGCACATGGAAAACGCTGATGGAGCCTGAAATAAATGCGCAAATAAAAGAAAATAATTTGATGAAATTTTGTAAAATGACCCGCAACACGAAATGGGGAAAACTTCCTTAATCAGTGGCGCTGGTATTGCCGAACTCAAATAGCTGGCAAAGAAACTTGGTCCCGGCGAAACAAGAGTCAGCCACGACCAAGCCTAACTTTTTGACAACTTTGCCAACAAACAAGCAAATAAATATTAAAGGAGAAGCTGCGAAAAAATGGCAAAGAGGAAACGGAAAAATGCAAACCGAGATTCAAAAGAAAACGAAACTGACACTCGAAAAGGAAAATGCAGTTGGAAGGAAAAAATACTGACAAGGGTTTGGCGAAAGTATAGTTATACCCAGCATACTCGTTGAAAGGTAACGGCTGTTTCTGTGAAAAACCGAAAAGTAGCGAAATGCACAATGACTGAACCGAGTGGTCCCGAACGCCACATTTCGCTTCACATTACAAGATTTTCCCAAAGTCAAGCGGATACTTTAAGCTGAGATGTGGAAATGGACAAAAGGTGCTGTCTCTAGCTCAGTATGATAAAGTAGCTTAAGTCCACTTTTTCACTTTTGCTAAAGTCAACATTTTCAGTTATTCTGGTCAACTTGGTGAAGAAATGCAATTAATAGATGTGCTCGAATTTTGACCAGAAATCCAAACCTTCAATTAGTTTTATGCTAATCTCGAACTATATTTATGAAGATATATCCTATCCAAACTTCACAAAATCATTATACTCTAACTGCTGCAGATGTGGGGCATAAAAAGCGTGTTTTGAAATTCTAGAAGTTTTAAAGCTAAATATACCGTGAGCGTGAATCGCCAGTGAGCGGCGTACGAAGGAATCCACACGCCTGGGCGCCGAGCGGAATCACAGAGGCACACACACCCACATTGCAGCGTATGAGGACACTTGATGGCAGAGGCGTGCATTTCTGCGGACGGGTAAGTGCGCGATTGTAAAACTAGTCCTTGCTGTTTGTTGTTGTTGTTGGCAACTTTAGAACATTAGTCAGCTGAGCTGCCAGCACAACGCCATTTTACGGCCGACAAAATGCGAGTAAAAAATTGACAATAAACCAAAAAAATGCATTATGGTGGGGCCAAAGCGACGAAATAGAAATTGGAGCAATCACAACAACAACGACGACGTTTTGCATACAAACAAAGCCAATGCGATTGTCATAAAAAATTGTCTCGGCCATTATTTTCATGCTCCCACGCTGCTTTTGCACAAAACTCTCCAAAACGCTGAAAAAAGTTCTTACATTTTTTACACCCACTTTTATTATTATTATTATTTTTTTTGTTGGAGGGTTTTTGTTCACATCCTCCTTCATGCCATTTCGGTCAGATTTCTTGTTATCTTACATGCCCATTGTGCATTTTGTCAGGAGGGAAAATTGCAGGCCCTGCTTTAAAACAAAGAAGCGCAAAAAATCTCTGAAAATGACAAACTCATAAAAAAATTTAAAATGTAAATCCGTTTTGCGCATTTTATATCATGCAATTATTCTTTTTTATTTGTCATCATCATCTCTGTTACGATGTCGCGCGTTCGTCCAACGCCTCGCCGTCCGTCCCCAGCCATTCACTTACATATGTACACAGTCGAAAAGCGAGCAAGAAGCATACATCCGCCTCCATCATTCATCGCAAAAGTTGGCGCAAAATCTTTGCTTAAATTCCCGTGCCATTCTTCAGTTTTTCCAACCTCCCACCCTTCCGCTCTGCCGTTTTCTTCGCTTGGCATTTTTATGACCTTCATTAGTTGCATTCACACCTAACGAATGCGATTGCTTGCAGCCGGCATTTATGGTTTGTTTACATGAAACTTTTCCGTTGTCCGTATTTTTGAATGAATGGAATTTTCATGAAACGTTCAACCATGATTTACTTTTTATAGACGAAAGTAGCCTCCTGCTAACGGGATGAGCCGTGGCACTGGCGTGGTGCTTGCGGAAAAGGCAAAATGTGTTGTAATTAGCTTCATTTCTTTTGCGGCTTTCGTGTCAGAATTGGCCCAAAAATTATGGTGAGTTTGCTTTCATGAAAGCGTGATATATCCGATTACTTAAAACCATTCTAATATTTATATTTGTAAACGCATTACTCGGGTGCCAAACTAGGCCCTAAGAGATTTCACTACATTTAACGAATTTATTGAACTTATTTCCGACATTATTTTGGGCCGCAGTCTTTTTATCATATTAGTACCCATGTCGTTTATAAAAGAATGAAATTCAATATATTGGGTATTTGCGAGAAAGGGAAGCGGACGGTTGGACAAATCTGTATTAAAATGATAATGGCTGGACAAAGATCGATATCTTTCTCATTTGTATTTAGTGTTAAACCATTCAGTAGTACAAAATAATATTGTATACTCACTTACTTAATCACACATATTGCTGAGTCGAAATTCACTATATTAGGAAAATCCGTACTGACTACGCATGAAAAAGTACTTACACCCCATTTTAGAAATATTTTATATATTGCATATGGGAAGACGATTTTTAACCATTTTCGGCTCTACAGTTAAACGGAATTACCGAGGTCAGCCACTTCGGCATAACGGGTCTATCAGAAAATGTGATCCGATTTCATTCAGTTCAAATTCCAAATGTATATTTACTTATGTATATAAATATTATGTATAATATCGTTATCAATAAGACGTAAACTTCTGATATTTAGGGGAAAATATGGAACTCCTGTGTGCTAAGTTTCAGCTTTCTGGATGAAAATATAAGGTATGAAATATTTTTCAAATAACGGGACTTTGGGATGCAAATACTTCATTCCATTTAAATACGTACGTTAAGCACAAAGCAAAGTGTAAACTTAGAGTCGAAGCTATACAATTTTCGATACATCGTTTTTTTTATATTACATAAAAAAAAAAAAAAAATTGTCCGCCTAAGGGTTGATTGTAACACTTTAATCTACCTCAGATATACATGAAGTATCTACAGATCTATCTATAATCGAACCACGGTCACACATACAAAATGCTATTAATGTTAGAGCTATAATTAGGTTACCGATGTAAAGGTCTAACTACCGCGAATTACGGTAGAGAGGGGTTCTTGGTTTGAAAAATTTAAAATACTTTATGTGGCCTCGGCCCCTATAGAGAAAATGGATGAAATAGGATGAGCCCTCTCCCCATATAATGGTTATGTTGCAAACTTCAAAAAGTACGATACCTTGTTAAATAAATATGATTACAGCATTAAATTTCGAATCCTGTGTTATAGATTGGCCATAGGAGCCGCTGTCAAAATTGGTTAATGACGCCCTTAGGCGAAATCGAATATTAGTAACTATTCGAGTCCTTTGTACCCATTATCGGACATATTATTATCCAAACATTCTTCAGTTACCATGAAGAAATGGATGCAATCAGTTTATAACCACATCTACTCCACATAATTCTTGAGAGCCGATGATAAATCAAACTTTATTGTCATTTTCATTTTAATGAAAATATTGATAAAACGCAGAGATCTGTAACTGAAATTTGGAGAGACAAATTTTATGTTAAGAGTATGCTCTTAAGCAGAACTTAATCGGGCAGGCACCATTTTCTATAAGAGTGTACAGCCGCTGTCGTATGCCGATGATATTGTATGATACCGCGCCAGACAGGAGCAAATCAAATGGGCTTGGCAGTGAACGAGCGCAAGACGAAATATCTCCTGCCATCAAACAAACAGTCGTCGCACTCGCGACTTGGCACTCACGTCACTATTGATATTCATAACTTTGAAGTCGTAGATAATTTCGTCTATCTTGCAACCAGCATCAGCACCAACAACAATGTCAGCTGAAAATCCAACGCAGGATAACTCTTGCCAACAGGTGCTACTTTGGACTGAGTAGGCAAGGAAAAAACAAAGTCCTCTCTCGACGAACAAAAGCAAAACTCTATAAGTCCATCATTATTCCCGTCCTGCTATATGATGCAGAGGCTTCTATGATGACAACAACAGCTGAGTCGACGTTGCGAGTTTTCGAGAGAAATTTTCTGCGAAAGATTTGTGTTCTTTTGTATATTGGTCACGGCGAATATCGCATTCGATGGAACGATGAGCTGTACGAGATATACGACGCCGCTGACATAGTTGGTGGTGCTAATTGGATATTCCAAGCGAAGCCAGACCCGTCTCTACCTGGTCCTTCCAACGGAGTGGAGGTCTTCCTCTTCTTCTGCTTCCCCCGGCGGGTACAGCGTTGAATACTTTCAGAGCTGGAGTGTTTTCGTCCATCCGGACAACATGACCTAGCCAGCGTAGCCGTTGACTTTCCATTCGCTGAACTATGTCAATGTGGTCGTATATCTCGTACAGCTCATCGTTCCATCGAATGCGATATTCGCCGTGACCAATATGCAAAAGAACACAAATCTTTCGCAGAAAATTTCTCTCGAAAACTCGCAACGTCGACTCAGCAGTTGTTGTCATCGTTCAAGCCTCTGTACCATATAGCAGGACGGGAATTATTAGTGACTTATACTATTAGTGGTGCTTACGCTGGTTTCAAGATAGACGAAATTATCTACGACTTCAAAGTTATGACTGTCAACAGTGGCGTGAGAGCCAAGTGGTGAGTGCGACGACTGTTTGTTTGAGGACCTCGTTCACTGCCATACCCATTTGTTTTGCTTACTTGTCTAGTCTGGAGAAAGCAGAACTAACGGCGCGGGTGTAGAGGCCAATGATATCAATATCATCGGCATACGCCAGCAGCTGTACACACTTACAGAAGATGATACCTTTTCTATTTAGTGCTGCAGCTCGAATTATTTTCTCCAGCAGCAGGTTGAAGAAGTCGCATGATAGGGAGTCGCCTTGTGTGAAACCTCGTTTGGTATCGAATGGTTTTGCGGGGATGCCAAATTCAGACATCGCAGCATAAAGGCAGCTCCTTTTCGTGCTGTCGAAAGCAGCTTTGAAATCGACGAAGAGGTAGTGTGTATCGATTTTTCTTCCACGGGTCTTTTCCAAGATTTGGCACATGGTGAATATCTGGTCAGTTGTTGATTTGTTAGGTCTAAAGCCACACTGATAAGGTCAAATCAGTTTGTTAACGGTGGGCTTTAATCTTTCACGCAATACGCTCGATAGGACCTTATATGCGATGTTGAGGAGGCTTATCCGCAGATAGTGGGGTATCCGTTTTTATGGATTGGGCATAGCACACTTAAATTTCAATCGTTGGGCATACTTTCGTCCGACCATATTTTACAAAAAAGCTGATGCATGATCCTTATCAGTTCTTCGCCGCCGTGTTTGAATAGCCCGGCCGGCAATCCATCGGCTACCGCCCTCTTGTTCTGCAGGCGATGATGCTGTATCAGTTCGTGTAGCACAACAATTTTTCGCTTCCGTTTTGGAAATTTCGCTTTGCATTGATGGAATGATGTCTCTAGCAGAAAAATGACAAAAAGTGGTTGATACATATGTTACATATTTGTTTATTTATTTATTTGTATAAATATAAAAAAATAAGTTGAAGTTTGATCAGAAATACGAAAAGACTTTTTCGACTACCCAATTCATACATATCAATTTTATGCCTTCGTTTGGCTTAATCCTTGCATAATGAAAATATCGATAAATACAGATGCGAGAGATATCTTAAAAACTTAAGTACCCGTAAAATACTGAATATACTATAGTTGAACATGGAAAGGGTGTGGAATCGGTCCACGAATTACCCCAGCTCTCATATACTACATACGAGCTGTGTTCAATGGATTATAATAAACTTTATGCTACATATTTTGGTCATGAATATGACGACCAAAAGCTGCTCAGAATCCAACATTCGATTCGACGCTTGTGACAGATTATTTGACCAAAAATCAAATTTTAACCATTAACCACTCCCCGTATTCACCTGATATGGCACCGTGTGACTTCCTCCTTTTGGGAAATATGCATTTGCCCATGAAAGGAGAGCGTAAAGCAGACGTAGAGGTCATTCAAAAGGTTTACACCGGCATACTGGCGGCCATACCGGCCAACGAGCTAAAACACTCGTTCGACATGCTTTTGGAATAAAATAAATAGAATTAATTTTTTTTTGAATAAAATAAATTGATTTTGCCGAAAAAACCATTTGTTCTGGTTTTTTTTAAGTTCTGTTTACTTTGAAATGCACCTTGTATAAATATCTCGACATCCAAGCAAAATTCGGTAATAAGAGTTAGTGAGTCTATAACCTAAATATCAATAAATAATTGTTACTCGCGAACTTAGGACTTCGTAACTTGTTATCTATAAATTTAGTCTGTAACGTTCAAGAGGGTCGCTGCAGTGTTCCTAACTTTCCGAAGTTTTTTGATCAAATTGCTGAAGCTCCATGTAAATGTTAAGTCGAATGACTATATCATCTCTTCCGTTCCAGCCTACTTTACGCCAACTTTCAGCCCGACCACTCGATCCAACGTGCATGTTATCTGTGAAATATTCGATGTGTGATTTCATTCATGAGCGCACACAATCATCAAACTTAGAAACTCCAACGAAAAAGTAATTAAAAGTTTACAAAAAGGTTCGCCGAATGATGCTTCTTGCTTAGCTATGACTATGACATATTTCACACATCGCAACTGACACTACAACGCTGTCAACACACATTCCAGCTGCATACATATGTGCGCGTATCAATAGTACGATTATATATACTATGTAAGTACGTATACCTAAGCAGTGTGTGCTAACAAGTGTCTGTGCAGATAACTGTCAAATTCATTGCGGAAATTGGAATTATTGAACAGTCAAAGCAAGCGTGCGTCACACCAACAACCGAATGTGGCTGCGTGTACTTACATATGCACAGTTATTTGGTATCTTGCATTTCTTTGGTAAATGACAAACTTTCCCGAAATTATTGTATGCAACCAGGGCGGCCAAAGTGCAATATGAATGCTCTCGGTCGAGTAATCCACCGGATTCAAAACGGTTAATTTATGTACAATCATACGAGTATGTTCTCTTTGATAAATTTGCTTACATTTAGCTGCGTTGTTACTGAACGAACTGGGCTAGTGCAACGTCAGTTAGGAGTTAATGATGTCTTTTACAAGTTTAGGTCCATAGCTCTCGGTAATAATTACTGAAGGTGCTCGAAGTGCTGTCAGGAGATAGTTCGTGAAAAATGTGAAGGGTGACAGTGCGAAATTTTCGAAAAATTATTTTTTGCTTTCATTATCGGATACATTTCCTTCAATTTTTGAAATTAAAATTCTTACTAAAGGGTTTTCTGTAGAAAAAGAACAAAGTGGGGAACGGAGCGACTTCAATCTTTAAACGTATTTTTCTCAGAATGGTGTCTATCAAAACATTTTCCACTCTCGAAGGAAGAGTTTTGAAGATACATAGTTCCAATTTGTAAAGAACATTTTAACGTGAAATCTTCCTATTTCTTTTCCACGAAAAACTGTAGGAAAAAAGTTCCAAATTCGATACATTTTGTTCAAAATACCGCCACTTTGTCAAATATCATCAATGACTTTTCGGAGGGTCACACTGAGACGATCCTTTAATATTAAGGCCACAAGAAAGGTGGATGAACGTCAAGCCAAAATCCGCATCACAGCGAAGTTCTTCAAAATATCGCTGATTTTCGCTCACACCCGGACAGAAGAGAAGGACGATGAGACCAAAGAAGACTTCTATGAGCGCTTGGAGCGCACCTATGAGAGCTGCCCCCGTCACGAAGTCAAACTCGTGCTTGGCGACTTTAACGCCAAGTGGAACCCTTTGACACAACGGTCGGTAAATCCAGCTTCCACAAGGAAACATCGAAAAATGGGTTGAGGCTGATCGACTTCGCCGGGGCCCGAAATATGGTCATCTGTAGTACTAGATTCCAGCATAAGAAGATTCATCAAGCTACCTGGCTGTCTCCGGATCGAAATACCACCAACCAGATTGATCAAGTTCTGATAGACAGAAGACACGTCTCTAGTGGTCTAGACGTGCGTAAGCTCCGAGGTCCTAACATGGACTAGGACCACTATCTTGTTGCAGTCAGGATTCGCACCTGCATTTGTGCAGTAAAGCCACACTAGTAAGATTCAACCAGTTTGTTAATGGTAGGCTTTTGTGATTGCCTTAGGACCTCGGAGCTTACGCACGTCTAGACCACTAGAGACGTGTCTTCTGTCTATCAGAACTTGATCAATCTGGTTGGTGGTATTTCGATCCGGAGACAGCCAGGTAGCTTGATGAATCTTCTTATGCTGGAATCTAGTACTACAGATGACCATATTTCGGGCCCCGGCGAAGTCGATCAGCCTCAAGTCACCACCTCTTCGTCGAATTCAAAATTGCCTTTGACAGCACGAAAAGAAGCTGCCTTTATGCCACGATGTCTGAATTTGGTGTCCCTGCAAAATTGATACGGATATGTGAGCTGACATTGAGCAACACCAAGAGCTCCATCAGGATCGGGAAGGCCCTCCGAGCTGTTCCATACCAAATGAGGTTTCAGACAAGGCGACTCCCTATCGTGCGACTTCTTCAATCTGCTACTGGAGAAAATAATTCGAGCAGTAGAACTAAATAGAGAAGGTACAATCTTTTATAAGAGTGTACAGCTGCTGACGTATGCCGATGATATTGATGTCATCGGCTTCAACAAACGCGCCGTTAGTTCTATTTTCTTTAGACTGGACTAGGAAGCAAAGCAGATGGGTCTGGCAGTGAACGAAATATGTCTTGTCTTCAGTCGTTGCACTTGCTACTTGGCTGCCACGTCACTGTTGACAGTCATAACCAGCATTTCCAGCAACAACAATGTCAGCCTCGAAAACCAACACAGAATAACTCTTGCCAACAGGTGCTACTTCCGACCGAGGAGGCAATTGAGAAACATAGTCCCCTCTCGACGAATAAAAACCATTTTATAAAATGATATGAAAGAAATGCAACTCCCCAACTTGTCTGCAAGAAATACATAATAAATACCTACTTATATGATCGGTAAGTATTTTAGATAATTATCAATAGTGGTAAGTAGACCCCAATCATTTTTATAGAGTACTAGCTGATGAACAACATTTTTTGGTTTCTGTTCCGGTGCGTGAATGAACAGAGAAGGTAGTTCTCCAACTTGTGCCCGTTTTCCGCCTCGTGTGAAGAACATTGCATTTCCAAATTTATGCCACACATTTGTAGCGATTATCCCTGTGCACTGATGATTGTCATCTCAAATGCAATTTTCCTTAGAAACTGTAAAGTTTTAAGCCGGAATGGGAAATTGATAGAACTCAAGGAATTTGTAGAATCAAGCATTCTGCCCTCTTGCATTCCATATTGCGAAACATAATAACGACAGATTCAATTTGAGACGCATATGATGCGGTGACATACCAAGCATCTTCAAATAAATTAAAAATTCCACGGGATAATTCATGGCATCGTCTTCGTGCACTTAAGGAATATTAGTTACGATAATTTGGCCAATGCCCAGTCATTCGTGATGAGTACATCTTTCGCGAATTGATAAACGGCGGATGGTATTAATACCAAATCCCCGGGGGTATCAGCCGGAATTGACCCATTTCCAATTTTTAGCGAAGACGATGTAAAATGTCTGTAGCAATGTAGTTTTTTTTCGTATCCCATAATTGACGCGGAATTGAAGGCTGATATGTCGACAGCATTATCGCGAAAAGTGTGCGAACCTCATTTGCATTCCAGTGATTAAGATGTTCCAGCAATTGTAATTGCAAATGAAGTTGACAATAACAATCGAAGGTAGAAACAATCGCCGTTTTTCATGTGGATTGTGTAAATTCGTCCTAATGCATTGGTTTGTTGAATAGAGCAATGTTCTCGCAAACGGATCATTGACGAAAGTTGAGAAAAAACTCGTTATTGTTAATTTTGCTGCTGACGGTGTATCCACTGGCTGTACTGTATTCCCTGGGTTGAAATAGACTCTTTGATCATTCTCCAACTTAACTGCGAGACGCGCAACACTCGAAAAACGCAGTTCACGTATGGACCGTATCATTCAAGACCAATAACCGCCATGTTCCTGTGGTGACATATTTACAAACGTATTTTATCGATAACACAAAACTGCAATACGAAACATTGACATGACTTTTGAATGTGAATTACACAACAGTGACGAATATGGTACGATCCATACGTTGTCAACTTCGAAGTGTTCTTAACTGCGATATACACGCCTCTAAATTGAATGCTAAATGTTCTGTCATGTGAGCGACGCCGATATAGTGGATATCCATCATTTCTAGTTTGTATTTCCGAAAGAAAAGCACGTGGATAGTGTTTCGTGCATTTAGTGTTAGACGTACAACCGAAGTGGGATTGTTATATTGGTTTTCGAAACTTCGAATAATACTGGATCTTTCTCTGCATCAGGAATTTCCGCAGAAATGATTTCATAAATTTTATCTGGTGTAACCACCATCCACCATCCAAAGAAGAATGTGTGCGCGCTTCAAACCTCTCTTTTGCCACTCAATAGAGTACATCTAGCATCTAACAGCACCACATGTGCGATGTTGTAACTATTATTTGAAAAGTCGTGCTGTGACATCGTGACGATCGCTTGCTGATTGACCACGATCCATAATTCCGCATGTATGTCATCGCATCCTGGGAGTGCTCGGTCATGTGCCTTGGGCTGCCATACATGGATGGMAAAAAAAAAAAAACGCCGATCGATATTAGCGCGACCACGAAGAGGATCGTAACAAATTACAATCTGTAATTGATTACTTTGTGTGAAACATACATAACATTTACACTGAATAATTTTCAATATTATTTATAATATAATATTATTATTTTGAAATAATTATCAATATTATTATTTTGAAAAGCCAGGATAAAGAAAGTAAATGACAAATTTGAACGATTTAAATAATTAAAAACCAAAACAAAAAACTTCAAAGAAATTTTGTATGAAAAAAATGTTACCTTTTGGAATCCTCCAATTTTTCGACTTTTCCACACGAAAAACATTAGATTTTTGTAATTCCTAAACCTTCCCCGATCCACTGCGAACAACCTCTGAAAATTTCATCAAGATTGGTGAAGCCGTTCTCTTAGCATTACTAACAAACAAACATTCGTTCGTTTGTCTGGGAAAAACAAGTAAGGAAGGGCTAAGTTCAGGAGTCACCGAAGATTTTATACTCTCGCATGATAAAGTGATAATCGAGATTCCATTATACGTCATTTACATATTTTTTTAATTAATAATTTAATTAATTAATTAGATTAGATCAATTTGCGTACTTTGAGTATTGAATTGTATTTTCATTTATTTTAACTGTATTGATTTACCGATATTTTCGGTGAAAAATTAGGTTAGGTTAGGTTAGGCACTGAGTTCTTCGTGTTCGATATCAGGGACCTTGAAAAGTTATAGTCCGATCACAACAATTTTACCTCAGCTCAAATACCGTATTTGTGTAAAGATTTATTCCGCTCATCAATGGTTCCTAATGTATACATATATTATACAGAGAAGGCATCAGATGGAATTCAAAATAGCGTTATATTGGAAGAAAGCGTGGTTGTGAACCGGTTTCACCCATATTTCGTACATGTCATCAGGGTGTTAAGAAAATATTATACACAGAATTTCATTGAAATCGCTCGAGTAGTTCCTGAGATATGGTTTTTGGCCCATAAGTGGGCGACGCCACGCCCATTTTCAATTTTTAAAAGAAGCCTGGATGCAGCTTCCTTTTGACATTTCTTCCATAAAATTTAGTGTTTCTGACGTTTTTTGTTAGTCGGTTAACGCACTTTTAGTGATTTTCAACATAACCTTTGTATGGAAGGTGGGCGTGGTTATTATCCGATTTCTTCCATTTTCGAACTGTATATAAAAATGCCTGAAGTAAACGACTCTATAGAGTTTGGTTGACATAGCTATAGTAGTTTCTGAGATAAGTGCAAAAAACTTGGTAGGGGGCGGGGCCACGCCCACTTTTCCAAAAAAATTACGTCCAAATATGCCCCTCCCTAATCCGATCCTTTGTGCCAAATTTCACTTTAATATCTTTATTTATGACACTTTATAGGTTTTCGGTTTTCGCCATTTTGTGGGCGTGGCAGTGGGCCGATTTTGCCCATCTTCGAACTTAACCTTCTTATTGAGTCAAGAAAGACGTGTACCAAGTTTCATCATGATATCTGAATTTTTACTCAAGTTACAGCTTGCACGGACGAACGGACAGACGGACGGATTTCGACTCTACTTGTCACCTTGATCACTTTGGTATATATAACCCTATATCTGACTCTTTTAGTTTTGGGACTTACAAACAACCGTTATGTGAACAAAATTATAATACTCTCCTTATCAACAATAAAAGGCATGTTTTTAGGGGTTTTCCGGCAATTATTCGAATTTTTTCGCCGTAAAAACCATCTTTGAGCCTCAGCGAACATTTAGAAGAGAGAATTGGCCAAATTGGTCCGGGCGTTGTTGAGTTATGCGATGCGAATCCACATTTTGCGATTAATTTTTACATATTATATAAGATATTATATATGATCTGAGAATGTACAGACTAAAATGAAGAAATACTTTGTTTCTTTATTTCCGTTGTCAACAAATGTGTAAGCAATAAACTATAATACACTTTAGCAACGTGCTTTGCTCGTGTATGAAAATAAAATAAGAATTCATGTTCGCCGGAACGAACCGCCCGTAAATGGAAGAAAAACTAGCAGAATTAACATGTAGATTAATTTAATAAAAAATGTGTGTCAGAGGCATGAGAGTGTGAATTAAGAGCTTCCACGAATTTTCAGCTGAAACCGCAACGGAAGAGCGAAGACCAGAGGAGGAGAGTGGAATTTATTTGCAATTACGACCAACAATCGCGGGCGATGCTGCATGTTCTCCTGTCGTGTTGCATATACTCGTATTTACTTGTGGCGGAAAAATTGTCGTTGGCTCCTTGCAACGCACACTAATGAAGATTACACAAGCAACGCGCGAACGAATAATTCGTGAAGTGTGCTAATTTTTCGCCGACAACCCAGTGTAAAAACCTAAGAAGAATATCTGGTACTTTCGCTTATAGGCATATAACTACTTTCTAGAACGATTTATTGAACAATGAAATTTATGGAAAATTGAAACCCAATTGAAACCCTTAGCAAAAACAAATGTCTAGCTATATCTCTATAAGGAAACATTCTCGGCATGAATTTCTTCTGTATTACCTAACTTATCTGAAACACTGATGGGTTCCTAACTTCTTTGCGGCAACTCATACAAAATATAATATACGTACATCCAATATTGCATGAACATTCGATTGTACAAAAAAATGTGATAACGGTGCTTCGAAATATGCCAATGACAGCATGACAGATGATGAATCATGGATTTACACGACTGAGCCCTAAAGTAATTAGTAGTCGACTGTATGGTAGTTTCAAAATAAGCAAAATCCCTCAAAACTTGTTAGCACTCAAAGCACTTTCATGTAAACGATTGAATGCTCGTTTTTTAGGAAACTGCACATGTCGCAAACATGCTCCTGGAAAAATACAGAGAAGTAAATTATGACTGGTATACAAGCATTTGTTTGTCAGTTGTCTTTCAATAAATTAGGGAAACCAGCCACCGAATACCGATCACTCTTCACCACGATAATGCGAGCTCTCACACATTGACTAAAACCACAATAATGCAGATTTTCGATGATTAATACTTATTTTTTTTTCCTAATTAACGAAATATAAAGGCAACAAACGGAAATATCTAGGAATGATTTCAGGCAAATACAAAAATAAGTCAAAACCAAGTAAGGAAGAGTTAGCCATAGAGGTAAATTAGTAGTGGGAGTGGTTCTAAACCGACGATTGGTAGAAGTATCAGTAAATTCATTGTGGTCCTAAGTCTTTTATGCTAATCGCTTTCAATAACGCATTGGAATTTATAAAATAACAAAGTTTTGGACACTTCAGTTGTCCAATTCTGGCTGGCAGGGCCTCCAAAGTCTGTAAAATCGAAGGTGAGAACCGAAGCTAACACAAACTTGCTGCAAGAAAGGAAAAACCTGCGCTAGTAATCCATAATCAGATAATACTTGTTTACTAAAGCCGAAATGAAGTCTTGCTCCTAACCTCCCACCGGAGTGAAAGGAAATACTATTGGATCTTAATGTGAGACGACAGGGCAAAATGGTGGAAGATCAAGTCTCTCAAGTTGCCTAATTCCCTTTTTTCTAAAAAAAATTATCTAATACTCACATTACCACAAAGTATTTTTTTTGGTATGTTCTGAATTGGTGCTCTTCCATGAACTGAGAGGTTCATAGTGTTTCAAGCTGCTTTGGTGGAGCTGATGAAGATTTTTATCGGAGGGTTCATGTGTTTATAAGAGAGTAATAACTAATATCACTCACTTTATTCTGCAGAAATCCAAAGCATTGTTAGAGATTAGATAGGTTGTGATAAAAACTAAGTTCCAAGTACAACTTGACTAACCAAAAGCAGAAATTATGCAACCACAAACCATTTGAGCGAACGTATGTTAGGTAGCAGTGTAGCTACAGTACTTGTAGATGTGTATGTGTGTTTAGCTGGTATCACTAACTGTCGGCGTACTTGTAAATGAGTGCAGTACGAACGGAACGCTTGTCTAATTGTAATCCAAGTTGTAAGTCGTTTAAAACAGACGAGTCCTTGAATTAATTACCCTCGGAAGTGTTGTAAGCAAAGTGTGAGTCAAGGTAAAAGAGCGTACGAAAAGTGTAGAGAGCTCAATAGCTATGGTTGAGAGCACAACGACTATAAACGAATGGTTGCACTAGTCCAACTGTATAAATAGCGAGCGTGTATTAGTGTAGAAACGGAAATGTGATACTATGGCTAAAAGCTGGGTCCCAGTAGTTGCCACTTCGGTGGATAAAAGGGAGGTTTAGAGTAGTAAAGTGGAATGCAGATTTGCAGAGCATTTTCGACGTTTTGACTTCGAGACAACGCTCCGTGTGGCTGGCTGGATGGCTGCACAGCCATCACTGTCTACGAGATTGACGTTAGACTGATGTGATGTTGGCGATACGGTGGCTGGTTGGATGCTTTGGTGCATGTTTTTGGTGTTGTTGGTAGTGGCTGTGCATATTGTTAGCGGTGTTGTTCAAGCGGTTTAATGGTGAATGGTGTGCAAATGAATAGCAGCGGAAACGGAAATGAAATAAATTGAATGAATGAATGAAATGAAACCGTTGAGTGGTGTTGCCGCCGCGGCAATGACCATTCGGCAAATGGACAATATCTGAGTGCGCCGCGTGCAGCACACAACAACAAAGGCAACAGAAACAGTGCAATTGTCATATAAATGACGACATTTCAATTAAAAAGCGACGCTTTGACGATCCTCATGTTTTAATTTTGTCGAATGGCTTTCGTTTTTTGCTAATTGACCTTTGTAAAGTTTTAGGTTGCTTCTTTTCTTCATTTACGCACTTCCACAATTGCTCCAAATAATACCACACTTGGTCTAGTCTAGCTGAGATCTACTCCAAAATAAATCATTTTTATTCTTTTGCTTTTTTAGTATGAACTGTTCGTCAGCCTCGGAGAATTACGTCAGGTCGTAGTCTCGATCTCCATTTCGGTCTATATACCCTGAATGGAATATTTTATATTTGACACGAGGTTTGTACCACACAAAAAGGGTACCCTATAAAGCATATATATATGTATTTGATCGTGACAAGCTGAGGCTAATTAGTCATGTTCGGCACTCTGTTTGTCTGTCTTTCTGCCTGTATATACACGAATTAGTCTATTTAGTTAGTTGCACATTTGTCACAATATTGATATGTTGGACAATTATAGCATAAAGCGCCCATAAATATTGAACTATCCAACTAAAGTTCTTATATGGGAAACTATTTCATTTGTCAATTATCTTTTTGAAACTTGACGTGGATTATTTCACTAGCCGACAATTTTGACATTTTTTTTCTGCTCTGAAACCAAACTTGTTTTTTTATGTTGCTTTGATAAGGTACATATATAATTTGAATATAAAAAAATTGCAAGGTCCAGGTTAAGAGAAAAATAAAAGTAAAGTTTTTGCAAAAAATATATTGAATATTACAAATTTTTATACCTCAATTTATATTTTCTTGTACTTTTTGAATTTCTGCTGTATTGGTAGTCAGGATTATCACATAAACATATCCAGCAATAGTCTGCCAGCATGCTAGGAGCCATTTGCCTAGATACCTTTTCTCCATACTCAATATGTCTTGGTGAAATCTCTCCCCATGTTCATCACTCACAGCATCTAAATTGGGAGGAAAGAAATCCAAGTGCGAATGTAGGAAATGTATTTTCAGGGACATGTTACACCCCAAAGCCTGAAAATCCGTCAAAAGGCTTGATATGAGTTCTTCATAATCGGGTGATTTGGTGTTACCCAAAAAATTTTTTACAACCTCAACAAATGAAAGCCATGCTTTTTTTTCTAGCGTATTTAGTTTAGAGACAAAGTTTTGATCCTTCATAACTCGTCGTTTGTCTGGCCTCACAAAAATCCCTTCCTTTAATTTCGCATCACTAAGTCTCGGAAATATACTTTTAAGGTATTGAAAACCTTCTCCCGTTTTATCCATTGCTTTTACAAAATTTTTCATTAAACCTAATTTTATATGAAGGCGTGGCAATACAATATTCTCGGGTTCAACAAGACGAAGATTAGACACACTTTTCTGATTAGGTACATAGTCTGTTCTTTTTGGCCACTCTTTTTGGATATAGTGTTTGCTTCGAGCTCTGCTATCCCATTCGCACATAAAACAGCAAAATTTTGTGTAACCAGCTTGCATACCTAGTAACATCCCAACTACTTTTAAATCAGAACAAATTTTCCAAGAATGTTTAGCATACTGTATTTTTTGTAGTAGGTTTTTGATATTTTCATAGGTTTCTTTGATATGTACTCCTTGCACTGGAGGTACAGATGGAAGTTCGTTACCATTATGTAACAAAACCGCCTTCAAACTTATTTTCGATGAATCAATAAATAGTCTCCACTGATCAGGTGAATAGGTACAAAACATTTTTTCATAAGCCCATATACATCTTTGCAATAGACTAGATCATTCAGATCTAGATCAAAGAAATCCACAACACTACTATGGCTAAAAGTTCTGATTTCTTTTTTGGTAATCAAGGTCACGAATCAGATCATTAAGTTCGCTCTGAGTTATCAGATGTGGCTCTGTTGTTGACATTGTTGACCAAAATCGGTGTGGTCGGAAGCATAAACATCAACACTACTTTCTAAGCCACAACTACCACGAGAAGTTGACGGTTTGTTAGAAGTTGAGGTCGTTAAAGTTTGTAGGTAGCTGGTTTTGACATAGACGACACATCTGGGTACTTTATAATATTTCAGCGCCGAATCCAAAGTACGAACGATACGCTACCAACAATCGCGGCGAAAACTTCTTCGAACTTGAGCGTGGATTAAAGCCTCCACACACAAAACAAAATAAATCTGGCGAATTTTTACACTTTCTGGACATTATATTAAACGATTTAATGCAGGAACAATGGGAAACAACTGAGATGCGCATGAGTTAGCGTTTTTTATAAGAGAGTATCCGTGTGGATAAAATAGATAAAATGCGTGAAGACATTCATTAAATGTCACAAAGCTAATACCAGGATTTTAAACCTCCGTTTGACTTTGTACCAGATCCATCAGATATACGCGTATACAAATATTTATATCAATATAAAGGGTTATTCAATTCCTATTGGATAGTGTTTATTCTTTGTTTATTTTTTTATTCTTTGACATTTATTTATTGAAGTTTATCTCTTTCAAATGTCGTGGATACGTCTCAGACGGTTCGAAAATTTCGACTGGTAACTGGCGAATGACACGCGTGATGTTTTACCCGAATCGAAGGGGGATTGTCTGCATAGGTTTAAAACTTATTTCCCACAGAAAAAAGTATAGCTCTTGGTGGCCAAACGACCGACTCAAAGCGTGAAATTATCTGCTGCTCATCGAAGTGTTCTCCCAATAAATCAATTGATTGATGCGATGTGTGGAAAGTAGCGCCGTATTATTGGAACGAAATGTCTCGGAGATCACAAACTTTAGTTTCAGGCATCAAATAGTCGGTTATCATAGTGTAATAATGATTACCATTGACGGTTCAGATCTTACCAGCATCATTCTTAAATAAAACGATGACTCTACCTGCTCACAAACAAACCAAACTGTCATTTTTTCTCGACAGAAGTCGCCATACTTTCTACATTTTGTATTTCCTTAGGAATTTATTAGGTATTTATGAATATTGCTTTGTCTTCATGAAACAACACATATATTTTCTTCAATTGAGCTCGTTTTTCGTTGACTTCCAACGGTCAAAGAACGCTATTTTATAGTCGCTTTTGGATGCCCCATTTTAAGTTAGTAATTAAAAATTATTATATGCATCCACAGACAATGCCGAATGTTACGTTTTTCAATGCTTTGCGGCGGATTCATTTTGTGCCGTCCACTCGGATGACCGTCGATTGATTTTATTAGTGAAATTAGAGAAGTATATTGAATCATTTGATACATATCACTGGAAAACCTCGGTACGCTTGAACATCTCCAAACTCTACTCCGAATCATCAACTCGTATGTTTTTGATCAAAAGAGAGCTTGCCCGGCTCCCACTTTTCACAGAGCTTTCTCATACTCAAATATTAGAGTACCTGCTATGTTAAACAAATTTACTTCAATGTCGTCAAAAATTATTTAGTGTACTGTTTTAAAGGTGTCGTCGGTGACAACCGCCTTCGGCGCTCATTTCTTTACCTCTAAATTTAGCATACCGATCCCAGATGGTTGATTTTGCTGTGGCAATATCCGAAACTCATCATAAAACCAAGTTTTTGCTATAACTGTATCTTTCCACTTGAAAAAAAAAGTATTGTATCAAGACGCGAAATTCCATTTTTAATAATAACAACATTACCTGACAGCTGTCAAGTTTATTTAAGTTTGGGCTAACTAAAAATCATCTAGATTTAATTATGTTTTTATAGAGATGTGTAAGTGTAGAAACATATAATATTTTTCCAGTTTAGTCCCCTCAGCAAATATTTTTATCTATAAAACTCTGTCCATATCAGAGTCCAAGACTAAACTATAGTATCTCCAAACTGAACCGTATATGAGTGCTTAAGATTACGCTATAATTTTCAATATTAAGCAGAGTCTTACTATGAAGACCAATTCAAATTATTTTAAAATTATTTTAAAATTTGAATTTACATTAATTAATTAATGAAAAAAGTTGCCCCATTTTTTCTACTTCCTGCCGACGTATGTATAACACAGCTCCGATATTAAATAGCGCCAGACGTTTGTTCGTTTGTTACCTCATAAAGAATGCATTAAAAGCATTTTCACTAGCTATTTCCACAATTATCTGGCTGACAACTACACCCACTCTCACCACGTTTCGGTGATACGTCTACCACTGCCTCAACGCGGAGCCACCACAGTGCACCACGTTCAGCTTTCAACCCAAACGTCCAACGAGTGCCACTGACTGCTTCCCGTTTCACCACTTTCGACGCCACAAGTGCCACCACAGCTGACACAACGCTAATGGCGTGTCGTGCCGAACGCTCGACGCTGCTGAGGATTTGTTGTGATAGCGTGACGTTGCAACTGTTGACTTTCTGGGGAGCCAGGAGTTGACATACATGGGTAACATGTGTAGGTTTGTGTGCTTGGAGGACGCGGCTCGCCAGGTGTTGGCGGGAAACCACGGCGCCGGTGTCGACGATGAAATAAAAGCGCTGAAGCAGGTTGGCGCTGTAAATTTCCGAGGTGAAACCTGGGGAACGCGTTTATTATGAACAGTGCAAAGGCGCGCAGCGCGTGTGACAGCCATTTTGACATTTCACACATAACTAATATGAATGCGAACATAAGTATATTTAATTTTCCTTTTTTTTTTTTATATAAAGAAGTGCACCCCAAATTTTTCGCGACGAGCAATAATGCGGTTATACATACCTGCATACACAGATATTTGTGTGGCACCTTATAGCATGCTCCTATATATAGTACGTCCTTTATGAGCAGGTATAAAATTTACCGTAATGCTGATAATACGCTTGCTGCTAATGACGTTGAGCGAGTTTCAAATTACTGATTTCAAAGTTGTATTTGTTGTTCACACTCCTTAGATTGCTTGAGGTTTTCATACTTTCTCCAAGATGAAATGTTGAAAGGTCGTCGCTTGCACCGCGTAATTTATGAGCCAATGTGTAGACCACAAAACTCCATGCTTTAGTATGCAACCCAGGAGCTCCCGCAGTCGGCTGTAGGAGTTGCATGAGGTAGTCCTTGAGATTCGTTGAAGGTGCTAGGTGGCTAGGTGGCAATAGGGATATTGCAAAAATTATGATGCCAGCGTTTACATGTATCACATCAACATTCAGCACACGTCCATCTTTCAACGCTTTTGAAGCTGATGATAGACGTTGCCAAAGCGAAACTTTACCCGCGTCCAGGTGCTGGCAATCTTAAGGTAACTATTTGCTATAGTTGTTTTTATTGCAATTGGCGGCACTTGGCTGCAATGCCAAATATTGTTCCCGACTCCAGCTGCTTAGGACTTAGGACAGTGTGGCGATTTTGAAAGAGCAGTTATACTATATAATCTTTATCATTTAGAATTGTATTTATATGATGTGATTCCAGACAGTTTCTGCCCGCAGATTTCTTTTACTTTACTTAGTGAAGCGAGTTTTAAGAATACCGAAAGAAGGCATTGAAAGTAAGTTAAAACAGAAAAAGTTTCGTAAGCTGCAATTTATCACGAATTACTTAATATGCTGCCACTGTTTGATCAGAAAGTCGTTATTCTCCACTGTGATTTATAAACTTTCTGATCTCAGCGCAAATAAACATAATCATAACAATCTGAATCTTCAGACTTTCCTTCGAAAGTGGTCAATCTGCATGATGCTGACTGAAAACAAGTATGTAGGTAAGGTTACTGATCATTCGGGCTCAATTAGCGGCAGCGGCTTTTTGATTCAGTATCGTAAAACCTTATCTTGATATCACGTCCCATTTTTGTGCTCATGAAATTGTTGAAACTACATACTTATATAGGTTATGCTTTTTGTAGATATACAGATGAATTCCAAAAATACAAAATATATTTGTGATACAGCAGTGGACTCACAGAGAAAGAACCGTTTCTTTGCTGCCTTTGAGTTGCAGCTACGACAAGTGCTATTTTAGGCTCTTTCAGCGTTGGTCGCCTTGCCGTGACGGAGAGGCTTAAGTAATAGTAATGTGTGCAAATCAAATTAGTGACGTCTTCGAAAGCTTTACTGATTCTCTATCACATGGAGACATAGACCGATCGATGCTTATGGACAGAATGATCATAGTATTAAATGGTTCAACGACACGAACAAGCTGCGTCAGTAGAGGTACTCCCCAAGGAGGCGTACTTTCCCTATTTTGTTGGTGGTAGCGCTGAATAGAATACTACTTAAACTCAAAGACATAGGAGTTAAAGCAGTAGCATAACAAGTTTATAGAAGTTCGAGGATAGTGCATCAAAGTAATGTATCCAGCGCTAAATGAGCCCAAAGTGGCAACACCCACACCCACCTATTATAGGGTATTCCCATTTTTTACGCTTGCTCTCCGAATACGCAATGTGGTACAATTATAGTAGCTGTACCTGTAAGTCTGTATATACTATACTTTTCCCGGACCTATGTAATAAGTCCCTAGGTTTTGTTTGCTTTTTGGTTCTAGATTTCCATTTAATCTGCGTGTTCAAATTGCATATTGAACCCGAATTATGGATATGTATAGTGGACTTGCCAGTAACCTTAAAGCCATCCCAGCTTTTTTTACTACACTGGAATTGATCTTTGGTAACGACAAAGCTAGTTTGCCTGCTGTACCTTCCTGGAGGTAGTATTCTCCTCCCCTACTAAACCTCTTTTCTATTCACGTCTAAGGAGTTGTCTCACATGGAAGTTCCTATTTCATAGTAATCTGGAGAAAATTTTCCCTTATTAAAGTACTTAGCAAGTTCCGTTTGTAACCATTTCCACGTATTTCCGAAATCCTTCAAAATAAAACTTAAATACGGTCTCATTCTCTTCCAGAAAAGTGTGGCGATTTTGAAATGCCTACAGTCTCTTAAGTTTTCAGTGGAGATAGTGAAAGAATACCTTGATCTCTAAGAGGGACTAACATACTACTTCATGATAAACCCGTATTGGATTCCAGGATACAGATAAAAAGAGGTAACTGTGAAGCAGAGGAACTATTCAGACCAGGTATCGCCGTACAATTAGTCTCCGATAAAAAGGGAGAGGATAAATGCTCAGTCTGCTTGTAGATATTTATTTGATAAACATATAACATGTAAGATACAGGTGAGGCTTTGTGGAGTCTATCCTTAACCCTATTGGAAGTGCGTACAGGTCACTGTCTAAATGACCGCCAACCTAGCAGATTGAGAATATCACAAACCGATTATTGTATGAGCTGCTTAGACATAGAGAAGAAAACACTATAGAACATCTTTAATGCGAATGTAAGGCTGTGTTGTAGAAAAGAACCGCAACTAGCGGCCAAGTATTTCTTGGCGATGTCTCGCAAGTTGCGCAAAAAAAAATTATGTTTTGATGAACATCAGAAGCACAGGGTAGTTCAGAGAGGACATAACATAGTGCTAATATTTTAGTCCCGGTGGTTTCATAGGCTTCCCTACCCTAGGGTTCCCTACCTACAGCATCAAAGCAGTCATAGTAACAAAACATGGAGATAGACTTTTTTCGGAGTAATGAAGGGTAAAGAGAAAGTTCGTAATCGAATCATTATTTTTGACAAACGATTTTTTTGAAAAACGGATTTGACCAAAAGAAACATAATTCGGTCCAATTTTCAGTCGACTGTGTAGTTGTAGCTGTTATATTTTGTTATTAATTGTGCGCAGGAGTATTACCGTTCATGTCCACTGTTCTCTGCTCACCTAGAACATCCCATTTCCTGTGTTAGAGCATAGCTATGGATTGTACATTTTTTGCGGTATTTTATTTAAATAAAATATTCAAATTAGTGGCGAAGTATGCGCTATGCGTGCTTAATGCGAGCCTCCTAGTTGCTAAAACCGCGCCACAAAAGTACCCAGAAAGACGAGGTGTCTATCTGAATTTTTGCATATTCTTTATGTACTTTTTTCAACTTCATTTACTTCGCAATCTTGCGCAATTTCCGTTATATATATTTTTCCATAATTTTGCGGTTGTCTGCCATATTGACATTGCATTCTCCTTGCTGTCAACGCCAGCAACTGGAATCAGGTGTAACACACACACATACTACCGTTTACCTACACCTTTATATGTTATCAGAATTTGCCATGTATAACAACAACGCGCATTCACCGGATCATAATGTCAGCGATGATGATGACTGCTGCCAATAATGTGCCCAACCACTCGATCTTCGGAGACAAAACTAAAATAGTCACTGCTCTCCGTACGCTGGCTATCCGTGGCGGTTTCATACTTGCGCCAAGTTGGCACCTTCAATTGACTTTGCTGCCGCACACCAAGACTTTGCCTGATTGCACCGTTTTTCGCTTTTAACTCCCTCAACTGCACTTAACCCTGCCGCTCGGTCACCCCACAAAAAAATGCATTTTCATGGCACATCCTCATACACAGGCTCTCCCGTCGTCGATTTGAAGCGGGGCACTCGCTTTCGCTCCGCTCCCTTTGCACTAGCTGGTGGAATTTTTGTCAAAGCAAAGTGGCAGAAGTTTTAATTGAACTTTGGCGAGTTTCGGTTCAAGCGCTCCGCCCAATACACCGCATCGCCAACATCTCAAGAGAAAGGACAGGACATCATTCTATGCACTAATGTCTGCATTTGGAAATGTGAAGAGCCGCCAAATGTTGATGCGGGGTGCAAGCAAGTATGCGGTGGCTTTTGAATGCAAGCGGTCGCATAAGAAATTTCTGAAGTTGAATTTTGTTGGAGGAAAAGAAGAAGAGAAAAACAAAGCAGCAAAGAAATTCTTTAATGGAATAATTAAGCATGTTTACCGAAGTTTAAGTAGTGCGGCTGCTTTATGCGCTGCATTGCGGTATTAACAAACTGCAGCTGCTGCCATGAACAAGTTTATGGGGTCATTGAGTAAAGTGGATGTTTACTTTGCGATCTCTTTCATTTATAATTTGAATATTACTCTTTAAAGAGCAAATGGACGCTCTGAGAATATTGAGATAAAAACGCCTCATACAAAACCATTCAAATGCTAAGAGTTACTGTATAATCCACTCTTGAGAAAGCAGAACTAAAAATAGAGTTACCAACGTACGTCAGCAGCTATACAGTTTTTTATTTAGCTCTGCAGATCGTATTATTTTCTCCAACAATAGATTGAAGAAGTCACACGATGGTTGTCTCTTTGTCTGTGGTTTCGTCTGTTTTACTGATCGGGCAGACTACTCTTTGATTCCAATCATCGACCATGCCTTCAAGCTTGTTAGTTTTATCCGCCGTATTTGTATAGCTCAACCGGTAATTCATCGACTCCGGTCTTCTTGCTATTCGAACCTCATCATAGTCGCCCGACATGAAACATCTATTCAATCGATTGTCGAATCAATCCAGGAATTGGGATCCAGATAACGTCTAGAACAATTTCACTGCCGATCGGCAGACTGTAGAAATGTGCCCTTCATTACTTCAGTATGCTCTGAACATCATGACTGTGGATCCTATAAGAGTAGGCTCCGGTCATGAAATCCTAAGTTAGTCGCCACATCTTTTCCTAGAATTTTCGAGTATTCCCCTTTTCTCTTTCATCATTTGTCTGCATAAGCATTTCACTTCTCTCTTCAACTTTCGGTATCTATGTTTTGTGTTGTGTTCGATCAGCCTCAATCTATTTGGAGAGCTTTCGCAATGGAGGCTGAATTTTCCAACAGTTGCACCAAGGATGACTACTTCATCCTGCTGTTAAAATCTCCTACACAATTTTTACGTCTTGGCGGGGTCATCATAATCTCCCTCCAACAGCTCCTAAAAAACATATTTGTTCATATCGCTTTCTCTTCAGTCGGACCGTAGGTGCAAATCAGTGTTACAGGGGTTGTCCGGAAAGTAATATCTAAAGTGGCGTGTGCCACGCGGAAGTTTGCCTCTTTGTCTCGAGATAATACTCAAAGATCCATGGCTCGTCACCTGTGATTACGATATTTAAAAATTTTGGGTAACTTTTACGCATGTTCAAGCTTTCTTGGCACACTTGCACTCGTCGAAATTCCTGGTCGTCAGTGAGCACTTTTAGGATCATCTTCGCACACACCTTGCGCATGTGCAAATGCTCCGTCCAGGTCCGAGTTCAAAACTTTGGGCACGCGGTCAGCACGGTATTCATCAGCGACCTCTTCCCGGTCTTCTTCTTGTTGAAGCAACATCTGTGTAAAACTGCTTGATCATATCAAAGTTCTCTGTTGCAGATTTACCGAGTTCCACACAGAATTTAATCGCGTACCTTTGCTCTAACGAAAGCTGCGTTTTCGGGTTGCATCACTCACAAAAACATGTCGTGAGAAAATATTTGTCCTGACTCTCCAGGTGCTCGGAGAAAATTAACCAGCCGCTCATTCGTTAGCTACGAACGCCCTCTATGGAATGCAGTTGGTGCACCCACGCTCCAAACTTTCCGAACTAACCCTGTAGAAGCAACGAATTTCGTTTTGGTTTTAATACTTTAAATTGAAGTTTTGAAATACGGTTTCAATACAAAATTTTTTTTTCTTAAAAAATTTAAAGTTTTATTCACCTAGCTCTTCATTATTTCACGTTGATAACTGTTTGCGTATATTTTATGACTATTACTGTCGAAATCTTTTTCAAATATTATTCTTTAATTTTTTTTACAAATACAACACATTTTCAGGCGGCCTCACCATAGTGGATACCTCTATTAGGTTATGATGAATGAAATTGGAGGAATTTTTTCTCATAAATTGGGTAGTGGCAAGCAGCGGTCATAAAATTAAATAATTTATATACATAAAATAAATTGTTTTTAAACTATTATCTAAAGTAATGAAACTAATAAGAGAGTGTTTAAGTACTTATTGGGTAGTCAGAATACTAAATTTTTATACTCTTGCAATATGCTTGTATCACCTCAAAATAATCGAATTAGATATAGGGTTATATATATAATGTGTAATATGCATATAAATTATAGAAGTGAATAAATGACTTAATATTCGAGAGACTGTCTGTCCATCTGTCAGCTTTCGCAGGCGATAACTTGAGTAAAAACGAAGACATCTTGATGAAGCTTGGTGCAGGTGTTTCGAAACCACATGCGACTTATAGAGTCCCATAACTAAATACTAAATGAAGATATAAAACTGTAATTTGGCACATGCGCCGTATACAACTCTGTATACAACTCTTCAAATAAGAGAAATTTTAAATTAAAAAATTCACGTTATTTTCTGAGCACCCATTTTGCCTTTAGGCGGAAAGTGCAAATTCAAATGTTCAAAGCTTAGCATGCAGTTGAGATCTTCAAGCCAATTCGAAAGTTAGGTAGTGAGTGCTCTAATGATAACATGAGTACTTTACACCATATGTCATCGTCGTTAGCCGCGATGCATGATTCATTAATTTTTATTTCCTAAATTTTACCATCATGAAGGCTCACTTTTCAATACTTTCAATTAAAAAAGTTTGAGCAGAGGTGTATCCTCTATACTAGTTCAATATAAACATCGCCAAATCCACTATTGGTTCGAAATAGATATTGACAAGAAACCTTGAGTATGTACCGTGACTTTACAAAGATTTGCAAAAGACTAATTTACATTTATAAAAAGTTCGACATATTATTAAAGGCATGGTCACATAACAAATGTCTATAATAAATAACAATAGTTGAATGAAATATATATTTTTATCAAATCACTTCTTCCTTCGCATACTAGAGGAACAAATATATACATATATACAGTTATATATTACTAATAAATGCTTCTGGGAGTGAGGCAAATTCAAACCGCAGATAACCGTCAAATTCGACATTTGTATTCAACGGCAAATAATTGCGGTTTGGCGGCAAGAAGTTTAAGAAAGGCAACTAAGTAGGGAGAAATGGAAGAAGTACTAAGTTCAAGAAAAACTTGCTAACCAACTTGAAAGTGCTTGGAGTATGAGAAAACTAAAGCAGTGAATATTTTGTCAACTCATTCTCACCCCAGCGAGCAACTAATCAGAAATGTCAAACACGTGCGCAGCGTCCAGCAGCCAGCACGCAGGCCGGCCGCTTGAGAATACCAGCAACAGCCAATGGAGACACCATTACCACCAGCAGCACGAGTATCGCACGCTCGAGCGCTGCGCGTCGGATCGATGTCACTGCTTACAAGTTACTTAGCCAACAGCCGTGCATCTACTCAGCAGCCGGACACTGGTGCTTCGCTTGCGGTTTTCCCCCTCAGCCATGTTACATAGTTGATTCGCTCAGCTTGTTGTTGTTGGAGTTTTTTTCTTGGGCACACAAGCACACAATTTTCTAAAGACTTTCTGCGCATATGTATGCAAAAACAAAAGGGAAAAGTGTAGAAGAAAAATTCGTCCAGTTGACACTTTCACTGCACACGTCGCCGTAAGTTGCCGCAGTCAGTGGCGTCGTTTTGGTTTGTAGAAAACTGGTTTATTGCATTTCTTTCGTTTCATTTGCTTCGTGCCACTTACCAGTTGTAATTTCGCATTTTCTCCTATTCTCGCCTTGCTAGATTTTGGCTGCTGGCGCATCTTTTGAATATCATTGATTTCGGCGATAGTTTTAGGCGTACGTGTGGAACTTTTGTGGCTGCCACAATACGCTAAATTTTGTGCAGACTCTGGTCAATTCTTTGCCTTAGGCTCGGTGTTATCTACGCGCGACAGTGTGTGAGTTTCTTTTTTCTTGTTCCAAATAAAAACTTTTCACATGGATGAGCACACGAAAAGTCTATTCAATGTCTGTCCATAATTGAATTTCATATCTATGCGTTATTGATTGTGCGCATTTTACCGCTATTGTGTCGGTAACGACAGGCGGGGAGGCGGTATGTAGCAGTAAGTGAGAAGATGGAAGGAAGTTTCAAGAATTATGAGATGAGATGATTGAAATTCGTGACTAAGTAAAATGCTGATTCGTGAATATTTACCGTTTCTACATGAAAGGAAGGCCATATGCTAAAGAGTATTCATATGAGATGGCAACAGCAGAACGGCTGACTTTATTCTCTTCATTTGTTTCGGGAGTCTTTCTGGTTTTGTGTATCGGATACTTAATTTTTATAAATACGCCTTGCTATATGCCGACTTTTGTCATATTCCCGACAACTTAAGCTAATAAGAGTACGCACAATACCTGTATATAACTGGTGTCTTCACGTTTTCTTGGTTTAATACTCTATCCTTTCTTTTTTATACTTAATTATGAAATTAATAATTCATTTTCTATTTTGGCTAATACAATTCATGAATATATAGCTCTCAAACACTTTTCCAAGCATAAACGGTAGACTTGTATTTTTCCAATTTACCAAAGCATAGAAGAATATGAAATGCACTCCCGATACACATAGGTTTAAGACTCTGTTACGGACTGATCGGCTGGAAAGTATACTTCTTATAGCAAACACAAACTCGAAAGATGGTAATATCTGAAGGCTAGCAGGTGTCACCAGCTTCATTTCGAAAGAATTAGGGACCAATGATCCCACCAGACGAAAAACCACACATAACTGTCAAATTAAGTGAATGTAATGGTTGTTCATTGTATGACAGGTTTGTTTATTTACTGCACTATTCAGCTGAAAGTGAGCCTTATCGGAGAAGATGATTTTCTTAACCCTTTCTTTACCATGTATACCAAGACCAAGAGAAATTTATAAAGTCGTCAATAATACAGTTCATGCTCAATTTAGATAGGAAAGGGCCCCATTCATAGTTCAGAGTATTTTTCGTACAATATCACCTGATTTTGTTCCATTTAGAAATTGAGAATTACAAAAATGCCTTTTATTGCAATTAATTTACAGAAAAATTCATTGAATGTGTGCGTGTTTGCATAATTGTAATGTCTTTCTATTTATTAATGGGGTGGGTTGCCAGTAATATGCTGCAAGTATTTATACTCGTTTATATGGAGTTTTGCCAATTTGCGATATGTGATTAGGATCACACATTTCCAAAATGGAATATTCATAGAATTAATAAATTTCAATTCTAGAAGAAGAATATTCGAACAAAATCTGCTGTAAATCTGAGGAGAGACGAAATTTGGCGGTTATCAATTCCAGCGACTCTAGACGTATGTGATTATAGTGCTTCTGACACAGAGTATATTCCAGATTCCGAGAGCGAAATAAACGAGCCTCCGTGCGAGGCTAATAAAGTTGCAAATATTGGTAATGCGATGCTGCTGTCCAATGAAAGTTCCATTCTTCCAGCAATATGGTGTGAGTCTTCAGTTTTATTTCGTCCTCGGATTTCTATCACTGAAGACGTTGCCTCAAATTTTAAAGAATGCAACTGAGTTCAAATGCATATTTCCAGAACCCTTTTTTTATCCTTTATCCAATTGATACATCAGGAATTAAAATTTTGTTAAGCATTACGCTTATAATGGGCTATAGGGGCTTATCAACTTCCTCAGATTTTTAATTACTGATTTAAAAATGAATCCATGAGAAATTATATTTTAACTTCCTTGAGAAAGCCGAAGCAGCATCTAAGCTTTATTATATGGAATTTTGATGAATACGTTTGGCAAAGCTCGTACCGATAGTTAGCGTTAAAACATATATGCATCCTTGGCGAAGTTTAAAGCCGATCTGTATTTTCGTTGAGCCGACTAAAAGTGGCATTAAAAATTAGGTAAAGGTGTGACCGAAGAGTGGGTATTTTTATATTTAAATGGAACTTTTAGCGGACAGAGTGATTTTCAAATTGTGAGATTTGGAGATCGATTATTTTGGTAATAAAATCGAATAATTAGTAAAGGCTGTTCTTCCGAGCAGCCCTATTGAACAATCCGTATTTAATTTTTTTTTTTTTCTAACTAAACTATTCCCAGAATTATCATTTAATTCACGAAAACGAAATATAACCATGAAATTGAAAAATCGATTATAACCCATGATGAAACGTGTGCACAATTATTAAGAAAGCCGACCTTCCGTAACGAAATGTATTTTAGAATGAAGCGTCTCTTTGGATTACACGGATCAAATTGCACGAATAAATCTAAATTTTTACTGAAACTCAAGAGCAGCCATCACCAGGGTGTTATATGAATTCTGTACACAATGAACGATTTGCGGCCAGGAGATTAATTCAGCTGAAATAGAATGGAGCCTTTTCAACATCAGGCTGCCACGGGAACTGTGGCTTTACCGTGTTATGTGGCCTTAGCGCTGTGGACCTTTGTAAGCGCAAACCCGACGGTTTATATCTATGAACAACCGGGGGTGCGCGCAAAAATAATAACAGTAGGGAGGTAAATTATCCTCTCAACCAGCATTTTGGTTGTCCTTAGTAATCAGGTGAGCCTCGAAAGCGGGTGTTATAGGTGGAGTTCCTTTCGAGTCTTAGAAGTTTCAGCCTCGGCTGTCATGGCGAACAGGTTCTTCTTGAATGATCGGATCACTTTACTAATAAAGTAACCATGGATCTTTAGAGGATAAGTTAGGGGTCTAAAAATTAAAGAAAAGTAATTTAGTGTAGTTGTTCGGAACGACATTAACTTTTTTTATATTTTGGAGTTTGTTGCACAAATCCTTGCAGCGGCTTTTTTTCAACGAGAGACATTCATAGCGCCATACATAACCTAGTGGACCACTGCAGGAGGAGCATCCAAGCATTATTTTATAAGATGCTATGCTAACGCATCCCACACAGGATGGGTTACCACGAACTACAACTCGACGGGTGAATCTCTTTTTAAATTTACTATTAGCAGTAACTTAAGCATTGGGTATCGATACTCCAAGAGTTAGAAATAACAGTGCTCATGCTACATGAATAGCAATCTGGTCTTGATTTATATTTAACGATTTTCATTCCTCTACTTATTAACGGCAATGACTTTCAACGCAGTATGAATCTTTTAGTTTGCCAAATGAATGCCTTATCAGCCCTCATTTAGTGACCTCTGTTGAAGTTTAAATGCCTATTTCAGCATTCAATCTGCGCATTCAATAGAAATATATGTATGGTATGCTCTATTTGAAATGGCTTCCCGATGAGGCAGCTTTTTCCGCTGCAACGAACTTTCAGCAACTCCACCGCAACGCGCATTCGTTTTATTATACTTTGCAGCTTTGGCAAACAGAGTTGCCGCTATCTAGAAGAACTAAGAGCACAGTTGGAAACGAAGTTGAACCACAATGAAATCTAAAGAATTAAAATAAAAGTGGGAGGGATGAATGAACAGCCCAAAGCAGTGCAGCGGCAAACTTTAAATTGATTTAAATTGTAAAACAAAACCACAAATTTGCACGGTCAGCAGTTGGAACACAAAAAAGAGTATAAAAGAAAATTAAACGCACAAAAGGAATGTAAAAAGTGTAAAAATTAAAGCGTTGCAGCGATGGAGAACGCATAACGGTAGATATCGAAAGCTGCGATAGCACGCCATTAGAGGCACCACATACTCTACTGTGAGGGCGCAGAAGCTTTTGAATGGCCAGACGTTGAAGGCGACATAGGCTGGTCCGTCATAAAATGTTTGTAACCCGGACGAAAGCTGGGGAGCATTGGCATTGAACCATGGGAGTAAAGGCGAAAATAAGTCAGGGGCTAGCAGAAATGCAGAAATGCTTTCATAGACAAAAAGCGAAGAGACTAAAGAGGCCGGCGACGGTGACGGAAGGAGGAATAAATCGGCACACGACTGAGTGAGCAACAATGATAGCTCATCAGACGTCAATGAAAAAAAGCGTGCGCGCGCAGGTTACCGGGCTAACCAAACCAAAGGCGTCGCGTATCAGACATGCAACAAATAACGGAAAAAGTAGGAAATATATAGAGAAAGAAGTTTTCTTAGTTGAAAAAGCGAACAAAGTGCTGCGTTGAAAATTTGCCAGCAAAATGAAAGTCGTCTAAAAATTTCATTACCAGTCCCGCACCATGCAGCTGACATCTCAACTTTTTTGCTTGGACCAACAGACTGGCCGCCCGTCCGTCCTCCCTTGCGTTTAGCACTTTGATTGCGCTTGGTTGTCGGTTTGGTCATGGTTGCATGCTTGACTGAACCGGAAATGAAGCTTTAACGAATTAGAAATCAAACACGTATACACACGCTCACACAGCTAACCAGCTAAGCGTTGACCAAAGCCATTTCCTCATCTTCAACAGCGCTTTCAATGCCAGCCACACGCCGAATATGGCACTGACCAAAATGTAGCATTGGCTTTGTGTGCGCCTGCTGACCGGAAATAGTAAACGAAATACTGCAGTTGCAGGCAAACGCTCACACACACACACTTACAATGTACATGCATGTCCGTTCTACGGATATATCGGAAGAAAGATAAAAGATCAAGTGAAAGGGTAAAGCGCTAACAATTTTCGAACTACGCTGCTTTGGACTCTCCTCCACACAACAATTAAAATTGTGTTACAAGCGCCGGCATTGGGAGGAAATGGAATTGGTGTTTGGAAAGAAATATCGGATGCTTGCTTTGCTTGGATATAAACGAAGTCTTTCTTTCCTCGATTGCTGTAATATAAGAAGGTGATGCAAGTGCTAATATACCCTTCACAGCTGCATGTATTTTAGTAACTATGTGTTAAGTTTGTATGGGGCCTATATGGTATAGTAATCCAATCTGAACAAATTTTTCATAGGTTATATTATCATTATCCATTTCGTGAAGATACCACATTAAATGCAAGCATTTGATCCAATCATTCAGTTTGTGTGGCAGCTTGATGCTATGGTTAACCGATCAGAACAATTTTTTCGGAGATTACATTATTTCTATGAACAATACCTCATACCAAATTTCGTGAATATATCTTGTTTAATGTGAAAGTTTTCCATGGAAGAACTTTTTTCGGCAGTTCCGACAAATGAGCAGCGTCTTGAAGAGAAAATGACATTTGCAAAATTTCAAAACGATATCTTAACAAATAAGGAAGGGCGAAGTTCGGATGTCACCGAACATTTTATACTCTCGCATCAAATACCGTATTTGTGTAAAGTTTTATTCCAATCATCATTGGTTCCTAATGGATATATCATACAGAGAAGGCATCAGATGGAATTCAAAATAGCGTTATATTGGAAGAAGGCGTGGTTGTGGAAAGATTTAACCCATATTTCGTACATGTCATCACGGTGTTAAGAAAATATTATATACCGAATTTCATTGAAATCGGTTGAGTACTTCCTGAGATATGGTTTTTGGTCCATAAGTGGGCATTTTCAATTTAAAAAAAAAAAAAGCCTGGATGCAGCTTCCTTCTGACATTACTTCCGTAAAATGTAGTGTTTCTGACGTTTTTTGTTAGTCGGTTAACGAACTTTTGGTGATTTTCAACATAACCTTTGTATGGGAGGTGGGCGTGGTTATTATCCGATATCTTCCATTTTTTAACTGTATATGGAAATGCCTAAAAGAAACGGCTCTATAGAGTTAGTTATAGAGTAGAGAGACATAGCTATAGTAGTTTCCGAGATATGTACAAAACACTTAGTAGGGGGTGGGGCCGTGCTCACTTTTCCAAAAAAATTACTTCCAAATACGCCCCTCCCTAATGCGATCCTTTGTGCCAAACTTTACTTTAATATCTTTATTTATAGCTTAGCTATGACACTTTATAGGTTCTCGGTTTTCGCCATTTTGTGGGCGTGGCAATGGGCCGATTTTGCCCATCTTCGAACTTAAAATTCTTATGGAGCAAAGAAATACTCATCATGACATCTCAATTTTTACTCAAGTTACAGCTTGCACGGACGGACGGACGGACAGACGGACGGACGGGCAGACAGACATCCGGATTTCAACTCTACTCGTCACCCTGATCACTTTGGTATATATAACCCTGTATCTGATTCTTTTAGTTTTAGGACTTACAAACAACCGTTATGTGAACAAAGCTATAATACTTTCTTTAGCAACTTTGTTGAGAGACGCTTCCTTCTGGGTGTTACAAACTTCGTGACAAACTTAGTATACCCTTTTCAGGGTATAAAAATTGTAAATCTAAAAATATTTGTAGGCTTAATTAGTTTAAAATATACTTGGGTCTGTAACTATATTCGCTTATCTATTTTATTTTTCCAAATTAGAACGTATTTTTCAAGACACTGCATATTTTAATTGTTAACCAAAAGAAGGCGTCCAAGAATCAAGAAAAGTTTAGATATCCTCATCTGAAGTGGATTGTATTTCAGTGAGGGCGTTTTGCATCGACCGAAACCAATGATAGTCAGACAGACAAGGTCAAGACTATAAATCAGTAGAGTTTAAATCTGTTTTTTCCAATAATTTTTAACTGGTTTAACCTAATGTTGCAAATTAGGCCCAGAGCAGTCATCTTGGAAAAGCAGATTTTCTGAGCAGAAGCACGATCCCCGACATAACGTTTTACTTACTACTCAATATGGGAAGGATTCAATCTTTACTGATTAAAGTAAAACCAAAAATTTTATACTCTCATTTACAATATTAAACCAATTTTATTTAAATACTATGCTATATTCATTATATAGTATATAATGTCAACTCTGGCCAAACTTAAATCAACTTTTCACCGAATTTCGAACCCGATATTTTTACAATTCTATACAATGTTGATGCTTAATATAGTATTGGTAGACGAACCTAGTTAGTTCTCTTCCACAGATTTCTCCCTTTCTCTAATGAATTTCGAAAATTAGTGTCTCACTGGCGATTAATCAGTCATATAATATTATTACATTATTGAAAAAGCGTATTTAGTAATTACTATGAAAAAAGAAACCTTCAATATTCCTTAGAAAGCAGATCTAACAGCGCGGTTGTCAAGACTAATGATGTCAATACCATCAGTATACGCCAGCAACTGTATACTTTGTAGCTCGAGGCAGCCAGCTTGCCAAGCTCTTCATACTCACGCATTTCGGCCTCTCTCTTTTTCTGTCTGCAAATGCGTCTCGCTTCCCTCTTCAACTGTCGGTATCTATCCCATTCCGTATGTGTTTTGGTTGATCGTAACGTTGCGATGTAGGCAGTCTGTTTTCTCTCCGCTGCGACACGGCACTCCTCGTCGTACCAGCTGTTCTTTTGCATTTTCCGAAAACCAATGGTTTCGGTTGAAGCTGTACGTAAGGAGTTTGAAATGCCGTCCCGCAGTTCCCTTAGAATGAGTTGTGGGCGAATGTTAGAGCAAAAGTGTCTGTTGTGATTGCAGCTTCTCGACGTCGAACCTTCCTTGTGTTTGTTGGCGTGCGAATATTGGTTGCAACAAGATAGTGGGTCGATGTTAGGACCTCGGTGGGAGACGTGTCTTCCGTCTATTACAACATGATCGATCTGGTTGGTGGTTTTTCGATCAGGAGACAGCCAGATAGCTTGATGAATCTTCTTATTTCATATTCATATTTCGGGCCCCGGCGAAGTCGATCAGCCTCAACCCATTTGGCGACGTTTCCTCGTGGAGGCTGAATTTACCGACTGTTGTGCCAAAGATACCTTTTTTGCGCACCCTGGCGTTTATATCGCCCGATTTTGACATCGTGGCGGGGCAGCTCTCATAGGTGCGGTCCTAGCACTCATAGAAGGTATCTTTGGTCACATCGTCCTTCCTTCAGAGAATATACATGACTCCATCCTCCAAATGGTCATTTCGGCAGGTTTCTGTCGAAATACACGTGTAAGTTTTACTTCAAGGAACTTTAAGATTTCGACGTAAACTATGTCAAGTCGTTGCATACGGCAGTTCGAGTTGGTGCGAACAGCGCCGAATCCACTCTCGATGGTCTTCGTGTACGCTTTCAGCTACGGCTGTTATATTTTCATCACCGGTCTAGAACTGGTTTCGAGCCACTAGAGAAAATGATTTTTAAGATTAAGCCTGAACAACGGGTTGTTTAAGAGGTATGTTATGTAGTTGTCCGTTCTGACCAAAATTCCCCCAGGTGTTAAATTTCTATCGGAAATCTCAAAAACTGACGAACAAGTTTTTATGAACCCTAATAAACTTCGCCATAAAAATCGCTAGCTAGAACCGCTTCTAAGCCCACAATATCAAAGTCAAAGTGGTGCGTAATACTCGTAAAATATTTCCCTGTACGTAATTTTTCTGTTTTTTGGCTCCCTGTAAATCGAACCGCTCTAATGTAAATGAACATTTATTTGATTAAACTTTATGATCAAAAGTAAAAAAGGGTTAGGATAACTCACATATTGACCGATATATGCGGTACAAAGTCAACCCGAACCTCGAAAATCTATATGTTAAGTATATGGAGGCTAAGGGAAGTGTTGGTCCAATTCAACCCATTTTTGACATACAGACATACCATTATAAGAACTATAGGTACGAGGGTCTAAATATTCGGTACCTAGGGGCTCGAACAGTTTTTATTGGATTTGAACGATTTTCGGTCATAAGGTGGCATACACTAAAGACATTACTCGTACAAAGGTTTATCCCTTTATATTAATTGCGTCTTGATTTGTGTACTGAAAACTGAACGATCAAGTGGAATTTAAAATTGTTCTATATGGGAAGAAGGTGTAGTTGCTTTCCGATTTCGTCCTTTTTACAATGTGACATAAGAATGTTTGCCCACAGGTACCCTTTGCCACTGCGATCCTCTGTACCTTTGTAAATACAGTTTAATATCATAATTAAGTTCTTATTTATGTCACTTTATGTGTTTTTGATTAATGGCGATTTGTGGGTCTGACAGTGGTCCGATTACTCCCATCTATAAACTCACAATTATTTTTGTACTAATTAACAGGTATTTTGTCGCAATTGGTTGCAAGGGTATAAAAATGAAGTAATTTTATATTTTAATGTCGAATAACAAATCTACCTGCATTTTTATCAAGAGGAATTTTGCCATGGAAAGGCTTCCTGAAAAGTAAGGATCGGCCAAAAATGGTCGATGCCGATACCGATTAATCGGTCAGATACTAAGATATACTATTGTAAAATTAAAATACGTAGTGGTGTAACGCCAACTAAATCACCGCTGCTTATTAAATTTTATCAAACTTATTCTCTCTCAAATCCGTAGCAAGATAAATAAGCGACAGGAAAGTAACATCAAATATATATTGTAAATAACTTCAGCTTGGCCCCATTTGGCAAATCTTTGAAAGTATTTACCTCGGTCTATGGTCAAAACGCGATGGAACTATTTATCTGGGTGAAAAACTGCAAAAGTCGTGTGTAAAACGGTAGATCGGAAATGTACAAAGTTTCCATTGGTACTCAACAGAAGGGACTGTAGAAACATGATTGGAAAACTCACTGGTCCAAATGTCAATAATCAGGAGCCACTTAATTACACCAAAATATTTAATATTGTAATTAATTTTAATTTTTCTAAACTTTGTTTAGAACGTTCAAGAATGGTGCCATGCGCGACATCTCGAATCAAAACCTCCAACAGTTTATTCTTATTCTCGAAGTTAGTTGTTTTTGCAGCTACTGTTTAGAATATTTTCCACTTTTAATAATTTTTTGGAATTTTGAAGAATTTAGGTGGAAATAATGGTTTTTTGTTTTGGCAAATTGTTTGCTTTTTTTTTTGACTTTTTTACTTTTCTCCCACCAAATAGTACCTGCAAGTGTATTCAAATTCATAGCAAATTTTGAAAATTTAATATTTTAGGCATATATGTATATATGTATGTACTAGCTAAAGTGAATAGTAAATGAAATATGATAAAAGAGAGAATTTGTGTTTGGCGGAGCAGTAAAATTCGTAAACACACGCTTATCAAATATTAGCAATAATATGATGAATAAAACGGCAAAATATCAAAAGGACATTTGTTATCATAGAGACTATAGAGAATAGAGAGACATTGGCATTTATGAGACCTAATAAAATAAAGTCAAATATCGCTTAAGGACATCAATAAATGCAGAGAAAATCAAATTAAATTTGCAACAACAGCAAAAAATTCGGAATAACAATGCAAGGATAATATTGTGGCAGCAAAATTGCCCAACCACAGATGGACACACTTACGTATATACTAAATAACATAAGTATAAACATATGTATGTGTGTATCTCTATATATACATACGTATGTATATAAGCAGTTTTGTCTAGAAAATTTTCTAAATGCCCGACATATGCACTGCGGCAAATGTGTGTGTGTGTGTGTGTGAAGTTTGTTTTTATTTTTGCATATCACTATGATCGAAGAACCACAAAAACAAGCATGAAACTAGTAAATTGAGAGATTGAAAGCAGTTTCACAACATCCGCAATAGAATAAAAATAATATATTATCCAAATACAATTTAACAGAATTGCAACAATAAAATAAAATACCACTACAAATGCAGACGAATGTGTCACACACACATACACACACACACAGTTGGAGTTTGGTGATGCTGCGGACGAGGTCAATTGCCCAGACGGAGTGCACCAGCGCATTGGTCCACTTGCCGGCTTTCAGCTGCCTATTGTGAACCTCAAAACTATCTACCAGTACCACTGGCCGACCGGTCGCATGAGCAAAATGGATGAGTGGATAAACGGTTGATTGCCGTAGCTGCTGAAAGACAAGGAGCATGGAGCGGAGTGCGCCGGGAGTCGGGCACAGCATGTAAACGTATTAAAATAATAAATGGAAAATTTAATTGAAGCCGCTTGCAATGCCATTTTTTGTTCTATCTAGCAGAAGAACAAGAAGAAGAACCACAAACAACAAAAACAGTAAGCATTATGTAGCAAACGGGTATAAAGCCTGCTTTCATACACACTCATATATGTGGACTTATGTGGCACAACAACATATAGTTGCATATTCTTAATTTGTATCGCCACACACACGCACACACACAGATGACTCAAAATATATCGCTTATTCATCTGTGTTTTGCGGTTGTGTATTTGCCTTAACAAGCGCTGGCTTGTTGTGCAATCAATTTTCATTGCTCACACACATTCACACTTAACCTGCACGCATATGTGTGTGTTGCAGCATGCATATCCGTTATAAAGTCAAGTTATTTTGCAATTTTCTTTTTAGCTTTATTCTCGCATTTATTGTGTGTCTGCTTGCAGTCTTGAGCATGGATGTGTGTTGGCATTTTCTTTAAGTTTCTCATTTGTTTCTTCAAACTGTATTGTCAATTTAAAGTTTGCTCGCTTTTCTCGCTTTTGCAGCCTGGAAGTGCTTTCAAGCGATATCGATAGATGACAACAATTGATTTCGATATCTGAGCGTTAGAAAAGTGAGTGTGCCCAACACATACATATATCACTGCATTCTTAAGAGCTTCTTTAAATGGCACACACATTGGCACACAATAAAGTGTTTATTCAAATTTCAAAATGTAGACTTTTGTTGAACAATGTGAGATAATAGTGCAGTAGAGCGCATAACGGCGTGTTTCGTTATGAAAAGCGAGCTTTTCTGTCTTTTATATATACATTTATATGTACATACGTATGCTAAAATAAATAAATGAAAATAATTTATTAAAGTGAAGCCAGGCATTCAACTTATATTCTACTTTTTCAAAAAACGTTCTAAGGAATTACATTTACCAACAAATTCCCATGCCTTCACTATAAGAAACTATTAGAGCATTTTAAAAGCGTTTATTAAAATATTATTCAGAATCTTTTTATGCGTTAAAAATAAAAACTCTTCCTATTCAATATTCAAAATTGAATTTCTAAGTAAAGGAAGAAAGATCAAAAGAAAGCTTTGGTGAGGTATTAAAAATTTAGATTCAAAACACGTTATGAAAATATACTACTATAAGACAAAAATAGTAAGACTTTGCTCCTAATTTTAAACTTCTTTATTTATTTGTCAAAATCTATGACATTCTTTTAAACGTAATCTCCCTTGGTTCTAGCCATGAGCGGATACAGAGTACAATTTTATAGCGTCAACTTTATAATTTTGTACTTGATTTGAGAAATGTGTAACTGTAGGCTATCATAGTAATATAAGTTAATTTCCACCGCACAACAATGGTTTCAACGTTTTCGTTCTGGTGTAGAGGTAGTCGAAGATGCGCCACGCTCCGGAAGGCCTGAAATCGCTGAATTGGTCGAAAGAGACCGGCATCGTAGCAGCCGTAGCATCTTTCAAGAGCTGGGCATGAGTCATCAAAAAAAATTTTATGAACAATTAAAAATTCAATAAAAATACCGCAAGTCTTTTTTGACCACCTAATATAATTGTATTTTTGATAAATATTTCAACATTTATTTTACACCATAGCCATGTCGTATTTTATATTGAGGAGTGCAATGTCGTTCAATCTTTTCTGGAGTGTCTTTGTTTTTGATTCGGCGCAAAGGAGAGAAGGATCGTTCAACGCTAGCATATGTGGATGGCAAAGTGCAAACTACGTGAGAAAGAGTATGAATTCACGGGTATATATCCTTATCGCAAGTGCTGAGGGTTACTAAGGTAGAAAGCACTTGCGTTTTAGTAGTCATTTACATCTTCCGTTGTTGTTGCCAAAGCGCAACTTCCTAGCTTTGAGCTAATTTTTCAGTCATCTGTGTTGCATTTAAAAAAATGTCATTAAAGTGATAATAAGAATTAATTCTTTGTGTTTTTCGAAGTTTCATAGTTCTATTCTTCCATTAGCTAATTTTTGTCAGTGCTTAAATGATTTCTGGAAGGGCGACTGTGAATTTAAGAACGGCATCGTGTCTTGTCGCACCTTGACTCACAAAGCTGCCAAATATCTTGCCCAAGAATTGCGCTAAAACAGCATAATGTTTCGCTCTTGAAATTTGGAAAAACTTTTAACCTCTCTGAATATTTGCATATATTTTTAATCAAAGCAATTTGAACGAATTTCGAAATGTTGCTGTCCAATTTGTGGGAAAAACATGGTGTTATCTCTGCGTTTGTAGCTTCTTTTTGTATTTCCCTCACGGCTACACGATCTGCCAACATAGCAATACAACAAACAGTACCTATTACAACGCATTTTTGAACATCCAACTGCATAGCTCCCGTGAGTGAAGTCTCCTTTACCACTAAATCGGGAACGCACAATACTTTCCAAAGCCCCGTATACCTAATCTAAAGATTTTGGAATTACCGGATTACTTTGCACCGCATACTATATATTGGCCGATATGTAAGCTGTCTCAACGAAATTGAGAAAGCGTGTATTACACATAACAGTATATCTTGACCTAGTCCCCATATAACTAATACCAGGATTTTCGAAAATCCGGCTGACTTTACTGCGTATGATTGCTGATGGTATGTGAAGGACCTTAATGAAACCCAGGGAATATATTTTTAGAATGCAGCATAATACTAGTTAAGAAATAAAATCGGATCGATACTATCCCAACCTCCCATATACTACGTATAATGTCTTTCGTTTTTCTAACAAACCTTATGTGTCGGTCATTGTATGAATTATATAGAGGCATTTCTTTGGCTTTGATCTCTATATGATATCGACAACTGGTCCATCAAACTCTCCTTACATGAAATTTGCTTTTTTTTTTTTTTACAAGACTTTTTCACGCGATTTGGCATGAGTTAGTATCCAAGGTATCGCTAAAATCTCTAAATAATATATAGTGATTGGACGAATACAGCACAAAGCTGCCGTTCAAACTTGCCTATAAAAAGCAAGAAAAAAACTTATTATGAACATTATGCTTCAAATCATGAACCGGCGAAGGGTCGTGTGTATAGCTTTGATGCAGCTGTATTAACCATTTTTCTTGTTTTAATTTGACTTCAAGGTCGATCGAATCACTCACAAGCTTGGCGGTTGTAAGTTGTTACATATATGTATAAATAAACAAGATCCCCTTGACGGCCACCTGAAGTATTGAAAGAGATATTATAAAATAATGTATTTAAGCAGGACTACATCGGAAGAGTCTCTTTAATTCGACACTTACTGCCTCTTTCTTCGCATATAAATGTCGAGGGTGCCATCAGAGCTTGCATGACTACGATAGTTGGTACGGTTATATTGCATGGCTGCCTTGATACATTTATAAAGCTCATGTCTAAGAAACTCGAAACTCTTTGATATAGTGGGGATATAAATAATTACATTAAGCTAAGTTCATTTCGAAATAATTTTTTCGCATTTATGGAGTTGCCAACATCACGTAATAGTTCTAGTTAGTACGTATGTACCTAAGTACTTATGCATGCGAGTGTGTTGAGTAAACTGAATGAGCCACAAATGCCGGCAGGCTTTCGACACATTCTTAAGGCATACACACACGTTCACATAATGAATACTTACAATAATAATATTTGTATGAATGAATATATGTATAATTATATATGCTTGTGTGAGTTTGCGCGAATATATGCTTATACCCTGGAGGACAAATTAGTATGTATGCACGTACGGAAGGCAGTCCCAAAGGACATATTGAACTCACACACACACACATCGGCACATCAACGCAAAACAGGTTCGCCTTCAGAGCAGAATGCTAGCATATACTCTAATATGAGTGTGGGGAATGAAATATACAATGTAGACATGTGAGCACGTGTGGGGTATGTGCCATTCTTCGGCTGGCTTGTTTGCAACGTCTCAGTGTCAATGCGAGGCAAAATCCAAATAAATGACTTGGTACGACAAATAATACCAAACAGCAACAACAACAGTAATAATAACAGTAAATTGTCCTAGAAGCAGCGGCAAATGTATTATGAGGGCGTGGTAAACGTGAGGGCGGCAAGGTGCAAGCGCCATGGCTAGCGCAGATTAAAGCAACTTAGAGCGCAACAAAGGAAATTGGCGGCAAGCAGCAGCAGCAAAAGTCAGCTGCAAGCTGAAGTTATGGACGCACACTCGCGCACACATGCACACACAGTGTATGTCGTGAGCGAGCGGCGTAGTTAGGGGGGCAGTGCTGCTTTTAAGGGCAAGTGAGACAGTCGAGACAGCGGCATATTTACGAGTTGCAAACGCAAAAGGCTAATGCTAACAAATTAGCTATTAAAAACAAACAAGAACAACAACAACTATAAAGACAAAACAGCTGGCGAACGTAAAGCGGAAATGGCGAAATAACGGAATGGGGGCCCCAGAGCGGGAGTGCTAAGCTGAAATGCCTGATTTCAAGGCAAAAAGCCAAAGGCAACGCTTGCCAACGGCTGAAGATAGCGGGGAGTTAGGAGGAAAATTAAAGCGAACAGCCGCAACCTAAGCCATCGCTGATGCACTACATATTCGCGTTTGTTCACTAATAGTGTCTTTAACATGTACGTAACGACATGCTGCCACAGCAAAATATTGGAATTTATGTCATAAAATTTGTTGCAACCTTTAAGCAAGCCAAAGTCTGCAATTTAGTAACGGACCAACCGTAGTTGAACCGTTATGCCGCCCATACAACCGTAAATCTATTTGTATGTACACAGCACTGTGCCGGCTCATGCAATAAAGTAAAAGCCGCAAAGCCACATTCATCTTCTCAGCAGCTTAGGTAGATTTGACATTTTACCTTGGTATCGAGTTATTACGTGCCAAACATCGGCTAAGCATTCAAACATACCAAGGTGCTTAGTTGAGCGCAGAACTAAATGGCAAGCATGAAAACATCAGCAACAAAAACAACTCACTCTTCGACCGAAGCAACGTTATTACGAAGATAATTGATTAAAGCATGCAGTTGGCAGCAACATCGATATGTTCTCAGCGAAGCGGTGAGTATTTTTAAAGTTTTGTATAAATACAAAAGCACCATCAATGAAGCTAAAATCACGATTAATTTTTTGTCAGTAATATAGGTTTAAAAGCATTTTGTATCCCGAAAACTAAACCAGAAAAAATCGCCGAATGCTCTTTAAAAATAGATATATTATATATTAGCACAAAAAAGCACCCGGAAATTGTAATTAAATTCTCCGGTAAATGTTATTTGAAAAACACTTATTTTGCTAAGTTAGTAAAGCTGGTCTTATTTCGATCTGTCAACCAGTTTGTTTGTAGCAGCTGCTTAAGTGGGGAGCCTGATTTAGAAGCTTCAAAAAATCGGTTTTTTTGTTTAAATCTCTTAAGAAAATATCTAAGAATATGTCTCCAAAGTTATATATGGAAATTTTAAATGTTTTCGAAGCTAGAAGGAAAATAGTGACCGAGCGTCTAGCAGATATATGAGCGATTGGGCAGAAAGCGAAAACTTTGATGCTCGATTTGTTGGTTGTTAATTTGTACGATTTTACTGAATTGGCGGACTAGCTAGAAAAAAACTAAACGTCAGAACGAATTGGGGCAAAATTTATTATATTTGGCATTGCATTGGCAATTTATTATATGAGGCATACGAGGGCAAGACGAAATATCTCCTGTCATCAAACAAACAGTCGTCGCACTCACGACTTGGCACTCACATCACTGTTGACAGTCTTAGCTTTGAAGTTGTAGATAATTTCGTCTATCTTGGAATCAGCGTAAACACCACCAACAATGTCAGCATAGAAATCCAACGTAGGATAACTCTTGCCAACAGGTGCTACTTCGGACTGAGTAGGCAATTGAGAAGCAAAGTCCTCTCTTGACGAAGAAAAGCCAAATTCTATAAGTCACTCATAATTCCCGTCCTGCTATATGGTGCAAAGGCTTGGTCGATGACAACAGCTGATGAGTTGACATGGAGATTTTTCAAAAGAAATGTTCCGGCCCTTTGCGTCTTGGCCGCGGCGAATATCGCATGTACGAGATATAAGCGGTGACTACGCCAATCAAGAAGAAGAGATTAAGTTATCTTCTGTTTAAACTAAAAGAAAAGCTAAGAAAGGTAATTTTTGGTCATATTTTTAAACAACATAAAGTGGAAAATTTTTGACAAAACCTCATTTTTTTCAAGTTGTAAAAAATTGTAGAATTTTACACTTTTTTTTAGAACTTTTTTAGTTTAACTAGAAGATATGTTATTAGGAAATATGAATCTATTTAAATGTTTTGTTTCAGATAGAAGTTGCGACCTGCATCCTGCCCTCCGTCCGGCAAATGCACTTGCGAGATGCATCGGTCAATTGCTTCACAAAAGCAGAATGTAAAAGATTTCGTATCCAGACAATGTAATCAATTAATTCTTTCCCTCCTCAAGACATCCTCAATACTACCGATTTTTTGAAGCTTCTAAATCAGGCTCCCACCTTAAGTACACACCAGTAGTGTATTGCGATTTTTTCAATGGATAAAAACATTTATTTTGTCTTAAATTCTTTATTTTTAACGAAATTAGAAGTCGAGGGAATCCTTGGAAACGTTGGAAAAGGCTTACGGTGATTCAGTTTTATTAAACACATAAACATGCGAGTGGTGCAAACCCTTCAAAGGCGGTCGAGAGATCGTTGAAGACGTGCCTCGTTCTGGACGACTTTTCAATTGATGAAAATACAATACTAAACAAGTAAGGAAGGGCTAACTTCGGGTGTCACCGAACATTTTATACCCTCGCATGACAAGTTTCATCAAGATTAGCGGATGGATAGACAGACATCCGGATTTCGACTATACTCGTCACCCTGATCGCTTTGGTATATGTAACCATATATATGACGATATATACCGTTATTAGCAACTTTATTGCCAGAGTATAGAAATGGTACCCTCTGAATTACATGAAAATATCTCAGAGATTTACCGATATTTTCGGTGAAAAATTAGGTTAGGTTAGGATAGGCACTGAGTTCTTCGTGTTCGATATCAGAGACCTTGAAAAGTTATAGTCCAATCATGACAATTTTCCACAAGGGATACCTCATCTCAAATACCCTATTTGTGTAAAGTTTTATTCCGCTATCATCATTGGTTCCTAATGGATGTATTATACAGAGAAGGCATCAGATGGAATTCAAAATAGCGTTATATTGGAAGAAAGCGTGGTCGTGAACCGATTTCATCCATATTTCGTACATGTCATCAGGGTGTTAAGAAAATATTATGTACCAAATTTCATTGAAATCGGTTGAGTAGTTTCTGAGATATGGTTTTTGGTCCATAAGTGGGCAACGCCTCGCCTATTTTCAAGTTTTAAAAAAGCCTAGGTGCAGCTTCCTTCTGCCATTTATTTCGTAAAATTTAGTGTTTCTGACGTTTTCTGTTAATCGGTTAACGCACTTTTAGTGATTTTCAACATAACCTTTGTATGGGAGGTTAGCGTGGTTATTATCCGATTTCTTCCATTTTTGAACTGTATATGGAAGTGCCTGAAGGAAACGACTGAATAGAGTTTGGTTGACATAGCTATAGTAGTTTCCGAGATATGTACATACAACTTAGTAGGGAGCCAAGCCACGACCACTTTTCCAAAAAAATTACGTCCAAATACGCCCCTCCCTAATGCGATCCTTTGTGCCAAATTTTACTTTAACATCTTTATTTATGGCTCAGTTATGACATTTTATAGGTTTTAGGTTTTGTGGGCGTGGCAGTGGACCGATTTTGCTCATTTTCGAATTTAACCTTCTTATGGAGCCAAGAAATACGTGTACCAAGTTTCATCATGATATCTCAATTTTTACTCAAGTTACAGCTTACACGGGCGGGCGGACGGACAGATTTCAACTCTACTCGTCACTCTGATTACTTCGGTATATATAACTCTATATCTGACTCTTTTAGTTTTATTACTTACAAACAACTGTTATGTGAGCAAAACTATGATACTCTCCTTAGCACCTTTGTTGCGAGAGTATATAAAGTGAAGGATATGGTGCATGAAAACCGTCGTGTTAGAGAGATGGCAAGAGAGGTCGATATCTCTCGCGAGTCAGTTCGAATGATTTTGGTGGCTATTTTGGGTATGAAAAGCGTTCTTACTCGATTAGTCCCGATAAAGTAAAAAAAATTCAAAAGGAATACCGTAAACAGGTCTCTTTGGGCATGCTTGATCATGCGAGTTCTGATTTGCATTCCTGTAAAGTATTATAACTGCCGATGAGATATGGGTTTAGGAGTTTCACTATTGGATTGGATGTTCATTGATAATATATAATTTCGCAAAAATAACGGCTCTGCAACGTTTGAAAAATTTCATTGATGCCGAAATACAAACATGTACATTTCTGTCTAATATACATAGGTATTATACATTAGTAAATAGCATACAAATATGCATACATATTAAATGTATTGTCCAAGATATAAAGGGATTTTAATACTTGCTGTTTAAAAATTGAGACAAATTTTGTCCAACTTCCAAGATAGACAGTGTCCAAATTAAGCAGTGAATATATGAATATTTTGTACTTTATTATGTTGATTCGTAAATTTTTGTCCAAGTTGAGCGAGTGTCCAAGTTATAAGGGTGTCCAACTTTACAGGTTTTACTGTATGATATCCGTAATTAGGTCCTCAGTTTTAAAGATATGGATATGAAATTTTGCACACGACCTTCTCTTCCACAGAAGTTGTGTTATTTATTAGACTTGAGGATAATGGCCCATTACAGAACTCTTCTGCCATACAAACTAAATGATAATATTCAATCATTGTATGGAAATCTTTTTATTTAACAAAATATGTTGGCAACATTTGTCACAGATTATTGCTAAAGACGGTGGTACAAAGCTAAAGACAAAATCAAGGTTTTATATAGAATCTTTTATATATGGAAGGTATTATAGAGTGATTGCAACCGAAGTTGTAAATAAGGGCTAAGCTCGTATGCAGCTGAAAATTATATGCTATTTTTGGTTTTCGGTGTCAAATATATTATTTTTTAAAATCAACGTACCTGTCAAAAATACCTATATTCATAAAATCAGTGCCCTTTGTATCGATAACCCCACATTTTGTTTTAGTTTCACATAATGTAATTCTAAGCCAAGTATTCTCGATTAATTTGAATTTTTAATTGTTCATAAAATTTTTTTTTGATGACTCATGCCCAGCTCTTGACCGATGCTACTATGCCGGTCTCTTTCGACAATTTCGACGACAGGTCTTCCGGAGCGTGGCGCATCTTCGACCACCTCTACACCAGAACGAAAACGTTGAAACCATCGTTGTGCGGTGGAAATGGAAACCGTATCGGGTCCATAAACTGCACAAATTTTATTGGCGGCTTGAGATGCATTTTTGCCTTTATCGTAGTAGTACTGTAAAATATGCCGTATTTTCTCTTTATTTTGCTCCATGTTTGCGACGCTATAACTCACGAACGACTTAAAAGAAACGACAATCAAACAAACACGTGTTAGCGCGTGAAATGAGCTTGAGAACTAAGCGCTCTCAGCGCCAACTAGCGAGCGATAATGAGCTTTCAACAGTTTATGTGATGTAAGTCGAAATTTATTTTAATATATTATGTGTTCGGGGTTAGGAAACGTATGGGCCGATTTCAAACATTTAAGTACCGGAAAACATTGAAAAACAAAAAAACATTTGTTTCCTTTAACTTTCCATTAAATATATTTCATCTTGAACGGAGTTCGTTACATATATCTGAACTAGGTATCCCCGCAAAACTAATACGGCTGTGCAAAGTGACGTTGAGCAATACTAAAAGCTCCGACAAACGAGGTTTCAAACAAAGCGACTCCCAATCGGGCGAGTTCTTCAATCTACTGCTTGAGGGCAGCAGGTCCGCATAGATAAGGTATAATCTTCAAGAAGAGTTCTCAACTGCTAACGAACGCCGATGACATCGATATCATTGGCAATAAGAACCGCGCCTTTTGTTCTGCTTTCTTGACAAGTTCGAAAAAGAAGCGAAGCAAATGGATCTGGTAGTGAATGAGGGCAAGACTAAATATTTCTTGTCATCAAACAAACAGTCATTACACAAGTGACGTCATTATTAATAGTAATAAATTCGAAGCTGTAGATCACCGCTCTATAATTCACTTATAGTCTCCGTCTTGTAATATGGTACAGAAAGATGAACGATGACAACATCGGATGAATCAGCGTTACGGAATTTCGAGAGAAATGTTCTGCGGAAGATATCTGAATATATACCTTTTCCGCATCGACAACGGCGAATAACTCAGTCAACGGAACGATGAACTGTGCGAGATATACGACGACATTGACATGGTTCAGCGAAAAAAGAGACAGCGGCTACGTAAAAAGTGAATCAGAACAATTTAAATCTTCTAGTTGGATATCTGGAGTGCTTACATCTATTTTTCACTACAAATGATAATATGCCCAATAGCGTATTTTTTCAATATCAATGCGCTTTATAGATTTCAATGAATTTAAAATTTTGAGAGAAGTGTGACAACTGAACATAATCGCCCTTTCTAAATTGACCTAACTAACCCAATTTCAGTTATTCACGTAATATTTATAATTATCAAGAAACAAAGTCGCCGCTCCTATTGAGGGGTGATTATATTATTTATAAAATGCTTTAACAAACCCTTATTTTGACAGGGATAGGAGGTTATAAGTGTTTCACAATAGTTGCAGACACATTCGAAGACAAATTAGTCAATAATTAAAGATATAGGAACATTGATTCAAACAAATAGTTCTCCTGGACACAGCTTGCTTGCTGAGATAACTTTACAAACAGCTTTGCCAAAGAATTTTATACTTTTTTTGTTGGCACCGAGCTTGAGTGAGCGAGCTCTAACATATCAACATTCAAATCAGTCATATTTCTATGGATACAATAAAATTACTATTACCGTTAAAACCATATTTCTTGACGAGTTAGGTCCATAAGAATTTTCGAAGTTAATCCGATCTCTGAACAAAAGTAACCGACATTTGATTGTTGAGAACCAATTACTATTTTTAAATTTTAGCGTTTGTTTAAGAAAAAACATTTACAATAGCAGTATTGAAGGTATTAGACAATAGAAGCTATAAAACTCTTTAGCCGATTTCCAAATAGTTTTTAACCGGCCTTCAACTTGAGGCCGTGTTTTATCATGGTGTTCGATCCATTTTTCATCATCAGTTAAAATCGAATTTTTAATTTTTCTGTGTATATCTATTGCGGGAGTTCGAAAAATTGCGTCAATCGGAAAACTTTACGGAAAAATAATACCTCGTTCAGAAGCAGTTTAGAATCAGTTAGGAAACTCAAACTCTTAAAAAAAAAAAAAAAAAAAAAAAAAAAAAAAAAAAAAAAAAAAAAAAAAAAAAAAAAAAAAAAAAAAAAAAAAAAAAAAAACAGAGCACCATGACATCCGACCTTATAATTCTTTGCAAGATTGTATTACCACCATTTCGGTTTAAATTATTCAAAAAATAACAAATATCAAATATTTGGTCGGCTTATACTGCTATTTGATTTTATTTATTGAATTTCCGGCAATTCCTTCGCTCCATTGTATTCCTACTAGCTGTGAAAATTTGAGGGTCGACCACATCCCATTTGTATTTTTTATGACAATCTCAGTTGCCATTTCACAAAGCCCTGACATTTGGATGAACAGCCGCGACACATTGAATGCGCATTCACCTCCCGATGTAACCGCCGAAATTTCCATTAAAAACTCACAAATAAAACTAATGTTTTTAGCATCAACTGAAGGTGACTTATAAAGAGTTTGCAAAAGAATATTTATCTCTTTGCACTAAATCCTTTTGCTATTTTATTATCTCTGCTGACCCTACTTACCTAAGCAGTTAGTTTCCCTTGCCTTCCCTTGCCGTTTTGACAAATGGCTTTTGAATCACAGCCGCGCATAGCACATTAGTCGTCGAGAAAGCTAGCTAAGCCAACGAGAGCTGAGATCTATCATTCTACACATACAAGGCAACGCAGCTAATAGCTCGAGACACACCACCATAGTTGGGGTGCAAGTACGAAGTAGCAGCGTAAGCTTCTGTACAGATACGAGAATGTGTTTACGGAGAGAAAGAAACAAAGCCAAGCAAGATCTTGGTTCTTATTTTCGCTGCAGCAGGAAACAGGTGCATTTGTCACACAAAAGTCGCGACATTCAAGATAATATTTCTTTAGTACGTGTATAATTTATGCGCGACATGCCGAGCTAAGCGAATATGGTGAGGCTTCCCTCCGCTTACACACTCCCTGGCTGAAAGAAAATTATAAAGCTGATGAAGCAAGTGGCAGTCAAGAATCACCCGATTGTATACTCTCAGTGAAGCGTCTAAATGCCCCTTTAACCCACTGCTTGCCAGAAAACCGTTGTCTTATCGCTGTCAGCTCTTTGCAGCTCACTGTCTAAAGCCATGCTGTAGCTTTCCTCTTTTTACCCAAAAATGTCACTGTAATGTTACACAAATGCAAATTTTTACTCTGTCAGTAGATTATAATTCATTCTTTTGTTCTTTTGTAATTCATAATTTTTTTATGATTTTGTTGTTGTCTGTTGCTTTAATGAAACGTGTGATGCCTTAAAAATCGAAATCGAGTTTCTACGTTTTTCTTGCTCCAAATTTTAGCTTACGATTGCGCAACGGTTAAATATTGAATCAAGTTAAAAAAACTTAACACTTAAGGTGTCGGTTATCTCACCTAATAATGGCAGTATTTAGAAGATATTTTTTCGGCTCTATAGTTTCCAACGACTCGGTTAATGTACACCCTACTGAAAGAATCCACACTTCGGAGCAGTAATAGCAACCAGTAGTATAAAGCAGAGCTTCTTCCAGAAGACTTCGCCTGTAACATTTCCTCCAAGCTTCGACCCTTCCGCAAAAAAATCACGGCGACTCCTCTCCAGTGATTTCTGCTCGTCCACATATCCCTGGAGGTTTGTGAGCGAAGAAAGCCTTTGTAACATAACGACCACAGTTTTTGGAGATGCCATAGAAGAAAATGGAATTTTAAGTATTACGCTCTTTGGTACTAGGATTCACATAACTTCCTTAGAGCGGTTTTCGATTCAATTCACTTTCTGCCATTATCCTCTGCTGCTATGCGTACAGGGTTTATCCGGAAAGTAATAGGAGTGACTCGATGTAAAAAAATATATTTATATATAATTATATATCTTGGGCCAAAATTCTTTGCGACAGCTGAAGCTGATTTCCCTGCATTCTAGAGTCCACAAGAGAGATTTCTCTCTGCCCCTCGGTGTCTTCAATGAACGTGAGCTTTCCACAGCAGTTTTTCATGCTGAGCTGAATTCTGCGACCCTTCTGTCATCCGGCGGAGAAGGCTTCCCCTCGTGCGAACTTTGTCACTTGACCGCTAGTTTGTTTCTGTAGCGTTCGGATCTTCCGTCATTGTTGTTTTTAATTTTTTCACTGTCCATGCAAAAAAGGAACTCAGAGCCGTTATCCGTCATGTGGAAAGATAGTCACTTTTAGTGTTCCCAAGGTTGTCCCAGTAACGTGGCCAAACTCATGGTATTAAATAATTGTGCACAAATAAATATATTCATTTGAAATGTGTGCAAGTACAAGTTTACGTCAGAATATTATTATTATCTTTGTAAAGTCTATTGTTAGGAGGAGAGAGGTGTTACCATCCGATTTCAGGAATTTTCACATCGTCGGTATAAGTTATATTTGCGCTGGGATAATTTAGTTCTTGTGGCTAAAGTAGTTTAAGAGATATGAGCATTAAGCTTATTTGAGGACGGGGTCACGCCCGCTTAAAAAAAATTGCCCACAGGTCAAATCTTAATTTGGTGCTTAGTTATGGCACTTTATAGGTTTTCCGTTAAAGGCGGTTTGTAGGCGTGGCACAGATACGATTACTCACCTTTCTACTACTAATTTTTTCAATAAAAATAAAGAAAGATTAATATTTTATTGAATTTGGGTGTAAAATATATTTTTGGTTAGTTCGCTCTTAGCAAATACAAATAAACTGAATGTCATATTCACGCGAGAAATTGCCGAATAGAGTTGTCCGTGGGCATGATGTACAAAAACCTAAATTTTTAGTTTATGGCCATCTGTAAGGATCGAAGGGATTCGGAACTTGCCCTTCAAGGTGGTGGCAATGTTAATAATTTTCATTAATTTGTTAATCTGGTGATATTGCTAAGGCATGGTGGGTTAAAATTACGAAACAAAAAAACCGGATCCCCAACCTTCAGATGTAAATGGTTCGGTGGCATGGCCGGCATTAAACTCGATAGACAATTATCTGACAACAACTATTGTATTTTTCATTTTAATCCATTCACGTCCACATTTAGTAAAAAAACAAATGTTTCTATTAAGTATATGAGAGCCTGTCCTCAAGCAAACAGCCGTCGCACTCGCGACTAGGCACTCACGTCACTGTTGAGGTCGTATATAATTTCGTCTATCTTGGAATCAGCGTAAACACCACCAACAATGTTAGCCTGGAAATCTAACGTAGGATAACTCTTGCCAACAGGTGCCACTTCGGACTGAGTAGGCAATTGAGAAGCAAAATCCTCTCTCGACAAACAAAAGCCAAACTCTATAAGTCACTCATAATACCCGTCCTGCTATATGGTGCAGAGGCTTGGGCCATGACAACAACTGATGAATCGACGTTGCGTGTTTTCGAAAGAAAAGTTCTGCGAAAGATTTATTGTCCTTTGCGCGTTGGCCGCGGCGAATATCGCATTCGATGGAACGATGAGCTGTACGAGATATACGACGACATTGACATATTTCAGCGAATTAAAAGGCAGCGACTACGCTGGCCATGTCATGTTGTCCGAATGGACGAAAACACTTCAGCTCTGAAAGTATTCGACGCTGTACCCGCCGGGGAAAGCACAGGAAGACCTCCACTCCGTTGGAAGGACTAAGTGGAGAAGGACCTGGCTTCACTTGGTTAATCTAATTGGCGCCACGTAGCGAAAAGAAGAAACGAATGGCGCGTGGTAGTTAACTCGTCTATAATCGCGTAAGCGGTGTCTACGCCAATTAAGAAGAAGATATGAGAGCTAAGAAAAATATTTACCCGATTAATTCCATTTTTAACATACAGATATTCTATTATCAGGAAAGAATTTTCTTTTAATTTCAATCATATATCTCACACTTTGTCGATATTTACGGTAAAAAGTCTGTCAAATAACTTGTGATCCATATTTAAAATATCTGGGGCTTAAATAGTTATAGTTCGACTTGGAAAATTTTCAGACTTGAGATGACATTCTTAAGAGCGATATATTCATTGGAGCTTGATTTGCATACTGTGAAATGAATGAGTTGTATGGAATATGGGAAGTAGTCCTTGTGATGAGCGAAGTTGGTTGTTTCGGCATAAATAGTTTATGAGATATGCATATTACATCAATTAGGGGGCGGATCTATGCCCAATTTTTTAGTTTTTAGATTACAAGTACCTCTTATACCTGCGACGTGACGAATAACAGTTCCTTATCCGAATATGGCACTATCTTTTTTTTTGCAAGAAATACGTGTGTAACCATATGATATCGCAAGTTTTACTCAAGTTACTTACTAATAGTGATAAACATTCGGATTTCAACTTTTCTCGTCATCCTCATCGTGTTGCAATAGTAGGCCAATCCTCAGACCCACCCAGTAAGCCTACCAAATGCCAAAATCAGTCCAGCTGTTTCATACTTATATTGGATGTATACGAATGTATGTATATTTACTTATATATGGTAAGTATATATGTACATACATATCTACTTATTCATCACATACCACAATTATTTTCAGTTCTTCGTTGCACTTCTCCCCATAGATAAATATTGGTGGGTGTTATTGGAAAAGACACTTGCTGTAAAAAGATATACATATGTACACACGTACGACGGATTTAGTACACAGTCAGTTTATTTTCCAAAATATGTGCAAATTTCCCCATACTCAAATACAAATATATGTGTGTTCGAGTAAATTGAAATAAACGAAGCGGTTCATGTGGCGTGACTCAAATGGCCGTCAGCGGTTTGGTGACGATTATTCTGAAGGTGATTGTGTTTGTGATTACGATTATGTGTATATTTATTTGATTGTGGATTGTTATGCCAGTGTGATGCTGCCTTAGGGCATAAATTGATGAATTGGGAAGGCAGAATTATTAAAGCTCGCCTAACTATAGATAAATTTAGTTATGAACCGAATCTATCGGAAATTTCTATCAGTTGCGCATAACTAGAGTTTTTTCAATTCATTTTACACTAAATACTTTTGTACTGCAAATTTTTTATTTAATTTTACTTGTGCTTTCTTCAATTTTCTTAATTTAAGATTAAATTATCCAAGCGTTGTTCTCCAGCTGATTCTTTTAAATTCGCTTCACTCTTCATTTTCTCTTTTACTCTAAATTTATATTTATATTTATAAAAGAAAGACTGATGTCATAACCTTTCCAGCCGACTTTTTCGGTCTTTCCACGTCTGAGAACCGGTTCATCGTGTTCACCATGTGCAGTCCACTAGAATGACTGTCGATTAGACTTCAGTGGGAAATGATGTAGCTATGTTTCGTGGTCACACACGGGACAAAAATTCGGTTTCATTCCGATTAAGCAGCTCTCAAACATTTCTCAGAATCAGTTATTCGTTGTTTTTGCTGGATTATGACTTGCAAGGCACATACCTTGCTCATTTCGCCTGTTTCCAGCTTTGCTAATATATTTTCAACGGTGGTTTTCCCTGAGCCCTAATTCAACAGTGTTTCCCTTTACTAACACACGAAATGCTTTATGGTCCATTTTTGCTTCACAAAAATGCTATATCTCATTAACTAATAGTTATAATCCACCAAATTGAAATCATGTAGTCGGTAGTAGCAGAATTATCACTGTATCAGTTTTTCCAATTGGGTTTTCTATAGTTTTTAGTTTGTTTTGTTCAGACTATGATTATGAAATGCCGCGAAATCCCAATAAATCACACGGCACTGATATACATACATATTTCAAAGTAAAGAAAAACAAATTTCCATAAAATCTGTACAATTTTATTACAGAAAAATATTAAGCAAACCCCAATCATCGTACACTTATGTATTTCCTATGAAAAGTGATCCATTTCGAGATACCCTATTTTTTTAAAGAAAAGATACAGACACTTAAAATTTAAGGGTGAATGTCTACTATTATTTGAAAGAACGTTCTTTAGCATGTATTTTTTGAGGATTATCTCTTTCAAATGTTGGCCGCGGTTACGACTCAGATGGTTCATCCAATGAGTCCAATCACTCAATGAATAATTTCGACTGGTTGCTGATGCGAACCGTCTTGCTTCAATTTCAGGCATCAAATAGGCGGTTAACATGGCTCGATTACGGTTACCATTGACGCTTACGTTCTCATCGGCATCATATTTGAGGAAATATGGACCGATGATTCCACCGGCCAAACCACAACAAACCATTTGAGTCTCTTTAGATTGCTCTTCGTCCCAAATGCGGCAATTTTGCATGTTTACATACCCATTGAGCCATAAATTACCCTCATTGCTGGGTAAAATTTGGCTCGAAAACGTCGGATATTCTAGTAACTTTTCCAGAGCCCATAGAGCGAGCGATGTAGCTTGCTGAAGAGGAGCGGCATCTGTTCTTGCACAAGCTATATTTTGTATGCTTTCAATTTAAGATCTGGACGAAAAATGCATCAAGTCGTTCTCTATGCCAGTCCGAGATGCTGCGAACGGCACGGAATCGGCTCTCCACGATCTTCGTGGACACTCTCAGCTACGGGTGCTATATTTTCTTCACTGCGTGCAGGTCGTGGTCTATTTGGTCGAACATTATTCAGTAATGAATGCTTGGTCTCAAGATGGGTGATTTGTCAAAAGAAAGAAGTACCTCTACTTGAATCACCCGTTATAAAAGCTGTTTGGAAAAAGAGCACTACAAGATAGTGGCAACCAGAAAATATGACTTTAAAAAGGCAATTATTGTTAGTAAGATTAAAATGTTTACCTCGAGACGAATGAATTCTTAACTATAAATTTAATATCACAATTATTCTATTATATAAAATCACTAAGAAATAATAGAAAAAAGTTCTAATGTTCACTGTTCGTATGATAAATAAATAATAATTCGAAAAACCGTCCCTGAAAATAAGATTGAGTACAAAACCAGTAACCGAAATGCTGCATGAGCCACTGCGGCCGCTGAGCAAAGAGCAATATTAATTTACAATGCGAAGCACGTCAGCGGCAGCAACACGAACCAACACCACTTCGTTGCAGTTGTAAATACGAGCACTCTCGCTAAGTAGACAACAAGAGCAGGAGTGGCATTAGCACCAAAAGACAACTGGCAAACTTCTGAGGCAATGGCAGTGGCAGTCGACGTGCCACAAATATCATCTAACACGCCTGCGCATGCAGCTCCATACAAATGCTGTTCGAGCGCTCTTGCTTTTAACGCTAAAGTCGCCTTTGCAGGCACGATTGTGGATGAAGATACCGACTCAAAATGACAGCGAATGGGTGTAAGCCAGAAATGATAAATTCTCTGATAAAACAATGAAATCTTACCTACAACTGTGTGTGTATGTGTGTTCACCATTTTTTAATTTTAAGCTGTTATAAGTAAATCTTGGAGTTTTAAAGGCTCATTGCATACAAAATTAAGTTTAAATTCTTATTCCTACTCTATTAGCGTGAGCACACCAGCTGCTCACCTGTGAACATGAATTATGAATTTAAAGTTTACACTTTAAGAGCATGAAAATTTACTCTTAATGTTTTTCAGAATTTGCGTTATTATTATGAGCCCAATATACAAGTTGGTGGCTTTTTTTTTTGTTTTTGTTTTGTTTTGAAAAAGTCTCAGTTGTCGACCAATTGTCACTTCAATAAAAAGCTTCTTCTTCAACATCTAAATCTTCTGGAGATCGTGTAGAATCCTGGAAAACTGTGAGTTGACGATTCTGCTGTGACTTCACAAGAAATTTAAAATTGAGAGAAGATAGTTGTTTTTTCCGATATTAAGTTTCGCTTTAAGTTTCTACTGCGAACCTCATTCTGTGCTAAATCTGGGTTGCATGGAGTGTTATAGTAAAAACAGTTCTCGATGAATTACTTTCAATAATAATTTTCAATAAAAACATAAGCTCTCGGTCTATTGAAAATATTATGAATTGTTTGACCTTAAACTTTAACACAAGTACTTGCATGGTGCTGTAAAGCGTAAATGCTATCGTATCGCTTAATGAACAATGGTGAACTTAACCCAAGTGATTTATACTTTTTTTTTTTTAATGGTTCATCAGCCATGGTATCGGGTGATTTTTTAAGAGCTTGATAACTTTTTTAAAAAAAAAACGCATAAAATTTGCAAAATCTCATCGGTTCTTTATTTGAAACGTTAGATTGGTTCATGACATTTACTTTTTGAAGATAATTTCATTTAAATGTTGACCGCGGCTGCGTCTTAGGTGGTCCATTCGGAAAGTCCAATTTTGGGCAACTTTTTCGAGCATTTCGGCCGGAATAGCCCGAATTTCTTCGGAAATGTTGTCTTCCAAAGCTGGAATAGTTGCTGGCTTATTTCTGTAGACTTTAGACTTGACGTAGCCCCACAAAAAATAGTCTAAAGGCGTTAAATCGCATGATCTTGGTGGCCAACTTACGGGTCCATTTCTTGAGATGAATTGTTCTCCGAAGTTTTCCCTCAAAATGGCCATAGAATCGCGAGCTGTGTGGCATGTAGCGCCATCTTGTTGAAACCACATGTCAACCAAGTTCAGTTCTTCCATTTTTGGCAACAAAAAGTTTGTTAGCATCGAACGATAGCGATCGCCATTCACCGTAACGTTGCGTCCAACGGCATCTTTGAAAAAATACGGTCCAATGATTCCACCAGCGTATAAACCACACCAAACAGTGCATTTTTCGGGATGCATGGGCAGTTCTTGAACGGCTTCTGGTTGCTCTTCACCCCAAATGCGGCAATTTTGCTTATTTACGTAGCCATTCAACCAGAAATGAGCCTCATCATTATGTAGACCATAAATCGGACGTAAAGCGCGAAACACATTTCGAACCGAACACTGATTTTGGTAATAAAATTCAATGATTTGCAAGCGTTGCTCGTTAGTAAGTCTATTCATGATGAAATGTCAAAGCATACTGAGCATCTTTCTCTTTGACACCATGTCTGATATCCCACGTGATCTGTCAAATACTAATGCATGAAAATCCTAACCTCAAAAAAATCACCCGATAGTATCAGCCTCTTGAAAACATTTTTAGTTGGCTTGCGTAGTTGTAACCTAATTTCTATATCAAGACTAAGTTATGTGGTTTCATGAGAATGCTATATATTAACTATATCTCAAACAAGACTAATTTCGTTTCAGCCAAACGGCAATTGAAACTCGTGGTTTCGTCTACATTTGATTTTAACAAGACGTCGCCACTTCCCGCACATCGATTCAATCAATGTATTTATTGAGAGGACACTTCCGTGAGCAGATATTTTCACGCTTGGGCCACCAAGATCGTTTGGTATTACCCCTTTTAACTTTTCCTGTGAGGATATATAAAGTCTAAGGTCTATGCGAACAATCCTTTATCGCTTCAGGACTCGGAGCTAAACATTACGCATGTCATTTGGCAGTTACAAGTCGTAAGGCTCTCATGAGTCACCAGAGAAACCGGATTGCTATCTCATATACATGTCATGTAGCTTTCATACGAACTAGACGTTAAAAATCAAAGTCCTCTAGGCAAACTTCGTTGTTTATGTTGTGCATTCCAGCTGCAGTTTAACCGAAGTTAATGTTGTTTCTTATTTAGTACCAAATTGGTGAGGTTTTTGTGACTTTTAAACTTTGCTTAAGGTTTGGCGGTATGTATAACATCATACTTAAATCACCACTGTACCAAATTTCAGAATAAGGAATTTGACTCTAGCAAGCGAAAAATCTCGGTTAATCAGCCAAACAGTGGGACACTGCTTTATTTCGCTTAAAGCTTTGCAAACAGCAATCAAATATTTTCTCTCACCAATTGATTGATTGACTGAACAATTGTATCCAACTAGATGCATACATATATTTCGCACAATCCTGTATTCAGTTTCTGTTAAAGTACACATATGCAAGGTTAAAGGCACATACATGTGTACATATGTCCATATACCTAAATATAAATATTTATTTTCGTACGTATATCTATTCATGTACGAGCCACCCATGACATATGCAATGCCGGTAAATTGCCTCGTGATTTTGTTATCATTGCGTTCAATTACCAAAAAGCAGACGAAAATTAACGCCATTGACGTGCTGCATGCCACATACGCCATTTAACCTCGCTGCATGAGGTAGTGTCAGTCACATACTTGAACATACATACTTACATATATAGAGTATTGAGGCATTGATTTTAATGCCCCAAATATCATCGTAAAATCGAATTACCAATGTGTTGTTCGTGTTGTTCGTGTTGTTGGCCATCACGTTGGCTTCACGTTTATTTCATTCAATTGGCCGTTATTGTTTATAACTGTAATATTATTGCCATTCAATCGATAGGCGCGCGCCAAATGCAAGTGTGTAGGCTACTTTTTTTGGAACACGAATATACATATGTATATATGTATATATAATATATACCATCCATATAAGGTATATTTGTATGTGCTCGAGCCGAGACGTAGTTATATGCGCTTATTTGCGCATTTACGCGCCTGAAAAGAGCAGCAAAAGCCAGCTGTTTAAACGCACGAATAGCTGCCAAATATCTATTGCCTTCAGTGTGTATGTGTGTGTGTGGTTTTCACAACATTGCTGTGAACGTGAATTTTAATAACGCAGAAATAACGTTTAATCGCACTTTTGTCATGTTAATTATAATGTAAACACTTTGACAAGCTTTGCGCTTATTTAGGTGTCACACGAGCATACTTAGCTGTGAGTGTGTCTGTGTGTTTGCATATTTACATACATATGTATGTGTGTACGCATTGAAATATGACCATAAACGGTGCAGGCAATTTATCGGCAAAAACCAATTTAGATGCATGCATATTTAAAAGAGCGTTGTTTTACAAATAGTTCAAATGGGTGGTAAATATTTGCATAAATGAAATTGAATTCTGCTGCGTTGACGCTCCAAATGTGGGTTAGTGTTTTGTATGGGTGAAAATAAATGTGTATATTTTGCAGTGAATTTCATCTTCTATCCAGCGGTTAACAGGCAAAATGAGGCATCAATGAGATGAAAATGCTTAGTATAAATCATCTTTATTTAACGAAAAAAGTACAGAAAGTCTCAATTCCAAGTCTCTCAATTTCATTTAAATATTTAACAAAAAGCCAGAAAAAGAGATGAACTTTGGTTGCACCGAAGCTAGAATAAACAAATCAAAATGTTTCCATAAAAGAAATTTGAACCAACGAAAATCCTCTAACTCTCCAAAACATGCGTTCTGAACGTATGAACCGCCACTTCAGGTGTCGCAAAACGTTGATCGCGGTTTATTTTATTCACACGGCAATAAAATGATATCAGGACTTTACAGCTTTAATCATCAAATCGATGTTTTGAGTGCCCAAAAATTCAGTTGACTCAGCGATTTACTTCTATGAAGCTACCATTATCGTGGGGAAGGAAGACCCGTCTTTGGTTGCTGGTTTTCTTGATTTCTTGAAAGATAATTGCAAAAAAATGATTGTGTACTACCCAGAATCTACTGCTCTGCATTGTTCCAGTAGCACGATTGCGACATGTTCAGTTTTCTAGAATAAAAGAAAACCATTTGATTAGAAATGCATGCTGCGCGAACAGCTTTTTTTATTCATTTTAAAACCACGAAGAGAACGTTGTCATAGATGTGTTTCGAAGCATCGCTGTCGTATTCTTTTAACATTTCTCTCGACCAATTCACCCTAGCCTTTTTTTGAGCTATTGACAAATTATTACTTATTCTGCAATGAAATGTTGGCGAAATATAATATTAAATGTTTACTAGTCACTCACTATTGCCTACAGTTGTGTAAGTTTCGTGATCGCGCGGAAATGTTCGCGATTTAATTCCAAAACAATCTGAGAATGTGAAGCATAAAAAATGTTGTTTATTGCCATATTTTATTATTAGGGACGCCGAACCCCGAAATATAAAAAGCAATCTACGTAACAAACATAGAGCAACATAAGTAAAGAAGGGTTAGTTTGGCAATCATATAGAATAAAGTCAGTCAACTTTTCGAAATTTTTATATTAAGTACAATTATATAGGGGCTAAGGCAGGTATTGGCCCGATTCAATCCATTTGTGACATACAGCCAAACCATTATAAGAGTAGGATTATCCCTTAATTTCAGTTATATATATCACATCTTGACCGTCATTTTCGATCAAAATCCGACTACAGGTACCGGTTTAAAAATATTCGGTACGTAGGGGCTTGAACAATTTTTTTTTTGAAATTTTTGCTCATAAGGAGGTACACACTAGAAAAATTATTAGCGCAAAACTTTATCGCGTTTTATTAATTGCTTCTTGATTTATGTACTGGAAACTGAACGAATCAAATGGAATTTAAAATTGTCCTTTATGGGAAGTAGGCGAGGTTGTTATCCGATTTCGTCCTTTTTCACAATGTGACATAGGAATGTAAGAAAAATGTCACATTCAAAATTTTGTTGAGATGGGTCGACCGAGTTCCGAGATATGCGATTTCACCAAAAAGTGGGCGGTGCTGCGCCCATCGTCCAATTTTCACACTCGTTCCCATAAAGCTTTTCCATATCATCTCGACGTATTTACTTACCGCTTTTAGTAGTTTCTAGCAGTACCGTTATATGGAAAGTGAACGGTGTCATACTCTCATTTCATCCATTTTTACACTGCCGGTAAAAGTTCTTATGAAATTTGTACTCAGAATATTTTGTTATTGCAGCTTAAGTGGCTTAGGAGATATATACATTGAACATGTTAGAGGGCGTAGCCACTCTCACCTTCTGAAATATTTTTGTTAACTGGTTCTTCTTGTTACTTCGATGCTCTGTAGCAAATTACAGCTATATATCTTAATTTATATCATATGTTTTCGGTAAGTGGCGATTTGTGGGGTGGAAGTCATTCGATTACGCCCATTTTTGAACTCGAAATTCGGTTACAGGTGCATGGGCGAACGGACAGACAGAGAGCCAACCGGATTTAAATTTTTCTCATCATCCTGATAATTTATGTATATATATATATAACCCTATATCTATTTCGATTAGTTTTAGGTAATAAGTACAACCGTTAGGTGAACAGAACTATGATACCCTGTAGAGCATAAAAATTATTAGAGTTGATGATGAAATTTTCAAGACTAGTTAAAGACAAACGCATCAAAGTCGAATTATCTGCGTGTCTCATGATTAAGATACGATTATATATCACATTTGGAAAGTAAAGTATCGTAAAAAACAAAGTTGCTAAAGAGAGTATTATAGTTTTGTTCACATAACGGTTGTTTGTAAGTCCTAAACTAAACTAAAAGAGTCAGATATAGGGTTATATATACCAAAGTGATCAGGGTGACGAGTAGAGTTGAAATCCGGATGTCTGTCTGTCCGTCCGTCCG
>NW_017534741.1:192309-240933 GCF_001853355.1 Bactrocera latifrons | reverse complement strand
ACATATCTCGAAAACTACTATAGCTATGTCAACCAAAATCCACACTAAATTTTACGCAAAGAAATGGCAGAAGGAAGCTGCATCCAGGCTTTTTTTAAAAATTGAAAATGGGCGTGGCGACGCCCACTTATGGACCAAAAACAATATCTCAGGAAGTACTCGACCGATTTCAATGAAATGCGGTATATAATATTTTCTTAACACCCTGATGATATGTACCAAATATGGGTGAAATCGGTTCACAACCACGTCTGAAATCTCGATCATCACTTTATCATGCGAGAGTATAAAATGTTCGGTGACACCCGAGCTTAGCCCTTCCTTACTTTTTTTTTTTTTTGCTTTTTTTTTTTTGTTTTCTTTGAATTGAATTCGGTAATATATTGATTTTGCAAATACCTAAAGGTTTATGCGCCGATATTTTGTATTGTTATAGAAATCACACCTGATGGCTTCCGTGGCAGCTGTAAATTTAGTGCGTTGCTCACTAAAATAGCACACTCATTAGAAAAGGCAAAGCAGGATAAAGGCACGATGCAATTATAAAGCAGCTGTGCGGCAAAGCCACTGCATGAATGCAAGTGATGCCTGCCAAGACGTTACCACAGGCTGACAGCCCGGCCCGAGTGGGAAACGGGAGGTTGTGCTGTTGCCAAGGCAGTCGGTCCTCTTGTGCTTGTAAAGAGGCAGGCAGCCGTGGAAAATGCCTTGCAGCCTGCAGAAAAATACCGGCTTTGTGGCAGCGTGTGTGAAGTTGCTGAAGTAGACAGTAAGAAGAAACTGCCGCCAGTGCTCATATTCCATTTAAACAAAAAGTCAAGGGAATATTGTTGGCTGCGACGCTTGCCGTGGCGGTGGCGTTGACGGTAGACGAAGGAGGGGCGTGTAAAATGAGTTGGCAATTGAGGCAACGAGTCGTATGAGTGATTTGCTGTGCGTTAAATGTTGTGGCAACGCTGCAGAGAAGTTAAGTTTTGTTGTGCGGCAGCTTGTACGCCATTGCCATCGTCCGCACCTGCGCCTGCGCATGAATGTGACTCGTGTAGCGTTAAATTGCATTTCAATTTTAATCGCATAAACTGAAAGCGTTCTGTGGAATGCACAAAACGGCTGGGCGTGGACGTTGGAGCATGTGGCAGCAGGGGGGGGTGAGCAACTTTAATTTCCGCTTGTCAAAGAATTTTACGACGCGTCGAGAGCGCAGCAGTGCAGCATTCATTTGATGAATACTAGTCAACCTACAAACACATACATATGTATATTTGTGTGGGTGTGTAAATTTGTGCAACACTGTGTGCCAACTGCTGCGAACGTTGTGAGTGTGAATTGGGAATTGCGGATTTTTACGCATCACTTTTCCACTTGTGAATGCCGGCAAACACTCAGCCAGAAGTGTACGTATGTATGCATGTGTGTGTAACGCTCGCAGCGCTCGTTTAAATGAACGTGCCACACACATGGTGCCATTGGCGCACACAAATATTCGCTAGTCCGAGCGAACAGCGCTTCATGCGTTTAAGCCGCTTCAACTGAGTGGGCAGTGCACGACTTCCACACAACCGAACTACCTATGCCGAGCAATGGTGGCGGCGGTGAGCGGCATAATATGAGGTTGCTGCCTGTTAAACTGACTATAAAGCATCATTTATGAGGTGCATTTGCTGGCTAGCCAGCGGTTGTTCGTAGCTGTTCGGCGCTGGCTGTCGGCTGGTCGTTAGTTGCTGCTGATTCGCTTGTAACATTTGTCCGCTCTCGGACAGGCCTGACAGCCGGCGCATCTGTGAAGGACATTTACACGTTGTAATCGTACTCACACGCGCCACTCGTTTACACACCGAGACAGAAAGGCGCAAATGCTGCAGCACATGTGATGTTGCTTTGTTAATCCTGATGCGGACTCGACCGTGGGACATTTCGAGAATTTAAAGTTTTTACAAGATAAAGATATTTTTAAGTTTCAAAACAAAGCAAGATGAAATTAATATAAAATGGGGTTGAAATCCTGCAAATATCCATTAATTAAATAAAAAATTGTAAGTTGCTGAAAAACAGGAAAAAGTTGCGGAGAATTAAGGACACAACGTTTCTATTGTATTATCACATGGTGCCTAGTTTTCAGAAATCGAAGAAATTCAAATTGAAGACAAATAAGTAGAAGTTACCTACACCATTGGATAGACTTAAGGGGGCCAAACGTGTGCTCAATAATGTATAAAAAGTCCAAATAAAATTAATAAATATTTAAGAAATAAATTCGCAATAAAAGGACTTTTTTTAAAATGAAAACTGTAATTTCTCCCTTAAGGGCATACAAGTATATGTATTAACGAATATCAACATACCCTAAAAATTTGATAATATTTTTTATATTCTTCGGCAAAACATTGCAAAGGCACGCTAAAATTTAATTTCATAAAAATAACAGCGGAACTACAAAATGAAACAAGAACAAATTGCGATTGTTAACTAAAGCAATATAGTTGCTTAACATATATTTAGTCGAGTACGCTTAGATCCGGATATCACATTTTCGTGGCACGTGGTCCATTAATTCAAACGCTTATCATTCTGATGATTGTCGATTGTTGATATTCGTTTTATGAATAATTTTTATTAATCTGAAGTTTTGATAAAAAATATTATAGATATCTCTTCACACATTCATGACGGAATTTAGATCGGTAAATTTAGTTGGCCAATCTGTTTTGTCAATACTGTGATTGAAAAAAAAAAAATGTTTTGCAAAAGTCTTGGCATGTTTCGACTAATTCGTCTTGTTCCAAGCCAAATTTATGCAAAATCTCTTCTCTTATGTACTGAAGTATATTCCTAAGGGGTCAGTAGATTAATCTGGCCTGTCTCTTGACGTTTTGTTTTTTTAGAAATTTTCATTCCGCAATAGAAATTTTTTCACATATCATGAGGTACATCGTGTAGTGTATAAACAAATTTTTTCGAAATTTTTTGAGATGCGCTTTTTCACTGGCGGACATGATTTCCCATGTTTGGACCATCTGAAATACTAAAACACAATTTATTCTTAAAAAGACGTGAATGGTTTTGGTCCCTGCTAGAATAATGAAAAAATGTTGCTAAATAAAAAGTAATTAACGTAAACGATAGCCAGGCGTTTTGTGAACATTAAAAAAAAAAAAAAAATTAAGCAAATCGATTGAGTAGTTCGACCGGAATCATGCCCGCCAGTTTAAAAAAGTGTGTGTTTGAGAAAAACTCGTTTACAGTTTGAGGTGTGCTTTAGGGGTATTATTTTTTTTGGACCTTTTTCGAAACCTTCCAATCTGAAAGTGGGTTTCTATATTAGTTCTAAGGGTATAACGGAACAGAAAGTGCAAAACAAAAGTAAAAAATTTGAAAAATATTACCCTACTGACCCTTTAAACTAGAAATATAGATCGTCCATCGATGTATGAGAAATAGAAGCGTATTCTAAGTTACGTCGTGACCTAGCTAGTGTAGTCGCGGTATCCTATTTCGATGAACCATATCAATACCGTCGTATATCTCGTACAGCTCATCGTTCTACCAACTGCGGTATTCATCGTTGCCAATGCCAAGGACCATAAATTTTCCATCCGCAGTAACTTTCTCTCGAAAACTCGCAACGCCGACCCTATAGCAATACCCGGATGATGCCCCTCTACTATTACCCAATTTTAGTCAATTTGACACTGCCTTCGTCGAACACGAATTGTTTTTTGTATACCAGTGCATTTTATCTTTAAAACTTTTAAGTTTTTAATTAATTATGTAGATCCGATGATCACAGCAAACCCTTGTTCTTTCTAGATGAAATGACAGCTTTTAAATCTCTTTAGGTTGCTGAACGTCCTAAATCCGTTAAGATAACCATTGAGCTAGAGGCTCGAAAACGTCGTAACTTCTCGGAACTCTTCAAGAGCTCATAGAACAAAGCGATGATACAAATTTTTAATATAAAACATTCTACAACCATCATCAATATTGCACGCAAAGAAAAAAAAAAAATGAAAAACTTCAACAGAAACATACCGCAGAATTACTACAGTCTCCCAATGAGACCAAAACAACAGAGTTCCACTGACATTGTACTTGAAATTCAAGACACTTATTATGTCCAATATCGAAGAACACAATTTCCCGGTATTTGGTCGTATCTGGTTTCACGGCAGGGAAGTACGCAAGAAACCACTTCTGACTAAAATTCAAAGGAAACGGCGCGCAGATTTTGCCAACATTTATTAATTTTGGACAACTAATAAATAGAAGTATGTTATTTGGAGCGATGTAACTAAAATAAATTGCACAGATCCATGGTCGAAGGTATCTTTGCCGAGCAATGAATCAAGAAGTTGATCCTTGCTATTCTTTATGCGTAATGAAGCATGGTGGAAGATCAATCATGCTGTGGGAATTTTTTTCCTGGAATGGTGTAGGTCCGCTCCATATGATTGATGGAATCTTAAATAAGGAGAAATACGTCGACATTCTAAAATATGACATTCTGGCATGGACAAATTGTCTGCAAATTGTCCTTAGCCTGTTATATGGAAAATCCAAGAAAATAACATCCCAAAGCACACGGCAAAGCCAACACAAACATTTTTTGTTGAAAATTCCATGAATGTTTTGGAGTGGCCTAAAGAGAGCACATCAGGGTTGAGGTCAAAATTCAAAAAAGCTGTAGATATCAAAAGTATCACAAATATAGATGTCCTTTTTGATGAAATTAGGACAGCATGGCTAGCAACACTAGTGGTGCGCTGTCAGAGCCTTATAACGTCAATTGGCAGTGGATGTGAAGCAGTATTAAAGTAAAAGGGTTAAGCAACAAAATATTAACTGAAAGTAAGTAAAATGAGTGAAAATACAATAAAAATAAGTGATTTATTCGAAAATAATTTCATTTACTTCTAAATAAGTCGCGTTTCTAATTAGCTGTCAACCGCTGTATTTTAGCTTGTCGTATTTTTGTTTGTAAATATTTTGTTTGAATTCTCTAAAAAAATTTTTTTTTATAATTTTCAATATATATAGTCGCATCCTCATCTACATTGCAAAAAATTAGTTCTAAATAGATGGTTTATAGCAATATAAATTTGGTTTGGTAATTACAACACTAAGTTAATAATGTTTCTTAAATACAGAAATAATAACTGGTGTTTTATATAGTCGTGTGATTTTCAATATGACATTATTTTAGGGAGTTTTCTGTTTGAGTGCTTAACTTTATTTGCCATTTCATAAAGGACACCAACGAACAATCTTGATGCATCTTGAGTGAATGGGCCTGAAACAAGTGCCAATCGATCCAGATTTTCAAAAGAAAAAATGTTGTTCAGGAAGTTCAGTTTCGGTTGAGAGGGTTGTCACATTTTCAGCCATGAGTCATGCCATTTTCGAGACGCTGCTCATATTCCTTCAAAATCGAGCCAGCGATAATATTGCAGTCAATGGGAAGTACTATAAAGCCATGGCAAGTGATTTTATTCCTTGCAGACCAGATGGTGCTATTTAACACCGCTGGGCTATATACTATGAGTTTCCGTGAAGTCACTTGTCTAAGCAGATAAACCCAAGAGGATTGACCCCTCGGAAGATACTATTTGGACCGTTATTACTGACATAGGCTTTCAATTGCTGCAGAAAGTGGGCAAAAACTGTTCCTATCGGTTGGTATTTATTCGAGCTAATCATCATACTACGCCATAGGGTTAAATTATATGATATAACACCCTTCACATTTCTTTTATGGTATTTTCTACGTTATATCGAGATTTTCGTTTATTTTTTATGGTGTACAAGTATCATTGTTTGCATACTAGCTGACCCGGCAATCTTCGTACCGCCGTAATTTTATTGTCTAAATTTGTGTTTTCGAAAACCCCAAAGTTAATGCTTCAAAATTAATGATTTCCTCAGATTCGCATGGGTGATAATGAAATGGAGAGACCAAAACGACTTCTATTCTATTGTAATGTCTTGTAGTGTACAATGTTTGTAGTTCTTTTCTCCTGGAGCAAAAATATATAGCGCCGACGGTTTGCCCACTCTCGCTCAAGCGAAAAACACGACAATTCCACACACTTCTAATGATTGGCCTTGGGATTTATTAATCATCATTGCAAATGCAAGGCGCACTGGATACTGGACACGCTTAACTTCGAAGGGAAGGTCTGTTGGTGTCAGTGGTATTCTTGGAATAAGCACATCCTCTCCTTTAAAGTTTTCTATGATTATAGTCGCTTCAATCAAATTGTTCATAATTTTTTTAATGGCTAGTCTCGTTCCGTTGCACAATTTTGGCTGATAGAGATTTCGTAGCATAATTACTACAGAGCCACCCATGTGCTGTAAATTGTGAGGCGGTAATCCAGGCAAATCCAAAGAATTTAGGAATTCAGTTGGATAATTGACAACTTCACTTGGATCGGTAATTGAATCGATTGATTTAAATGAAAGCACTTGCCCATCAATTTGACTCTAAGTTTTTATATTCAAATCATCTACATCCTTATTTTTCGGTGCTAAAATGGCTCGTTCGCTCAACCAAGCATGGTTTCTGTAATTTACACCTATACTTGGAAAACTTTTGAAATCAATTCTTCCTTTGACGTTGTAAAATGACAAAAATTTGGGGGAAACGAAATATGGCCAGTGTTAGTGTCAGCTTGAATTGCCCATGTCTAATAATGCCTTCGAAAAGATTTTCGTCGTTGTAACGCCACTCGCATATTCGTTGTTAATTTGATATTTTTTACGTATTTCCACGAAACTGATGTTTTCAAGCAAGCATTTATTTCATCATCAGCTGTTGATCTATGATTATTAAAAAAAAATATATACCTATATTATAAAGATATGGCAAATTAACCAAATACTTGATTAAAGAAGTCTACATATTTAGTATCTAAACCTAAAACTATATAATAATATAGTAATTTTTCTATGTAAAGAGTTGTAAATAAAATATTGTACATATTTGCAAATGCTGTAATACTGAGACTGCTTACAAAGGATATTCAACAAATATTTTGTTCTCAGAAGTATACCGACTATATTTAAAAACGAACCCTAGCACTATATAATAATAATATGGCAATTTATTTTATGTAAATAGTTGTTAATGATATATTTACGTTGCTTGACACTGAAATATAAAACGTAAAGAATATTTGTGTTTAAAAAAATTTATACTTACTCTAAAAGTTTCTCTTAATATATCTTACAATTTAAAATTTTTGTTATTGTTCAAACGAATTATTATAACCTATAATATCAAATTATGTTATAATATATATTTCTTCCAGTACCCTCTTAGTAAAATTAAACTTTCGAGTTAGTCCATGTATAAGTTAATTAAAACGCTTAAAATATACCGCATAAGTTTTGGCTATGGAACTTTTAAACAACATTCCATAGCCAAAACTGAAAATTGTTTTAAATAATTATTACAGCATTTTATGCTTTTTGCAACCCGTTTTGACCTCTCGTCACCCTGACTCACCATGATTCACCAGAGGCGGGCATGATGGTTTTATTGTGAACTTCCACTTGGGGGGTAGGTCAATCTGTCAATGCTCCGTCAACATATTAAGGAGTGCTCCCACACCATCTTCTGTCTCATTAACACATTAATTTGTCTTAAATGCATTTTTAATACTTCACGGTTTGATTTTTTATAATTTCCAAACATGCAAACCTTGTCCTGACAATAACGAACACATTAAAAAAAGAATTATCAAATTTGGTTCAGTCGTATGAAAGTTATGAGCGTACATACGGTTTGGCGATTCATTTTTATTTATATAGAGAAGATAGAATATTTAGACATACATATAATCATTAAATTTTATACTGAGTTATTGAATAAATTAGGGGCCGAATGTATTCTAATAATCCCTTTTCATCGGTTAAAATTCTGTGTAGCTTTATATATCAAACTATTTTAATGTTTTGAGATAAACATTTCGTCGCTACCAATATTATTTTAATATCTCTCCATACTTTTGTTAAGATATTGCCATATGTTTTCTTTAGAGAGAGTAAGCAGAGTTGATTTGTAAGGAGAAACCATATATTGACAGTACACACTGAGACTAATTTATATTTATCCTGCAGGAGGTTGAAAGGAGACCTCAGCAACGATATTATTACTTTTCACAAATCCCACAAAAATATCACTCAAAGAGAACGATATTACATATATCTTATTTTTAAGCTTATTAGAACGTTGCACCTAAGCTAAATTATTTACGAACATAATTTTACATTTAAGATAATTACTAAGTTATAATATCTACATAAAATAAAGTACTGACAGAAAGTGCCGCAGGCAATGCATGATTCAAATCACTGTACTATATATCTGTGGTTTCTGATTACTTTTTTATCTTCTATGCGTTGAGCGCCTGACAGCGGCTGAAGTAGCGTGTCAGAATAATGTACATGTGCACTGATGTGCATTAATGCGCACAAAATTGTGGCAGCCGGCGTCGGCTGTAACTGCAGCGCACTTTTCCAGCCTTTCCTTCCGCCCTTTTAATTCGCACGCACACATATGTATATCTTTATAAGCCACGTGGGTGTGTGGGTTGCAACTGTTTTATAGCACGGCTGAATCTCTGCCTACAACTCAGCCTCAATTCAGCTCAGCGTTTTTCACTCAAAATAACAATATAAATACCCGCTTTGTATATATGTGCCCCATATGTTTGTGTGTGTGCAAATATACAAAATCGCAGCCACATTGTTCACTCTACTAAAATGTTACTCATACGCCGCGTCAACACAAATGCTATGCAGTTGCGTCGAAATTTGAGCTAACATGCATTCATTCATTCACATATCCAACTATTGCGCACACACAACGCCACACATACGGCCTGCGTATATTTTGTATAATCACACACATACACTTCAATATTGTTGTTTGTGTTTTTGGGAATTATGCGCAAATTTGCTGAAATTAAATCCACTATAATTGTTTTCGCATAGGCGCACGACTGCTGCCTGGCTGATGGCTCGCGGCCATTTTTAATGCTTGCCATTGTTATCTCACATACGTGTGCGAAGTTTTAATAAATCAAAGTTCGTGCTTTATTTGTCACACAACATCAATCAAGCAACAACCTTCCACCTCCTTCTCAAAATGGCAAGCAGAAACGCATATACATACATACACATATGCAAAGCCACACATACACACACAGTTATGTGATTGTGTAATTATTCGAAATCTGTGCATGAAAATCACTTTGACTTTGATGTAATGCATAATTTAAGCTTCATTAGGTTGTAGGTTGTCAGTCAACGGAGTCGGCACAGCCATTACTCACGCCAGCCGCGATCTCACACCGTGTGCGACGCTCATTCGCACTCACTATTTCGCACTCTCACCCTCCCTAGCGGCATATCCTTGTTATGCGTGTCTGTCTGCATTTTGTTTCGTTTCAGTTGATCTTTGGCTTTTTCGTCGTTCTCAATAATTGACCGTGAATATTTGTTTGCTTTGATCTTCCCGTAACCAAGAGCTTCCGACCTTCCCCCTCATCGCCTACCGTCGCCATCTTGTGTCCTTTTCACTAATTTGTAAGCATTAGGCGACACTGTGAGCAGCTGTTTTTAAATTAGTTACTTCGGTTGTGCTGAAACTTGTTTGCAGAGTGGGCGTACTTTCTTGCCGTGCTTTGCATTAAGGCTTTGCGCCGAAGACTGCGTTTCAGTATTTCAGCATAATAATTTCAATTACCAATTATGAGTACAAGGAAAAACTTTTAAGTAGTTGACAATAATGAAAGGCAACCGAGCTCTAAATATGATAGCAGCTTTCCTGGGTTATATCAGCTCGTACTAGGCGATACAAAAGTTCGTTCTTTTGAAAGAAACCACTATAATACAATTCAGTAAGCTTTCTAGTTCACTTATCCCCAAAAGATATATGTATGTATACAACTTACAGCTCCCGGTCAATTGCTTAGAGAGATATACTGATAGAAAGGTGCGAATATGATTTTCGGTAGGCCTTGCTTGGTCTTAGAACTTTACAAGTGAAAGGAGTAACAACGCAAGCGAGTGGTATTCTCTTTTATTATTTTGAGTACTTAAGACTTAAAAGAGCTATTTGTTGGTCACTAAAGAGAATACCAACAATGACAGTCAATACCATTCTACAAGTTGCACCTATAAACATAGCTGGTAGGTGTTTGCTGGCGAAGTCTGCTCCTTAGGGAAGGTGGGTATACATAAGAAGGGCTCCAGGCAGGAACACATTGAAGTTCTTCGCTACTTCGATTTTTGCATCGCCTGCGAGGGAATTGTGGGCGAAGCGAAGCCTTTGGAGAAGAGCTGTGGTAAGCTTCTTAATGGATGCAGACCAGTGTAACGTCTTTTCATAAGAGGTGGCTGCTCTCAAGACAGTAGTTGATGTACTGTTCCGAAGTGAAGCTTCCTTCCCTATGTGTATTCACTTTTACAACCAAACGCCTATATTGGCTTGGAGCCCGCTGACTATGCGTATAACCCCTTTACCAATAAAAGCAAGCTTCTTCCTTATAAAACTTGCTTGGATGCCCGATTACAGCGGAATCACAGGAACTGCAAAGCATGAGAGCCTCCAGAGCTTGAGAGACGCCTGTCAAAAACCAGAGCACGTGCGACTACAAGACCTTTCTGTCCCAAAGTGAACCACGAGCGATCCTTCGCAATACATACGTGCACTTAACTCAAACAATATCGAAGCTCTAGAGACAATATTCCGTTAACCTTTTATTTGAAAATTCCGGAAACTCAGACGTTGAGATCTCAAAAAAACTTAACTGATTATTGGTTCATCTTCAAAAAACTCCACAAATATTTCATCATTGGACGAAAAAAAAAAAAAAATAAAAACTAACGGAGCAGCTGCTTGGGAAGAAAAAGGCGCGTGAGAAATTTCATTTCGATATCTTAAAAACTGAGGGACTGGTTTGCGTATATACCAACAAGCACAAGCTAGTCCCATAGTGGTCATGCTGATCAAATATGCAAATACATATTTGATATGAGCTTTTGAGAGTGAGTGCGTAGCACAGCATTGACATCCTCTGCTTGATGGGTTTATCTTTTACTTAAATCAATTTGAAATTTTAGGAGAGTAGTTTATATATATTTTGCCACTTAAAGACAAAAAAATAAAGTTTTTTTGAAATTTCCAAACCCACATAACCCCTTTGGTCTCAAACCGCCATCGGGAGTATTTTAGTAGTATGTGTGTCTTGGCGTTAAAATATTGATATTTAAGTTGATATTTAACTGAGTACTGATCAGTAATGTGTCTAAAGAGCTTGTAGGCGTTTCTTGGTGGTATTCATCCAATGAAGCGAGGGCGTAAGTGTCTCTCAATAAACCGCAAGTGTCTCGCTTTTAACACAAATTCGGTATCAAATTTCCTTTACTAGTTTACATACATATACATGGTTTCGCACATTCGTAAAAAATTCCATGTGAAAGTGTTTTCCTGCAGACAATAGAGATCAGAGTGTAGCTGAGGTATTATATCTTCGAGTTAAAACATATATATATTATATTTATATATTCTATAGAATGGTAATATGAATATGCCACTTTTTCGCCATCACCGTCACTTTATTTTACCTATTCATGAAGAAGATCTGAAATTATATATATATATATATATATATATATCTATATTAATAAATACTCCAACTCCGCGCCAAGTTCATATCTTTCTACCACACACACACCTTTCTTCTTTTGGAATGTAATGAACTGCAAGACGACAAGTTGACTGCCCCTAAATAAGGGACAAATCTGAAAACATAACAACAATTATGTGAATTTGTCTTCGCCAATATACCTCGCAACTACCGCCGCCGTCCGTAAGACAGGCCAATAATTGCGCTCATAATGAAATGACAAGATATTAAAAACTACGCTTCCTATAGTGATAGAAAGTGCAAACTGCCATCGCTGACAGGCAGAGCAAATGAAAATTGCAAAGCAATATAGCTGCATGAGTACTCTATATATGTATGTGTATGTGTATGTGTGTGAGTGTAACGTCGAACTCCATCAACAAGCAATTGGACAAACAAATAACGAATTGAATGGCGCGCCGCAGACAAATGATTGCTGCAACAACAAAAGTAATACACAATCGACAACAACAACAAAAAATTGATGAGAATAGTAAGGAACCAAGAAATCGGTTTGGTAGAAGCAGGCGAAGACAAGGCTGATAAGCGCAGACTAAATGGCAGACAGGCAATACAAAAGAAGAAAAAATAGCAGAAAAAAGGAGAATAAAATAAACAACAAATTGTGCAGACAGACAAGTAAACAAGTAAATGGACAAATGGAGAAGAACGAAAATCGCTAAGAGAGAGACAAAAAGCAGTGAGCAGGTTGTGTAAGAACAGACAAAGACGCCTTGAATTGAAAGACCTGAAAATAGAAAAAAACTTATAAAAATTTATAGAAATTAATGAAAAATGCTGCGCGAAAAGGCGCATGCTTTCATCGAAGAATTTATTTCGCTCTTCTTTCTATTAACGGTACATTTGTTATTGTTATTGCTATTTATGCCGCTGACAGTAATCAAGATTGCCGCATTGTTGGATTGTTGTTCAACAAACAAGTTGTAACTACACAACTGGCAACATCGGCAAACAATTGGCAAATAAGTAATTTCGCACAACAACAAAAAGTTTATGTGAGGCCACAACAACAGTATGCTTTAACTGCAACAACACTTTTAAATTTGTGAGCTACTGGTTGTTGCAGTGGCAGAATGGCTCCGCGAGTTGCCGATACAGCAGCAAGCGATGCAAATACAACAACAGCAAGAACAATTGCATTGAGTCTTAGAGATACGTCGATTTGTTTTTGACAGTGGTATTTAGATGTCGGCAGCTGTTATTGACCCTTGCAAAAGGTTATAGCGGCAACATCACCACTACTAAGAGAACCACAGAGGCGCGCAATACCACCAAAATCAGCAGTGAAAAAATCCAAAACGGAAGCGTAAAGTTCTAGTTCCGTTGTGAATTTTTTCGTCGGTTGATGAAGTTTTCTGTTTGCCACATGTTGCAGAAAGAAGTGGCTCAGTCGATGTTCTGCTGTGGGAGTAATAACTCTAGAAAAACATCCATCATTTAACAGATGTGTGTGTAAGTACTATTCTTCTTTCCATTAACTGTCTACTATCGGAAAGATAGGTAGCTGGATGACTTTAGACATTCACACCGGGGAGTCCTGCATTACTTCCTCGTACTTCCTTCTTTATGTCCACACTTACAAGAAATATTTGGCGCGAGGTAGCTGGAGGACATACATAATAGTGTTTTTCCACAAATTGGTCCGACCTCTTGAAAATAATTCTTCATAAACTACAAATTATAGTCTGATTCGTTCAGGACATTGCAGCGTCAAGGTAACGAAAGCCGCCGTCGTGTAGCCGCAAGATCGATTAATTTGTACTTAGGACTAGTTAGGGAGTGCTTAACCTCGTTATTAATATTATCTTGAAATGCCCGTCCTAATCTCCTCAGATCTCCCGTTAAATTGATGAGTGCTTTTTAATCACCAACACTTAGGGTGGCCGCAGAGTGGACGCTCAAAGCCGAGCCAAGCTTAAATTCGTGTCATGGGTAAATAGAAAAATGCGCTTGGCTCGACTTTAAACGTGCAATCTGCGGGCATCCCTACTGGATTGTAAATTTTTTTTTTTTGCTCAGGGTAGATCGCATGGTTTCCGCTAAATCCTTGGTCTCAGAAGGTCTCAGAAGGGTCACCTTTTCCTTCCATTAGGCGATCTAATTGGTCATAACAGAATGTGGATCTATGTGCTTAGGATTTCTCCGATCGTTTCTTACTTTTTTGAAAGATAAAGTATTTTTATATCGACACTTTGTTCTTTGCTTTTCGATTTTCATTGTTATCTTGGATCTCATTTAGTAGTCATACTTTGGTACATAGATAAACCGCTGGAAACTGTCCTATATTGATCTCTGTGGCTCTAACTGATCGCATTAAGATACTCATGTTTTAGTTATAACTAATCTTCGGTGCGTCATTTTTCCAAACTGCTGCATATAACCTCTAACTCTCCTGAATAAGAGTGTAACGTCGTGTTGCAGATAACGGCTGTTAAGGTCATTCGTTCGCCTTCGCTGTTCAACTGTCACTTAGCGGAAGTGCAGCTGCACAAACTTCGCAATCATGCCATTTGCCATTTCCGCTTCAACATGACTGTAAAAATAAACACAAAAGCGCTTGCTGCACCCTTTATAAGCAAACAGAAATTGGTAGCTGCAATTCAGGCAAAGAGAACTTTGCATCTGCCGATCACTGCGACCAAAGAAGCTCGTCTTTATTGCAGAGATGATAATAAATAAAATGAAATTTGTCTTCGAATTCAGCATTCGGCATTTTACATGTCGTGCACCTGCCATTAATTATAAACTTCAAGAGCTGTATTGCATTGCAATTTTTAAGTATTGGATTTTGTAACATGCTGAACACCATTGGAAACAATCTCGATTAAATTGCATTCAATTTGCTTCAATTTGAAAAGTCAGAAACTTTTTCGTTGATGGCATATCTGTATATGAAAACACTAAAAGCGTTTTAATTATCATCTCTACCATCGGTCAAATATAAAAGTGAATGTTCATGACCTGCTGCTTTTAAACTAAAACAAGAATACACGGTAACTTTGGTTTCACATAAGCCATAATACCCTTTACAAATACAAAAGATTCTATACACTAACATGATAGATTAACTGTCAGTTTATATGGCAGCAATATGTCATAGTGGTCCAATCGAAATCAATTTTTTGGAATACCGCTAGTTGGGATAATAATCCATGAAGATAATAATCTAAGACCATGAAGATGATAATATGGTGGTCTGATCTTCTTGAAGATATCTTTTTAAATAAAAAAGTTTCCTATACAAGGATTTTATTGTTCACTTTGTGTGATAGCTATATGCTATGGTGGCCCGATATCGTCGGTTCTTGGAGGGGAAAAGACGCGTGCAAAGCTTCAGAACGATATCTTAGAAATTCAGGAACTATTTCATGTGTAAAACGAGAGTCAGACGAACGAACTGCTTTATAAAGTCTCCAGGGCTTCCTTTTGGGTATTACGAACTTGGTTTCATTCTCCCTGGGACTCTTTCTGAGAAAAAGTTCGATGTGCTGGCTTATATCAACAAGCACTACAACCCAGCTCCGGTTTGGTTTTTCTAACATTGAAACAATTCCACAATGTATGGCAATCTTTACGTTTTAAATATAACTCAGCCCTGCAAAAAGCAATATTTTTTTTTTTTTTTGCCTTCTTAGCAAAATTTGATAGTTTCAAATGTTCAAATTACGAATTTAATCATGAAAGTTTAGAGTGTGGCTTTGTTTTTATGTGTTATGATATCTGCACTTTTAGAAAGTTTTCGAAGCTTGGAATGGAGAAAGTGAAAGGCGGAGTCTTCAAAGACACAGATTTTATCATTGCTGTTACGAAAATTGAAACTTGGGAGAGTTTAGTGTTGATGGTCGACATTTTCCAAGGTAACCATGGGGAAACAAATCTTGTAGAAATTATGCAAAATATGCTGACAAACCTTAAGATTGTAATACATTGCTGGTTAATTTAGAGATTCATACTGAGAGACCGCATATTTGTTATTTTGTTTCGGGGTTTCCTATAAAAATATAAATAAACGAACACAAAAGTGCCAGGAGTTAGTAGCACAGATATATTCAAAGTCCATCATTTCTCTACGATGACACTGTAGACCAGTGTAATTTCATGCGGCTCCAAAAATATTATCGTTGTAACTTTGGAATGAACCATGTTTCATCCATTGCTATAATTATTCGGATATATCACTGGTCAGAAACAAAACTTCGTTGTGTGTAAATAGTTGCTGTGCCAGGATTGTGGTACCTAATTTGTTTTTTGCTGGTTAGGGTTATGTGCAAAATATATAAGTATATGAATACATTCCGAAAACCGACGGTGTTCCTTTCTCTTGAGAGAACCCTAATTATATTTGTATGTCGTGTATTTAAAGCAGTTATTTCCGTTTTTTACATGGTCTGAAAGCAGACAATTGCCGTCAGATCCACGGATATCGCGATTAACACTTAATAATAGGTAATACAGCGGCAAATATGCGAACAAAGAATGCCGTCGTGCCAATAAGTAGTGTGTATATCGAAATGCTCGACAATTCGATTGAGAAAATGCAGGAGCAATGAAGCGTGAAAGTGGGCGAATTGAAAGTAGATGCAGCATGAAATTTACCACAAATAGATGTGCGCACAAGCCATAAATAGCATTAAAAAATAACAAAAAACAACGATATACAAAAACAATAATACACATGTGTAAGGACTTAAAGACAGAACGCAGAGCAGTGGAACGTATGAGGCGCAGACGGTATTATGAAATCCCAAAAGAAGCGTATAAATTGCGTTTTCTATTAAAATTGCAAATAATATTGTCTAACACATCGACAGAATGCAAGCAGATACCAGTGCATACACCCAATCAATATAGTTAGCGCCGGCAAGAAGCCTCAGCTTAATTTTCAAATTTTCTTCTTCTAGAGAAATGCTTATTTTATATTAAAATTTAAAACCGCTCCACAGTATTTAACTCTTCACTTATTGTTTCTATACATTAGTCACTCAAGGGTTTATTTTTCAATTTAGAAATTTGGAAACAATTTTAATTTAAGAAGCTTGAACTGGTGAGTTAAAGTTCTAACCCGCAACTAAGAAAAATTGTTATACTCAAAACATCTGTTGATTGCCAAAAATACCGTGAACGTAAATAGCGAAGATTTCTTTCGTTGCAATGAAATACACAATACAATTTACATAGATATATCTAATAAGGCTGAATAAATAATTTTTTTATACTTTTGCAATCTGTTGCTATAGAGTATTATACTCTTGTTCACCTAACGGTTGTCCGCAACATCTAAAACTAATCGAGGTATATATATAAATGATCAGGATGATTAGAAAAGCTGAAATCCGGTTGACTGTCTGTCTGCCCGTTCATCTGTCCCTCTGTGCAAGCTGTAACTTGAGTAAAAATTTAAACATCTCGAAGAAACTTGGTATGTGACTTCCTTAGTTCAAAAAAAATTTCGAGTTCGTAGATGGACATAATCGGACCACTCCCATGCCCCCATCGTCATTAATCTAATACATGTAAAGTGCCATAACTAAGCAGAGGAATGCAGTAGCGAGGGGCATCTGTGTGAAAATTTTTTTGAAAAATTGGTCGTGGCCCCGCCTTCTTACAATTTTAATATACTCATCTCCTAAACCAATTAAGCGTACAACAAGCAAATTTACTGAGTACAAACTTTATAGGAACTCCTACACTTTGACAACAGATGCGCGATAAATCAATGACTATGCCAAAGACATTACATTGTACCACCGAGAGCTTTATGGGAGCTGGTGTGAAAATTGGACGAAGGGCGTGACACCGCCCGCTTGTTGGTAAAATTACATATCTCCTGACCGGACCAACCGATTTCAACAAGATTTACTACATGGAATCTTACGTTCTTATGTCACATTGTGAAAATTTACCAAATCGGAAAGTACCACACCTACTTTTCATATAGCAGTGACTTTTGATCGAAAATATCAGCCAGTGTCTTATATATATAACTAGCATTAAAGATAATTCTTCTCTTATAATGGTATTCCTGTTTCGAACTTTTATTCGCGGTTTTGTTCGTTTATACTCTTAGCAAACTCTGTAAACTATGAACGAAAAATTTTAGGATATTTTAAGATTTTATAGCTCTTTTTTTAAAAATATAATTCGTAAACTAATAAAATTATCTGAGAATAAAAGTTTACTAAATTAAAACCTAATAAGAAAGTAAGCGCTAAGTTCGGGTGCAACCGAACAATTTATGCTCTTACAACTTGCACGAATCATCGCAAAGCAAATGCCTCAAAATGCAAAAAGTCAACCAGAGAATCTGAATCTATTAATTTATACACATAATACATAGATTCACATACTACTACTATAAGATTTGTTAGAAAAACGAAAATCATTCATAGTATATGGGAGACTTGGTAGTAATGAACCAATTTATCTATTAACTATCATCATGCTCTATAATAACAAAATTTTTCCCTGAGTTTCATTAAAGTACCTCACATACAATCACTAATCATATGGTGCAAAGTCAGTCGGATGTTCGAAAGTCTTGGTAAAAGATGGAAATGCAGTACTTGTACTTAGAAAACTGAATGCAGTGAAGTTGAATTGAATTATCTTCTAGGCAGTACCTAACGTGTGTGAGCAGAGTTACCGGAAAATATTGCCTCATATAATCGGCAGCAAAAAGAAAAGTAATAAAAAAGAAAAGAGTCATGTGTAGAAGTTCACGCAAGTGAGGAAAGTTCTCTGATCGCCATTCACTTGGGAGTGGCCAGAAACGATTCTTCACATATGACTCAAGCAGCTCACGACTTCCGGTCCTTGACCAAGTATCCTCTGGGTCGCCTAAGAATCCACTTGAAGGCGAGCTAAATTGAGAAGGCGAAACATTCCCTGCATTCCCTGGTTTGGGACCCGCCACGTAAAAAAACCTACCCAATGAAAACGAAATAGAACAGAAATGAAACTCAAACAACAGCAAACACAATGGTGTTGGTTTAGATAAATATAATTTTTGTTTATCGAGAAAACAAAGCAGCAGCTTTGAGAATTACATATATACTTGTACATAAACAAGCAAGGAAGAGATAAGTTTGGATGAAACCAAACATTTTTATTCAACATTCATTATTCGACGAAAGGGTGAAAGGATTAAAATAATAGCTAGTAATTTATATACTTATTATATAGGTCCCCTTTAAACTCATTTCTTTATTTGGATCTGCCGTAATTATATTAAATCTTTCTCAACTGAGACCGAAGAGGCTCAATCTAATGAAGTAGGATGATGTGGAAAACGTCAATCAACGAAAAAAGTTTTCTAATTATGCTAAACTGCTTGTTGTTGTGGCTCAGTGGGTATGTAAACAAGCAAAATTGCCGCATTCGGAACAAAGAGCAATACGAAGAGATTCAAACTGCGATTTCATCCTAAAAACACAACAGTTTTTTGTAGTTTTTGGTCCATTGGAATCATCGCTACATATTTCTTCAAAAATAATCCCGGTTAGGACTTAGCCGTCAAAGAAGATCGTTATCGAACCATGATAACCGAATATTTGATGCCTGATCGTGTGATAGCACACTCGTTAGACTTTTCCTGTGAGTTTATGTAAAGTATAAAGCATAAGCACACAATCCCGCTTCTTTTCAGGCCTAGGAGTATAATATTTCAGTTCATCGTTACCGTTTAAATATTGCATTGCTCTGTGCAATACTTCGAAAAGATTGCTGTATATTATTGCAGTGAATTATAATAGATCTTTTTATGAACACTTCAGTTATGCCGCTATATTTAATATCTAGATATCGCGTTTGGTTTGTTATTTTGCGTCCTTCGCCCATAATCTAACAAAGTATCCGCAAAGCATTGACGACGCTTCTTACGCATTCTTGTTCTCTCCAATAGTTAGCAGATATGAAAAAAATGTAATGGCTATCCATAGATGTACTGAATCACCCATTTTATTACTTACGAACGAACAACCCTGTCCACATTATGAAAACTTGCTATTGGTCTACAGATGTCACCTTTTAAGGTTTGAATATAGGATACTGCGATGGTAGCGCAGTTTATCGGATCCAGTAAAATATTCCAAAATTACCAATTAATTAAAAATGAAAAATTAGTTTCAAAAAACAGTTGTCAGTGGATCAAATTGTGAATATAAACCATTCTCGAATCTCCTTGAACACACACACAAAATTTCATCAAAATCGGTCCAGTTGTTTAGGAGCAGTTCATTTACAAACACACGGTCAGAAGATTTTTAGATATAAATATCTGATTTTAGTCCTTTGCTTTTAGTTGAAATGAGAGTTGCAGACTTATAGGACCTCGACTAAAAGTGTACGGTGGCATGATCATTATCTAAATTGTTTACAGATCGATATCTAAACTACTTTATTGAAGCGGTAAGCACATTCCGATATGTATCAATTTGTTTTCGATAGCATAAAATATTTTCACATTTGCCAAGTATCCAATAGATATCTATATTAAATTATTTTGCAAATGCTGAATTACTTGGAGCAATCATTTCATCAATAACTTCATATATGTACAGTATGTGCATCACTCCAGAAACAGAAGGCTGCAGAATATGAATAGGTAATTGTCTAACGGTAGATGCCTCTCAAATGTCAATTGATATTGAGAAAGCTTGCATCTGCCACAAACTAATTGGCATCACATATGTATGTATGTAAGTATGCCTAAAATGGGGGTGGGTATATAGTGGTATATGTAAAGGAAATATCACATATACGTAGATAAATACATATACATTTATATGTATCTGTATTGGTAAGTAAATAATGAATACGGCTGGCAACGAGACCACTTAATGGAATCGCCCAAGGCCAAAATAACTCGAATAAGTTTAAATTGTGAAAGTGTGCTTCGCAACGCTCCGATGAAGTTATTGGAGACTGGTGAATAATGCTGTTGGGATGATAGCATTTAAAAGATAGAAGGCAGAAGTTCGTTGCGTTTGGAGGGAGGCAATGAAATCCGAAATATATAGCTAGTAATTACCTATTTATTGGAAATAATTACTCGGCTTAAATGGAAATGCTAGAAATTTATACATTAGGAATGCTCTATCAACAGAGTCATTATTGCTAAAATAGTTTAATAATCATTGTCTTATGAAAACTTGCAAAATTTGCAAAAATTAGAAATGCGCCCATGACTCCATATTCTTTTTAAAGTTATCGAGTGTCTCGATTGCACCACTATGTTATGTAGCTCCTACAAACAGCAACGTTCCGTCCAAGCCTAGACAGAACTCATCACATTCGATTTATAAGAACTAAATGACGGGAAGGTATCATCAATTTTTGTTGTAATTATCATCAAAAATCATTATATTTTAAGTGTGAAAAGCAATATATAGTATGTAACTAAAGAAAAGTTGTCATTTTAGTATTTCAATATTTTTCCGAAGTAAGTATAGCCCTAATATGTAAAAAACAAAATAAACCCATCGGCGCCTAAGAATTATGAATTATTATCGAAGTATTTGCAACTTTTGTGATTGATTTATCTTGTCTTCTTGCAAATTTCTCAATGTGTTTATAAACTTGTCCGGCGTAGAGCGAGATTCTAACAAAACGAGGTTGCGATAAAGTACTGGGTAAGTACCTAATGATTTGTAGTAGCTAACGGCGATAGGAGTATTTAAGCAGCTAAAGCAATTAGCCGGAATGAAATCAATCATATTTCTTTGGGTTTGGTGACCGACTAGTTGAAGGGATGAACTTTTGATGCAAAATGTACTTTTCTTTTGAAGAATTAATTAATAGAATATAAAACTCTTAAAGTTCTTCAATTGGTTAATTTGGTTTTGTAAAAAGAAAATTAATAATTGCGAAAAAAATTAGCAATAACATTTCTTGTTTGGCTTTAGCCACAACACTTATTTATTTTTCTTATAGAATATTATAGCGACGGTTTTTTGATTCTATTTAATCACTGAGTTGTAGCACCTCTGAAGGTTAAGATCGATCACAACACGTGCGAGCGTTAAAAGCGAATCGAGATGCATTTGGAGATGAATAAGGAAGAATTACTTTTCCGGTGTATGAACAACCTCAATCTCATTCTATGAAAAGATGAGAAGATTTTCAGAAGGCTTCAAGAGCATACTCTTTTAAGAACCAAGAAGGTAAACTGGTCACCGATGCTTAAAGAATACTGAGTTTATAGAGGGAACACCACTCCAACCAGCTGAATGGCACAGAAAGTGCGACACTCGGGGATGGTAAAACCGAAGCTCCAATTGAAGACGTTGTAAGAAACATTCCAATACCCTATTATGACGAAGTACGAGATTGGTTGCCCAATTACAAAATAACAAAGCGGCAGGAGATGACGGCACACCGGCCGAGCTTTTAAATACGCGACGAAGAACTGAAAAGGTCCTACATCAGCTTCATTGCAGCAGATTGCGAAAACGGGAGACCCTATAGTCTGTGCCAATTACCGTTGGACAAACATCCTGAATAAGGTAAGGTATAATATAAGGTCATACCGGTCCAATTTTGTGATAAAGAAAAATCGAAGAAATGGTTCAATATTTTACAAAAATGTGAAATTGCTGGCGTATGCCGACGATATTGATATTATTGGTCTTAATTCCCTTGGTGTTAGTTCTGKTTCTTTCACTGGTTGACAGCCAGTACATTCTCGACCTGGCTCCTGCAGCAACGCCTGAAGATATAGATAATTTCGTCTTAATTTTGGAGTCAAAACACCAAAAATGTTAGCTCTGAAATATAACGCAGAATCAGTCTTATCAATACATGAACGGAGTAAGCGATTTAAAAGTAAAGTCCTCTCTTGACAGACCAAAATCAAACTTTACAAGTCGCTCGTTATTCTCGTCCTTTTTTCGGAAGATTTATAATCCTTTTTCATAAATAATATAATTGTATATATGTACTTAAAATCAAATTTGTTCTAGGCTGTTTCTTTTAAACTGGTTGGAAAATCCTTTTTTAAGTTTGTGTGAAATTTAATATGCAGATGTGAATTAGTTTGCTTTATCCGCTGTTTTTTAAGGCGCGAAAGGTTTGTCTGGTGATTTTTACCATGAAAAAGTAAAAGAAAAAACTTTGGAGAGTTTATTTGGTGATTTAATTTTCACAAAGCATTCACTGTAGGCCGTTAAATTACTGAAATATTACATTCTGAGTCGTCCTATTACATCATTTTGGCGATTGTTACAGAGTCATCACTTCATCTCCGTTAATGATGATAACATCGAAAAAGTTTAAGAAACAGATCTTGACAATTTTCGGTCAGGGAACAAGAACATCCACTTCTGTTATGGATCTACTCAATATCTAGCTAATGACGCGAAAAAACCCTTAGGCAATACTAACAAAATTCGTCAAAGGCAGTCAAAACCTCCCCAGCCAAGGCTTATGGAAAGTTTATAGTAAGCATTGGCCAAATTGCCTCTCATCGCCTAAAAGGTGTCTAATTTGTAAGGCGATACAGTTTTTTAGTGAGTCGGGCTTAAATTTGGAACATTTCAATCGAAGATGCTCAACAAAACTATGCGAGAATATTTAGATTTCGACTCTTTTATCATTTAATATTTCGATTGGTATAACGAAATTTTGCAGCAAAAATTATGCTTTTCACGACATTAAAATGATGACAGTAATGATTTTTACAGTTAGAGGAGTTTAAAAGGTTTTGGAAATTTTTACTGGCTCAGGTGATGCGACGTGAGATACAAATCGACTTTCAATTGTGCGGCTTCTAAAAATATGCCTTTCGAACTTCATGGATTTGATGATTTACGAATATGATGAAGCTGCTTAAGAAAGGATAAGGCTTGGTATTAAAAGCAGATAACATCAGTTAAATGGATTTCGGTCTGTTCTGGAATACAACCATGTGATGGAAAGAAGCGATCTCAACCTTATACCGCTTAAATTCGAAAAGTGCAATTGTATTACAATCATATTTACTCTTCTTCACTCTTATTGGTAAGCATTTTGAATAATTGTTTAAAATTTACTTGAATTTTCATAACAATGTGTGATCAGCAAGTTAAAGGTCTGAAAATTTTATATAATTCATTGTTGGGACTGAAAGTTTGATAATTTAATTTAAGAGTTTTGAGTATTAAATTCAGTGTCATTGCCACAGCTATTATCACTTTCACTCCCCTATACATATGTACTCGTATGCTACGTACATATGTATGTATATGCGCAGAATCGCCTATCCAACTGACAGCCACTTCTTTTGCTGCACTCACTCAATTAACCCCATTTGGGATCATCACATCTGACAGCAACAATTCGAACAATTAATTGTTAATTGACACAAATTTCTGGTATTACCTTCGAAATTTCCATTCATTCGGTGTCGAAATCACCGAAATCGCATATTAGGGATTTACACATAGACAGGTGTTGTGTCAAGTCCTCACAGTCCCAGCGGATCAACAACAAACAAGCCCTATACGAAAACAATCCACCACACACACAGTCAAATGCCGTCAAATGCAGCACTGCTATGTGCGGATATGTGTGTGTGGCTGTGTGCGTGTGTAAACAGCAGCAAATGCAATTTAATTTTGTTTACATTGTGTTTTGTAAATAAATAAATTAATTAATAAACAATGCTGTTAAAATTGTCACATTTGGGAAGGGGAGACCCACAGACACATCCGCACATCCGCACATCCGCACATACACACAGAGACATGTAATTGCTGGTGTGTTCGTGTGTAATCATTGTGGAAACAGCTTCTCTCGGCGCGCATGTGTGGGTGTTTGCTGCAGCAAGTGTCGCTGCTAAATTAATTATGAAAAACCATAAAATTGCTGCATTTAATGACAACTGCAAATGCACCAACATATGTATCTAGATTTAGATTACATATTCTGGATATGTGCGTACATTGTTGTAAATACATTGTGCACTCATACATTCGCACATGCACATGAATAAACGAGTGTGTCTGCATAGGTGAGCAGGAAATGAAACACGACCGGGAGAAGTCCTGCAATTTATTTTGCAGTTCATAAATATACACTTAGTATATAGGTTTATGTATCAACATAAAGCATTTATTTCTGTATTTACATATGTATGTACCTACGTATTTAATATAAAATTCAATGACGGCGGTATAAAACTTTATATATAGTAAGGCTGACTAAGGGATAGTTGGAAATTCAGTCAATTCTTTTATATTTGAAAAGGCTTTATGAAATATTGAAATCAATAATATAAGTAGTTATGTATATTATTACATAAAATTCTTATTGGCACACTATAGAAAAAACTGTTGGATCATGATCTTGATGACACGCGCCCACAGAATGGGGCTAACAGATCGAGACGCCAGCAGGAAATGTCTTGAGCAAGGGACCATTGGTAAGACTACGCTGTAAGCATCTGGGGTCCCCACTGTATGAAATACTGGAGGGGGTGTCGATAAGCATAACATTAGAAGTCAACTCCTCACAGGGCTCCTCATATTATAAATATATATGTATATCTACAGTTACATAGCAGCAAAAGACCAACAAAGTTCACTTCGCTTCTGCTAAAATATGACAAAATTTTGCTTGACTTAATTCCCATAACAATTTGTTGCTGTCAATGGTAAACTGGATTGTGAAAGGTCACCGTAAATGTAAAAAATCGTTTTACATATTTTATACCATTGCAATGTGTTCTCCCTTGCATCATGCAATTGAGTTAGTTACAAACTACTTGCTGGGATTATTGAATAATAATTCGTTTATTAAAGTATCTTTAAAGTAAGTTTTAAAAGGTATAATCACCAATTTGTGAGTGCTTTAAAAAATCTAATGTTAAAACAATATACATATTAAAAATATAAATACTTTATTTCTGTTTTTATTTCAGGTTTTAAATGGTGTTTCTTTTTTTTTTTTGCATTGAAGATTCTATAAAATGTTTCCTTGAATCAAACTGCAGATTGATATTATCCCATGATCATCGGAGAAACTATATCGCGGTGATCTCCACTGAGCATTAAAATCTGTTTATTCCCTGAGTTTAATGAGCTCCGGTGTCCTCTAAGTTGACTTGCTGGTAGAGAGTAGTTGGTATTTCGTGTTGGTTCAAGTCTGTTTAACTCCTTAAAAAAGCAGCCTCAAATTGTTTATATTTTGTTCAAAGTGCACTTCTGGGGGAAAACTATTGAAACTTTTATCTAGGATTGAATTGTAACATCAATGTCTTGCAAACGAAAGATTATGTATGTGTGACCATAAATTTTCAGCATAACCTTTCTCTTGAAAACTCGCAACGTCGACTCATCAGTTGTTGTCACCGTCCATGAATCTTCACCATATAGCAGGACGGGAATAATGCGTGACTTATAGAGTTTGGTCTCTCAGTAAAATATACGAAATTGTCTACGCCTTCGGCATTATGACTGTCAACAGTGAAGTAAGAGTAAAGTCGCAAGTGCTATTTACTTTTGCCCTCGTTCCCTACCAGATCCATTTGCTTGTCGCAGATTGTGGGTCTCCCTATTTGCGGATTAGGCAGAGTACACTGAAATTCCAATCTTCGGGCAACTGAAGGTCGAAAGCCAACCATATTCTACAAAGAATCTGATACATGCTCATTATCAATTCTTCGCCGTATTTGGATAGCTCGGTCGGAAATAAATCGGCCACGCCGCTTTGTTGTTCGTTAGACAGATAATTGGTATTCCGAGCATACATGATCGATCTGATTGGAAGCTTTTCGATCCGGAGACAGCCAGGTAGCTTGACGTTTTTTCTTGTGCTGGAATCTAGTACAACAGTTACCCATTATTCGGTCCCCGGCGAAGTCGATCACCCTCAACCCATTTGGGGATGTTTCCTCGTGAATACTCAATTTACCGACTGTTGTGCCAAAGATACCTTCTTTGCCCACCCTGGCGTTAAAGTCGCTGAGCACGATTTTCAAATCGTTGCGGGTCATCTCTCATAGTTGCGCTCCAAGCGCTCATAAAGGCATCCTTGGCCACATCTTCCCTCTTCTCCATCGGATCGTGGGCGCAAACCCGCGATATGTTGAAGAACTTGATCTTGATATGGATTGTGGCTAGATCTGCATCTACCGGAATGAACGGCAGTGCTCGGTGACGGAGTCTCTCTTCCACCCCGAAACCCACACCGGATTTTCACTCCGTTATATGGTGAGTGTAGTAAAGTCCTTATCCCGCCCATCGTATTTCTTAAACTGCGGTGCCTTTACTGTAACGAAGACATCAACCAGCTGATCACCGACACCTTCTCAAATAAAGTAGCGCACGTTCCAGGTGCCTGCCCTTAAATCGTAATCCTTAACACGTTTATAAGAGAAGTCATAAAAAGGAGACTCTCATCCAAAGCTGTTTTTATACTCTCGCAACAAAGTTGCTAAAGAGAATATTATAGTTTTGTTCACATAACGGTTGTCTGTAAGTCCTAAAACTAAAAGAGTTAGATATAGGGTTATATATACCAAAGTGATCAGGGTGACGAGTAGAGTTGAAATCCGGATGCCTGTCTGTCCGTCCGTCCGTCTGTCCGTCTGTCCGTGCAAGCTGTAACTTGAGTAAAAATTGGCTCCATAGAAGGTTAGGTTCGAAGAAGGGCAAAATCGGCCCACTGCCACGCCCATAAAATGGCGGAAACCGAAAACCTATAAAATGTCATAACTAAGCCGTWAATAAAGATATTAWAATGAAATTTGGCACAAAGGATCGCACTAGGGAGGGGCATATTTGGACGTAATTTTTTTGGAAAAGTGGGCGTGGCCCCGSCCCCTACTAACTTTTTTGTACATATCTCGAAAACTACTATAGCTATGTCAACCAAACTGTATAGAGTCGTTTATTTTAGGCATTTCCATATACAGTTCAAAGACGGAAGAAATCGGATAATAACCACGCCCACCTCCCATACAAAGTTTATGTTGATAATCACTTAAAGTTCGTTAACCGACTAACAAAAAACGTCAGAAACACTAAGTTTTACGGAAGAAATGTCAGAAGGAGCTGCATTACGGCTTTTTTTTTAAGTTTAAAATGGGCGTGGCGACGCCCACTTATGGACCAAGATCAATATCTCAGGAAGTACTCACCCGATTTCAATGAAATTCGGTATATAATATTTCCTTAACACCCTGATGACATGTACGAAATATGGGTGAAATCGGTTCACAACCACGCCTGAAATCTCGATTATCACTTTATCATGCGAGAGTATAAAATGTTCGGTGACACCCGAACTTAGCCCTTCCTTACTTGTTTTCTTTTTATTGGTATTGTTTTTAAGGTGGCGGGTTATAAAAATATGTTGATAATATTCATTGGGTTTGTTACGTTTTATATCTAGGTTGGTACGGAGGTGAAAAAAGCAAGGAAAATTTCGGTTCCGAGAATTTGGAGGGAACAAGATGATCATCTTTTACATATTTGAATAAATTTTTTCCATATATTTCAGAAGCAAAAATAAAATCTGAAATCTTAAATAAAAAAATTATGGATTTTCATATTTTCTTGAAGTTACTTAGCAATGAAGAGAAAACAACCTGGAAAAGGCTGATTACGAATTTTTCCATCAGCGAATTTAGAGTGTCTCAAGAATGTGCATGATACATTTGTATTCAGATAAATTTAAAGGTAATATGTATGTTAACTTTTTCGGAAGAACAAAATATAATTGAATTTGGTTGACGTTACCAAAGCTGGTAAATTGATTAGAACTATATTTGGCGGTTAATATGAGAAACTTCTACGGAAAAAGACAGGAAAAGTAAAACGGTTAATTTTTAAATATATGGAATTTTTTATCTATTGTAATAATGAATTCTAAATGGATGATATGTATCTCAACAAAATTAAGGTCCGGTGCGCATACTGATCAGTCTCATTTGACCTTAATGTGCCTCTGTATCTTTATTTTTGACAGATGTAATTCCCCTTAACTATGTTTGGCGCGAGATTTGTAAGTATGTTCAGTAGCACTCGTGCATGTTACATTTTTTTTTTTTGTACACAGCCGGCAAACAAAAAGAAATTTTTCTGAAAAGGATTGTAAGTTCTGTCGACAATGATGTAATGCCTGAACCCGACGCGAAGCCACGTTTTGCTTGTGAAGGTAGTAGAAGTTCGGAATTGTGTTTCCATGGTGAAAGACTTTAATTTTCCCAAAATTTAATCGAGTTGCTTGCACCAATAATCAGAAACAGCAACTTACTTTTGCCGGGAGTTTTTTGTTTTGATTTAAATGTCGGGAGAAAAAGTTCACTTCCTACTTTGCAAATGAGGACAAGTTTTACTATCAATATTGATGGTTTGTTGGATGCATTTAAGATTTGAAGTTGTCGAAAAGACAAACACAAAAGAGTGGTTCTGGAAATTTAGGAAGCGTGAATGAAGGAAAAGGTGAATGATTTTAACGTAATATTAAGAAAGTGGAAAAAGGTACCAGGGAAGATAGTGTCTAACTGATCGCAGACTATTGTGTAACGTTTCGGAAAGACTTTACAGGTCCGTCCTACAAGCAAAAATGTATCAAAAGAAGTTTAACTGGGTAAAACTAAATGTATTTAGTAATCATTAACGAATATATATTAGGTACAAAAATAAATTTTGTTATGTAATTATACAACTTTTTCTTAGCTTTATCTTTATACTGTACTGAAATAGACTTTTTGTTAGTGTGTAAGTTAAAACAAAATACAGGTTATTTGCAACTAAAAATAAACAATTTTTTTATAATTTCGTTGATTATTATCTCAAGTGTGCTTAAAACAAACCCGGCAAAGCAGGCTGGGTATGCTAGTATCCTTAACTTTAAGGGGAGCCTGCTTTAGAGGCTTCAAAAAATCGATTTTTTTCGGGAGGAAAAGAAAAAAGTGAAAAAACAAAATTCTTATGGTTTATAGCTGCATATCTATACATCATTCACAAATTTTTTGGATACGAAATCTGTGATATTCTGTCTTTTGGAAGCAATTGTCCAATGCATCTCGCATGTGCATTTTTCGGACGGCGGGCAGGACGCAGGCTGCAATTTCTATCGGAAACAAAGAAATGCAAAGAGATTCATATTTTTCAATAACTTAAAATTCAAAAAAAAAAAAAAAAAAAAAAAAAAAAAAAAAAAAAAAAAAAAAAAAAAAAAAAAAAAAAAAAAGTGTCAAAATTTATAAATTTTTTAAGAATTAAAAAAAGTCGTTTTTAACCAAAAAAATTGTATTTATGTTGTTTAAAAATAAGATAATTTAATGCCAAAGATAATAAACTTTGCCCCAATTCCATACGAATTAAGAAAAATCGTAAAAATCGCTTTCTACCCAATCGCTCTATCTGCTAAACGCTTGCTCACTATTTCTCTTCTAGCTTCAAATATATTTTGAATTCCCATCTATAACTTTGGGGATATATTCTTAGATAATTGAAGAGATTTAAGAAAGAAGAAATCGATTTTTTGAAGCTTCTAAAGTAGGCTCCTCCCTTAAGAGGGTAACATATTGACATAGCACAGATATCTAATATGTGTCATATGTACTATTTATATCTCCATTGTCAAAAACCATGACGTTCTATGACAAAATGAAAGTAATTTTCGGTCAAAAAAGGCAGGAAACACTTGAAAATGTCAAAATACATAGACAACAGGAGTGCATCTGGGCAACATTAAGATTTTCCATAGAAAATTCCTTGCATTTGATTTGCAATTCCAATGACAGTGTGCGCTTGCGAACGTGGTATTTTATCACAGTTGTTCATGTGCCAACAACATTAACAAACCGAAAGAAAAATGTATGTTTGTATGTATGTCAAATGGAAACTTCCACTTGAGTTGTGCGCCGGTTCTTCGAATTTCTTAAATCAGAACACAAACACATACACGCACATGTGCATATACTTATATGGTAGAACTATTGTGGTTGTTGTTGTTACATATATGCGTTCTTGGCGTTCGATTTGATTTTTCATTTCCGCTACACACGACAGCGAGCACAGAAGAGCGATAACCGTTACAAATGCACGCATATAAATGCGACTCTGTGCACACCCACACACACACACATTTCCGTTTTACTTTCTTGTGTATTTTTATGTACCAAATATATTAAGCATATGTACCGTTATAGTCCACGTACGCAGACGTGTGTCTGTGAAGTTTACCGATTTCACCATCATAAGTATGTGTGTGGCTGTGTTTATTTATTTATTCCAATATTTATTTGTTTATGTTTTTCTTGGTGTTGCTGTTATGTAACATAGTTGTAGCGAAAAGTCAATTCTCAATTTATTGTAAACTTGCAACGTTTATTCGCCCCAACTTTCGTGCGATCAGAAAGACGACGCACACACACACATCCACACACATATGTTTCCGATGGAACACTTAAGTCGCCTACCTGCCTGATAAGTGCGAGAAGTACAGTTGTGCTAAGAGTGAAATGTCCCGCTCGTCTATGCCGCAGAGTACTGGCTGCTCTTTCAGATTCTTCGTGAGGATATGCATTTTTGCAAATGTCAACATGGTTTGTTTATCTTATTTGCCATTTTCGCCAATCCTCTACTTTTCGTTCAGCGCAAATCAACAACTTGCTTGATTATTGTGTTCTTTACCATTTCCTTACTTTATTTATTTTTTTTCCCTACGATCGATATTTTTCTCTTGCATCACAATCGGACAGGGCTGCTGATGAAAAAACACACGTTTGTATATAAATTTCCGCAAATGGCATCTTCCTATGCTCAGTGGTTTGTTTTGTTTATGCGCCCTGAAATATATGCTTCATCATTGATTTATTTGGTAAGCTCCTACATTGCCTTATCGTATTTGAAAGTAGTGTGAGTCCTGTACTTACATGGCGTATGAGCAACTTTTTTTGTTTACCTTATTATATCCCCTCGTTATTATTAGTTGGTGTTACTGTGATAAGTTTATGTCTATAATACTTATTTAATAATCAACTAAGTATCGATTATAGCTTATTACTAGCTTTAAACCTCATTCCTCCATTCCATCAAGGAAGCTAGAATACAATTATTTAGGTTTTTTGCTGGAGCATATTTGGAATATTACTTTCGACGTAGAATAAGCAGTGGTTGTATTTATAGTGCAAATAATGCAAACATAAAATAATAAATAAAGAACTGCTAACTCTTCCACTCAGGATTCGTACTAAGAATATAATACCAAGCATTTCTCCGACTCGTAAGTGTAGATAGATTTATAGGTTTTAAACGACTATTGTATACAGAAAGACTTAACAGAGAATGCCATCGGAAATGCCCTAAGGCGAAAAGTAAAAATTATTTTTCTTATCAAAATGGATTTAGAAACTAGAGTTCCATACAATTTCAATATATGTAGGTCTGCCCAAATTTGTACAGAGTGTTTTTGTGACATAAGGATCTCTAATTTCTTTACCACAATGTTCGACAGCAATGAGAACACCTTTTGCTTTCAGGCATATGGTATCAATATTAAGACTAAAACCGTAAGCATGTCCATAGTAACTCCTAAAACAACAAAGTTAAAAAATTCTTCTAATAAATAGTGCTTGTCACATAAAGAAGGAGGAAACTCAGATCTAAGAGAAAATCACATTGCCTTAGATTTGCTGAGACTTATTGGCAAATAATTTCTACCACACCAAACATCCAAATTGAAAATGACTTCAAAAACTTTACGTCGACGGCACATAATAAAATATTTGAAAACTCGATGGTAAAAGAGATATCGTTAATAAATAGCATGAACATAATGGGGCTAAAATGACTACCTTGTGGAACACTTGAAGATACTTTAATTGAATCTGAAAGAGTATCCACAAAAACCATTCATTGTGTTCCATTATAAAGATAAGAAGATACCCACTTAAGAAACATCAGTTGAAAGCCCAGAAGATCAATTTTATGTACGAGAGGCGAGAGATTTGCTTTATCGAAAGCTTAAGTCAATATATATAATATAATAAATAAATTATAGCAAATTTTTTAGAGTAGATTTCCCTTTACGAAACCCACTCTGAGAAGAAGAAATTAACGAAGACATCGAAAAAGCCATACGGTTTGCAATGATAAAATGTTTAGGTATAACTAATCGTTTTGCAATATCCCTATAGTTTGTATAATCTAAATCCACTTTTTTGCAAAGTGGTTATACATAAATGACTGTTTTCATATCGGAGGATATATACCTTATTTAGGATAGGATTAAAAAAGCCTTGTCAAAGGCACGGAGATGAAGTTGGCACTATTTCTCAGGAAACATGATAGTATCATATCGGGGCCATAATTAAAAGAAGTTGAAGTATCGGACAAAGCAGCTGCTAACAGAAAAACATTTTGAGAGAATTAGTCGAGTAGTTTGACTTGAAAAATTCTGCAAACATATTGAAAATAATGATTGCCACATGACATGATGGAATTATATTTCCTCGCGGAAGGAAATTTGGAGCTCATCAGTTTGGAGCTAGCGAAATCATAAAAACATTTAGAGAATGTTTAAAAGCTTAATTTTTTCTGTTTTATTTTTCAGTGTATAAAACAAACCGCCAGTTGTTATATTATATTAACAATTTATATAGATAACTGGAGACTTAAGGGGCTTAGAAACGATATTGCGTAACTCAAACAATGAAAAACGAACAATTCAGAATGATGAGTATCCGGGAACAGAAAAGTTATACAAAAAATTTTAATACATTATTCATATTCAATACAAAGCTAAGTAATGTTTACATTTAAACATGCTCAAAACGTACTCTTTTCGCACATTAAGTCCTATTATATACATATATGTACAAAACTTATACCTCACTTGCATGATTTGATTTGAACCATGAATATATAATATCAATAGATCATTCACATTGTACCGTTGACACTGGTTGGTACTTGAGTTGATCAATCGTTGTATCAGTTTACAAGATATCGATCTGGAATACGCCCTCTTCTCTTCAAAGAACTGCTTGTTGGTCGAAGTCGCCGATTTCAAACCACTTGATGAAATTTGGCATAGATTATTGTACAAGGCAAAGCTACAAGCTGACCAACCAGCATGAAGACCTTGTATGTCAAACTTAATGTTTTGACAAAGTGTCCAAACGAAATGTGACATAGAATCTCCGTTAAAACTGTTCAGTTCCCTTCACTAAAGCATATAACTGTCATACAAATTTAACGATCAAAATCAAGACGAAGATCCTTTAATACATCTTTATGAAATGAGATGAAACTGTGAAGAGTATTACAACTTCCGAACAGCTGAAGTTTTTCTAGTTTATGTAATATAAATGACCATACATCCGATCTTCAATTTACTTCAAATTAGGAAGAACAGAAATCAATGAGCAAATATGTTATGGACTTTAGCAAATAATCGAGACTAAAGAAGTTAACCGTACTTCCTGGCTATTTGCTCAATTAAAAATAGCGATTATACCCAAGAGGCCCTTACGAAGTATCCCAGCGAAGCTTAACTCCAACAACAGTTATATGCAGCTAGGTAAACTGCAAGCGTAAAGAGATTTCTGTTCCTGCAGCGCATAGTTCCGATACTCGTGCAAAAGTGAAATATAAAAGACATGTTTGGCAAATATCGAGCGGAGAAGAAAACGGAACGTTGAAAGTAGTTCATTTTGGCTGCAGCAAATTCAGGCATTTCGCATTGTACACTGTTGACCACTCAAGCTGGCATCTATATGAGCAAGCAATAATGTGTGTAGCGAATGGCGCGTCAGCTGCAATGAGTAAAATCTTTACATTTTCAGCGCTGTTCACGTAGATATGTGTGTCGCTGTGTGTGTGAGTCAACATATGTTTTAGTGGTGGCAGCAACATTTCCGTTTCCATTTCACTCGCACCACATACAACGTTGGCTGACCGTTGCACTGGCCAAGCCGGCGCTTTGGCCACGATTGCAGCGCATTGCATTTGATATTAAGGACATTGCTTTTAAGTGCTCATATTCTGCCATTCTGCCAGCCATATCAGCGCCAGCGGTATGCGGGACATACTCATAACGGCAATGTACTACGCTGGCGAAGGAAATGAACTGTTAACGATACCCTAATCTACACTTCAAACCAAAAAGAACAAACGGGTTCTCTTAAGCCAACACACACACACAGCTTCGAATGCGAACGGCCAGTATTCCCGCTGTGCTTTTGCAGTTAATATTGCACTATGGTGTTATCAATATGCTCATAAATAGCTTATATTGGTTATATGTATAATCGGCATCCATGTAATTGCTTTTCATGCAGTTTTGCGGTATTTCGCTTTCTCACTCATTCTCATACGTACTAAAATATTATTGTGCGGAGTCTTTCGGTTCTACCATCATCTCAATTTCCACAATATTAGTCGTTGACCGGTTGGTGTTTTGGTTGCTGTTTTCGCTGCTGATATGATATCGATGAGGTTATGTTTGTAGTTAATGAAAAATCATAATATAAGTTTAGTTAGTTAGTTCTTATTTTAACTGGCTGCCTGTATGTCAAAAATGTGTTGAATCGGATCAATAATTTCTTTAGCCCCAATGCAACTAATAACCAGATTTTCGAACTTCAATTGACTTTATACCGAATATTTCGGCAAGTATGGTTATTTTAATAAAAATATGGTTGGGCGTATTAATAACAACGGCGAAACTGTGTGCCTAAAATGGATAAAATATAGTAAAGGCCTAACTTAGACTCTATATAGCCTACAAACCTTATGCACCTGAATTACTCAAAAATTCTTCTGGATTTGATCCTGGCAAGTTGCAAGAGTATGAAATGTTCGGTTGCACCGGAACTTAGCCCTTGCTTATTTATTTCTGATTTCTGCGCATCGGTAATAACAATTTATTAATCAATGTAGGCATGATGGCGAGATCTCTCCGTTGGCGAACGTGTTTATTCAATTTAGTTCCCTTGAAGGGTGATACACTGAATATAAGAAACTTCTAACTTTTCGATACTATTTGATATTGCAGTACAATTTGCCCTTTGCTTCAAAACCGGAAGCCACAGTCTGTCACGTTTTTCCATGCTTTGGAGCGGGTTCAACGTGTGCAGCCCATTTGTGTGACCCTCGATTGAACTTCGGAGTACAATGAAGGAGCCATATTTTATCTATTGGCGCATATCGACACTAAATTCGGATTTATTATACTAGAACATCTCCAAACACTGCTTCGAGTCGTAAACTAGTCGTTGTTTTTTATCAAAAGTAAGTTCGCGCGGCACCCACTTTGCACAGAAGTTTCTCATACCAAAATATTCGTGAATGATATTATGTACACTTTCATTTTATTTCTTTAGGGTGCCTGATCAAAATAATTCACTTTACGGTCATGAAAAAATTTTGTTTTCGTCGGTGGAGGTCTTCAGCTTTCACCGTCTTTGGTGCTAATTTCACCACATCTAAACTCAGCATAAAATTTTTTGCTCCAACTGTCTTTTTTCCTTTCAAAACGCAAAATTTTATCGCCTCGGGAATTCCTTTTTTAAATATTTTCACAATAAGAAAAATAGCTTCCCTCACAATTCTGTCAAATTTATACACGCACGTTTTGAAGGTTAGGGCTAACTAAAAATCAGAAGTTTTAATCTAATAACGCCGCTTGTGTGTCAGGCAATTAAATTCTTCAATTAAAATATATAATAGGTCATTAACTCAAGGTAAAAAATCCAACGAATGAATTTAGTTCAGCCACTTTGAGCTCAAATAGTGCTAAGGGCGCCACTTTAATACACTCAGGTGTATTTGAGAATATATTTTCAAGACATTTTATAAATAATCTTACACTGGCTGACATATTCGGCTAGAAATTAGAATAACGAAAATCATTGGTTACACAAGTAAACCTGTACTTACTCGCACTAACGCTGAAAGTAAATGTTTCGAATAATTATTATATTAGTCTGTCAAAAAAATCTTGCGGCATTTTCGCTAGTTTACGCTGAGAGCGCGTAGTTCTAGTTTTATTCGTCGCATGGGGTCATGCTGTACCTTTCTGGAAAGCTCATTTCACGCGCTAACACGTATTTGATTGATTGTCGTTTCTTTTAAATCGTTCGTGAGTTATAGCGTCGCAAACATGGAGCAAAATAAAGAGAAAATACGGCATATTTTACAGTACTACTACGATAAAGGCAAAATGCATCTGAAGTCGCCAATAAATGGATGGTTTTAACGCTTTCGTTCTGGTGTAGAGGTGGTCGAAGATGCGGCACGGAAGGCCTCCGGAAGGCCTGTCGTCGAAAATTGCGATAAAATCGCTGAATTGGTCGAGAGAGACCGGCATAGTAGCAGCCGTAGCATCGGTCAAGAGCTGGGCATGAGTCATGAAAAAAAATTTTGTGAACAATTGAAAATTCATCCAGCATTATACTTTCAGTTCATTTCGCTTTGATATCTTACATATCTTTATATATCCGTATAAAAATCTTCTGGCCGTATGTTTGTAAATGAACTGCTCCTACACGGCTGGACCGATTTTGATGAAATTCTGTGTGTGTGTTCAAGGACATTCGAGAATGGTTTAGATTCACAATTTGATCCACTGACAAATGTTTTTTGAAATTAATTTTTCATTTTTAATTAATTAGTAATTTTGGAATATTTTACATTGGATACGATAGACTGCGCTACCATCGCAGTATTCAATATTCAAACCTTAAAAGGTGATATCTGTAGACCAATAGCAAGTTTTCATAATGTGGAGAGGGTTGTTCATTCTTAAGTAATAAAATGGGTGATTCAGTACATCTATGGGAAGTCATTACATTTTTTTCATACCTGCTAACTATTGGAGAGAACAAGAATGCGTAAGAAACGCCGTCATGGCTTTGCGGATACTTTGTTAGATTATGAGCGAAGGACGCAAATGCATTCATAACAAAAGTGTTCATAAAAAGATCTATTATAATTTACAGCAATAATATACAGCAATCTTTTCGAAGCATTGCACAAAGCAGTGCAATATTTAAACGGTAACGATGAAGTATATATTATATATTTCAAACTGATCTTTCCTAAAAAATAATAGAATTGCTAAATATTGGGAATAGTGAAATAGTGAAATAGAACTGCAACCAAATGCACATTGCAATGCATTAAAACTGGCTCAGTAATCATTCGATGAATAGTATGCCCATGGTATCCCAAAAGACTAATGCCATAACCTTGCCAGCCGATTTTTTGTCTTGCCATGCAAGAGAACCGTTTCATAATATGCTGTCCACTAGGGTGACTGTCAACTCGACTCGATGATTTCACTGGTGCACAGCCGAAATTCAATTTTCCCCCAAAAACCAATGCTTTCTTAACTCTCGAAATGCTTTTTGATAAATTTTTTTGTAGGCTAACACAAGTTGCTTCACTAAAAATGCGGATATCTCCTTAAATAATAGTTATAATCTAAATAATAGAAATCATATAGATGATATTAGTTGTACCACCTATGTATCAGCCACAGTAAAACGTGGACAGGTCTTCTTAGTTAATATATATATACGGTATAAAGCCAACCGGAAGTTTGAGAATCTTAATATAATGTGGTAGTAAAGGCGATTCAACTCCTTTTTGTATATACAAGCATACTATTATTGGGTTAGAATTTCATCTGATTTTAAATAATATATGACATTCACAAATCAACCAAAATATAAAAATATTAACTTGGGCCACTTATTCGTTATCTGAGACTTGAACAGTTGAAGTATTATTTTTACAATTTCTTGTCATAAGGCATAATATGTATGGCCTTTTTGTTATTTCTCCAAGGTCCTTTCCAAAGTAAATTATAGTTAAAAAAAAAAGAAAAAAAAAAATGTTTTATCGGCAAAATCAATTTATTTTATTCAAAACTAGCTGACCCCGAAGCCGTTCCCTGCGTGAAATTTTAGGTGTTTTGAAATGAAAACACATTTGAATTTAATATTTAATTTTTTTTTTCAATGTAACACTTGATAAACAACATTTTTTGGTTTCTGTTCCGGTGTACAGAAAAGATGTTTTTCCAACTCGTGACCACGCCACGTATGTACTATATATCTGGCCGTGTGAAAAACATAACCTACACAATATGCAGCTATCCTTGTGTCCGTTGATTGTCATCTCAAATGCAATTTCTACTGGAAACGGAATACTTTTGAACTGAAATGGCAAATCTTTAGAACTCACAGGAATTCGAAGAATCAAGCATTCGGGCCCCTTGTATTCGATAGCTGCGTCACAGTCATTCGGGTTCCAGTACACAGTTTCGGCGCATGAAGATTGCGAAGCATAATAGTGACAGATTCAACTTTGAAACGCAAATGATGCGGCAGCATACCAAGAATCTCCAAAGAATTTAAAAATTCCACTTGATAACTCACGGCTTCGTCTTCCTTATCAAGACGATCGATCGATTCGTATGAGCGCAAACCTCCCGGAATTTGTCTTTGAATCTTCCAGTTTAAGTCATTAACATCGGAATTTTTGCCAGCTAAAATTGCGCGTGCACTCAAGCAGTCCTAGCTACGATTTGGCCAATGTTCGGACAAACATTCATGATGAGTTTATTTTTCGTTGAAGTGAATTGACAAGATGCAGGTGAAATTGATATCAAATCACTGAAAGTATCAACCTAAATTTGCCCATTTCCAATTCTTAGGGAATACAATGTGAAATGTATTCGGCCATGTCATTTTTGTTCGTATCCCATAATTGACGCGGATTTGAAGGCTGATATGTCGAAATGATCACCGCGAAAAGTGTGCGACCTTCATTTGCATTCGAAGTAGCCATCGCATCGTCCATCGTTTGATTCTAGTGATTAAAATGTTCCAGCAATTTTAATTGATGGCTTACTTCTCCAAAACTTGCACACATCCTACCATTCACAGTACGCAATGACTCAAATGAAGTTGAACCGCGCACATTAATCAATAACAATCGAAGAGTCGTTGTTTTTTCAGGTGGATTGTGTAAATTCGTCCTAATGCATTAGTTGAGAACATACCTGCATGTCCATCTACTGGTTGGCCTATGCTTTCTGCGTAACTATTTCTTCCACGATGCATTCCATGTATAATATCAAGACAGTTCCGAAAAGAGCAATGTTCTCACAAACGGATCATGACAAAAGTAGAGAAAAAAAATCGTCAATGTTAATTTTGTTGCTGGCGGTGTTTCCATTGACCGTACTGTATTATATGGGTTAAAATACAATCTTTGGGCATTCTCAAAATAAACTGCGAGACGCACAACGGTCGAATCGTTCAAGACCAATAACCGCCATGTTGCTTCCGTAAGTGACCGACTTACAAACATATTTTATCGATTACACCAAACTGCAATACTCAACATTGATATGAGTTTGAATGTGAATTAGACAATAATGGTGAATTTAGTACGATCCATTTGTTGTCAACTTCGATATTCACTCTTCTAAATGCTGAATATTCTGCCAATGTCGTGTGGTGGGCGACACTGATAGAGTGGATATCTATCATTTCCAGTTTGTGTTTCCGGAGGAAAAGCACGTGGATAGTCCTTCGTGCATTTATTGTAAGACATACAAGGCGAAATGGATTATGGTGTTCACAAGGTCCTTGAACCATATTGGTTTTCATCACTTCGTATAATACTGAACCTTTCTCTGCATCAGGAACTTGCCGCAGGAATGACTTCATCAATTTGATCTGGTGTAACCAACATCCACCATCCAAAGAAGAACAGAATACATCTTGCATCTAACGGCACCATATATACGTTGCTTCACGATAAAGTCCATCAAACATCATAACTGTTGTTTGAAAAGTCATGCTGTGACATCGTGAAGATCGTATGCTGATTGACCGCGATCCGCACGTACATATGTCGTTGCATACTGGGAGTACTCGGTCATGTGCCTTGGGCTGCCAATGTATGTTTAGGCCAAAAAGAACGCCGAAAGATATTAATTACTTTGTGTGGAACAAACACAAACTTTTCACTGAATAATTTTCAATAATTTTTTGTTTTTGCATAGCCGGAATAAAGAAAGCAAACGACAAATTTGAAAGGTTCAAATAATTAAAAACCAAAACAAAAAATAAAAAATTTTATGAAAAAAATTACCTTTTGTAATTGTCCATTTTTCCGACTTTTCCTCAAGAGCATCATACGGTTTTTTTTATTTCTACACCTTCCCCTATCCACAGCGAACAACCTCCAAAAAAGACATCAAGATTGGTTCAGCCGTTCTCGAGCCGTTACTAACAAACAAACGTTCATTCGTTTGTATGGAAAAAGAAAAGAGCTGTTTTAGGGGTTTTCCGGCAATTAATCGAATTTTTCTTGCCGTAAAAATCATCGTTAAGCCTCTGCGAACATTTAGAAACAATAATTGGTCAAATTGGTTCAGGCGTTGTTGAGTTATGCGATTCCGAAAAGGAGAAGTCGCACGGTGCCATTTCAGGTGAATACGGGGAGTGGTTAATGAAACAAATTTTCGTTAGCCCAAATGTTCGGTCAAAATACGATAAACCGATGTTTTGCAGATGCTTAATTTCATTTCCATAGATTTCAATGATGACTTCGGCTGATTTTTGATGAATTTACTTACAGTTTCGATGGAATTTTCGGTGATCACTGATTTTGATTGGCCTTATATAGGCAGCTATCGCCATAAACTTGTTTCATCATTGAAACGGTTCGGTAAAAGTTTTACCAATTTTAAAACAATATTTCATGTTGGCTCTTTGTTTTAAGCTCATTTTCGCACCGATTACACTAATATACTGACACTTAAAACGCAATAACTTCACTTCCAATGTCATGAAATTCTTACTGGACAATCTACAAAGATGGCAGATTCTAACGCTTCCGTCGACATATAGATGGCGCCACCAGGTGGCGCTAGATTCAAAAAGTCCTGTTTACTTTGGAAAACACCTTGTATGGGGAATGAGCAGTGGTCGAATCGTCACATCCGTGCACGGATCGGCAAACATAGGAAAGCAAATTACGTGATATGTCAATCGTACGCGGTGATTGGCATTTTGACATACGATGGCAAACTGATCGTAATGTATTTTCAATTCACAATAGTTTTTAAATTCCACATTGCTTTGGATCGTCTTTATAGGTCACAATAGATGTGGAACTGTCAAAACTGTTGTGCAAAATTTTCAATAACCGTGCGATTCTGTACTGTGATACAGTATCAAGTCTCTAAATTTGACAGAGACAATTTTTGAGACTTGAGACGATTTTGCTATTCTGTAAGTGATAGTCACAAACTCTATTACATTTCATTATTCAGAGATGTTTTTATACTTGAATGAAAATAAATATGTCGATAACAAATATTAAATTTTCTATAACATAGTTAAAAAACATAATTATCAATAAAAATAAAAATATATGTTGACTTTGTTTCATATTAACGAAATTTATGTAAAATTTATTTACTTTTAACCTTTTCGTGTTTGAGTTGCTTACAAAATATAAAAAAACGACAATCGATTAATATCTATGGTGATCTCTATTCAGTATATTCAAAATGGCAGACAAGAGTTCTTTTTGGTTTTGTGACTTGCTAACTACCAGGTCTCAAATTTGAGTCAATATTNGATCTCTATTCAGTATATTCAAAATGGCAGACAAGAGTTCTTTTTGGTTTTGTGACTTGCTAACTACCAGGTCTCAAATTTGAGTCAATATTTTGAGACTAAAGCTAGAGACTGTTTAGTGAATAGTAACTAGTCACAAATTGAGATTTTACCACAAAATGTCTCAAATAGAGACTAGAGACTGGTTACAGAATCCCGCTATAAACTAACAAAAGCCAACTAAATATTAAAATGGATCCAATTTTGTTTTTTATATTTGAGCTCTATTGGAAGTGATGGGGATAAAAAAAAGTAATGCGGAGATAGCTAAGATACCGTAGATATAAAAAAAAAAACAAATTGTGAATACTCGTTAACAAAATTTTCTTTGTAGGAATCTTAACAAGACGGTGGAGAATTTTAAGATATGGCAAGTATTATCCCATAAAAGTGGAAGATTTGCTAACATTTGTGCAGCATTACATAACATCTGGATAAAATTTAAAATTACTTTTGACCCTCAAAAATGCGATTCTGATCACACACAAAAAACAGACAGCGGGTTAACGAACAGCCTCACCGCAGTCGACCTAACGATAAGACAAAAAATAAAGTATTTGTTTAGAAATAGATAACTAGTTTATATGCGAATTTAGTAGTAGAAATCATCACCCCTACTTTTCAGAATATTTTATTAAAAACCAACAGTCTTAGCACTTAATTGTATACAACAAAAGTACAACTTTGTTCAAAACTAGATGTATGCTTGCTTTAAGCCTGGGCGCCGGCAATCGTCACAGCGGTTTTGTCTATTTTATCTATTTTAGAATTATCCCAGCTGATCTTTATACCGTTGCCTCCGTATTTGAGGTAAAAGAGAAGCTGTAGGTCGTTAGGTTGGTTGGCGATATAAAAAAGAAACTGATAGTAGCAACCATTATAATTTCGTTTCTAGACAAATTTATAGTTTCCTTATGGTAGCCTGCCCGACCATTTTAGCCCTGAAAAGCAGCAACAAAAGGTTTATGTATATCGATACTTGCCTACATAAATATCTTTACTGGTGGATCAATAACTATGGCATGGTGAATAATCTCATTAGAAAAGGTAAATTTATGTAGAAGTTAGTGGTGATCATACATAATTTGCGTTACTCCTCCGAGATTTGTCGTGAGTTGTAAAATTATTGAAGGTGCGAAGGGAAAGGTGGGAGACCAAGTTAAATGTTGCCACTAAAAAATTAAATTCTACAAATATTTTTAGAATTGTGAAATGTGACTACATCTAGCAACTGGCATTATTACAAGTTATTATTGACCTCTTCGAACGTGATATTTAGTATAATCACTATCGACATTTACTCAGGTAACTTCATTTGATCGTACAATTTTAATTCATTATTTTAAATTCCGGGATTTTTTTTGATAACATATTGTATATTGGATTCCTTTTATGTGCCACAACTTTGAAGCAAAGTAAGTGTTTATTATTTGATCTAAATATACCAGCAATTATTATTAAGCCAATTCGTTTTCCGTCACAATTATCGTGCATATTCGCTGCGTCTGCTCAGGATTCTGTTATGATCATTTATTTCACATCTCATAGGCCTCTTGTTTTTCCGAAGAAATATGGCGATCGGGTTTCTTAGAATTAAGTCTTCATGACTCATAACAGCGCAGTTATGAGCAAGAAATCTATCAGCCTACAGCAAAGGGGTTCACCATTTTCTGACCTCCAAAAGTTAGTAGTTTCGAGTTCAAAAAAAAAAAAATAAATAAAATAAAAAAATAAATAAAAAAAAAACAATATACGGTTTAACTGTAAGATCACAGAACATATTCTGAGATAAAGCCCATTTCTGACTTAACGGATTCGTCAACAAAGAAATTTGTCGCGATTGGAATGAGAAAAATTCTCGTTCGATTAAGGAAATGCAATTGCATCGGATTGTTGTATGGCATTATCATCCGGCCTTATTTCTTTCGAGTTACCATCAATAGCAACCATCATAGCACGGTGTGTAAGGATCTTTCCTTTTGCCTACGGATTTTGATGAAATCGAATGATATCTATTTTAACTTCATATTTTACGTAGAGACATGGACACATTTTGTGCAAAATTTAGCGGCTCGTTCGATTGTCTGCCATGATTATGCGATTTAACGTATCTAGATTATTTCTTCAGGCAGTATAGTAAATCAAAGGCTTATGCCAATCAGCCGGCAAGGCTCGACGAACTCCAGCCGAAATCTGCAGGGCATTGAAAATTAGAGAAAACGGTAAACGGACGGAGCTGTGCTGGCCATTTGGCCGGCATTTTGTTCAAATCATAAATAAATTGCATACATTTATCTGCATAGCAAAAAGCTTCGAATTCTGATTTTGCTGAAGATTCGTGGAAACAGAATACGTAAGATGAAGTTTGTAACTATGAACTGGTTGCACTAACTGATCGAATTACCGTATCGTTTGAAGTGGTGTTAGCATATCAGTAAATGTAGATTCAACTCATTTGCCGGAACCACTGATTAAGGTCCATAGATTAAGGTTGTATGCAATAACATATAGTTGGCATTTAAACGCAACGTTTGGAATCATGTTTTGTAAGGAAAACTTTTTATTTGATAAGATATCTTCGTTATTGGGCATGAAATATTTTCCAAGGCAACGGCGCTAGGAATTGATTAAGATCGAACTATATAGCTCTCATAGAAATAGACCGATCAAAGTTAAGTTCTTATATGTTATACTTCTGAAAAGTATCATGGCTTCGATGTAACGGATATTAACTTTTTCCTGTTTTTTTTTTTTTCTTATTGGTCGAAAAAACTGGGTTAGGATTGGCTTGTTAGAGTAGATGGAGCTGTGATCTAATTTTTATATGTTTGCTAATTCATATAAAATACACCACTGAGTTTCAGTATTTTTCCATATCTATTTCTTAGTTTTCAAACGGAAATCAAAATAATATTATTAGTTATATATATATATATGCCATATTGGTAGATAAAGCGTAAGGCACACGTGAGAGAATTATTTATTTTTCTAAAAATGTATGAACGAAGGATCTAACGTTGTCAGCCAAAACTGCATTCAGCAGCTAAAAAGTCAATCGCGGAAATTGTGGCTGTAATAATAAACAAGTCATGTAAGCTTTTAGTTGTTGCGTGTTCACGCCATTCCACGCGTGCACTCGCCCTTGCAACTTGTTTATCTATACGCCATACAAATACATACACGATTATATGTTTGTATGTGCGACACATTCCATGTGTGGGAGTGTGTTAGAGCGTGTAAGCCCCATGAGCTGACAGCGAACGGTATTAAGCACCGTTATGACAACACTGTTATAAACATTTCAACATGGCTACACGTAATATGATGTGTATTAACACAGTCACGGTCCATGAGACTGGCACAAAGTGAAAACGGCAAACTGTTAACAGCGGGAGAGGTGCGATAGAATACCCTGAAAGTTAGAGTTAAAAGGGGAAAGTTCACACGTTTGTACAAATGTTTGTGATAACGTTCGTGTGTGCTTGTTTGTGAGCGATGCATTTGTTTTAATAAAAAGTAAAATCAAAGCATCAATAGCTCTCACGTTTACCCACAGAAAATCGCAAAGGTGTAAATGTACATACTAAAGAGTGTGTAAATATAAAATGACACGTGCACTCGTGCATTCAGTCACATGCACTTTTTAAGCGGCTTGATGGCGCAAGCATAAACAGCAATACTCTCTGAGCTTTAAATCTCTTTACAAAAAATAGAAAGTCTACAATGCTTATAGTGATGTAACCTATTAGGCAAGAAGAATTAAATAGCAGAAGGTCTTATGGAATTCTAAATTATTCCATAAACCAATGTGGTCCCTTCTTTAAAACTTCTAATGAACTTATGGAATATACATACTTAATATCCTCTCACCAATCCATAAAACTCACAAAACATAACATGCCGTTCTGCAAAAAATATTTAAATTATAATACCTATACCTAATACATATATTCATGTAACTGCAAAGACACACAAGCTCTATTGTAAATCTCTTCAATAAAAGTATGATTAGTTAAAGCGCCTGACTTGCCCTTTCACCTACAGGTGAATCTATTTCGAATTTGAATACCGTCCGCTTTAACGTAAGGCGTCATATAACAGTAATACCGACTGGTCCTTAGTAATGCCAGCTGTTCATTCGGATTAATTTGAGGTGAAGTATTCGTCATATAGGAATGTGAACAGCTATAAACAAATTTCGATATTTCTAAGATGAGTTATAAATAAAACATTACAGAATAGGAGGCGTTCCAGCCTCTCTCTCTCTCTAATGCCTATTTACCAGCACTTTCTGCTTGTATCGTCGTTTCTTTAAGTTAAGTTATGTTGGGTCAGCAAGAGTTACTTTGGTCTTTTTGGATTCGGCATATAGCATCTCTCGTGTTCAGCTGTGTAATTTCGAGCTCCTGTTAATTTGTTTAATTTATATTTTAAAACTGTTGTGAAAATTTTTGAATTGAGTGATCCGTACAGATAAGTATCCCTGTGATAGTTTTCTATTAAAGCATTTGAAATTTACTTTCAATTTGTTGCTATATTCCCAAATAGTGCAATTGTTGATGTTAACTTATATTACTTATCTAAATTTATTTCTTGTTTTTATTCGTTTTACATCTTTGTTCACAGCAGTTTGCGAGTTTCTTACTTTTCGGGTATCAAAGTGCATCTCAAACTGCTCGTTACATTGGTTGTTGCCTTTGATAACTTATATTGCATTTATTTTGTTATAAATATTTTTGTCATTTCTCTTTCTACTTTTATTACTTAATTTTTTATATTTTTATTTAAATTTCTTATTGTTGCTTATTATCATTATGACTTGTAATTTCTCGAATTGCTCTGTTAAAGGCTAGTCGGAACGCTTTGCTTCTTGCTGGCTGTGTGACGGGCTTGCCCATCTGAAATGTGCTGGACTGACAGGAAGAATTTAGGATTATATTCTTGACAGTAAGGGCTTTCGCTGGGCCTGCATTAAATGCAGACCAACTGAAATTGATTTATTTAAAGTTTTTAAGCAGGCGCGCAATAATTTCAAGGAGATTGGCCGGGAGCTTGAAACCCTTACAAATAAATTTATTCATTATGAAACATTGTTTCAATCATTTAAATGCCTAAATGACCATTAAGAGAATCCGAAACCTTCCAATAAACATAAACGTCCGTCTGATGAAGAGACCACTGCTTCTTCCTTAAAAAGAATGCCTCCACCCAATATTGACCTCATMAATCTGTCTTCCCCTTGTCCACAAAAAGAAGAGAAGGTCTCGTCTGCTCAGAATACAGAGAAAGCTGTTACTGAGCATGGTAAGCAAGAACCTTCTCAGGATCCGCTTCCAAATAACTGTAAGTCAGGTAGTAAAAATTTAATTGTAATACCGCGGAAAAAATCAATATTTATCTCAAGACTTGCTGCGGATAACACCGTCGATGACATAARGAGTTATATCTCGTCTAAACAAAAATCGGAAGATGCAGACATCCGAAAATTTAATTTCAAATATGACAGGGATATTTAATCTTTCAAGATCGACATATCCGCTGACAATTTTCAATTGGCTCTTGAATTCGAGCATAAACGTTTTAAACCCCCTGCAGTTGTCAGTAAAATGCCAAGTAAACCCGTTGGTAAAAAAAAACTGATTAGCAATAATTCGCTGGGTATTTATTATAAAAATGTAAGAGGCCTTAATACAAAACTCTCCGATCTGTATTCAATTAGCGTCAATTATAATTTTAAAATCATTGCTTTCACAGAAACTTTTTTAAAGCCCCACATTTTTGATAGTGAAATATTCAATAGCGAATTTGAAATCTTTAGATTTGACSGGCTGAACAAGAAAGGAGGTGGTGTCTTGTTTGCTGTTCATTCTTCARTTCCATCTGAAGAAGTCGATGTTTTGCATGCAGACTTCATAGAATTTAGGTGCATTCAATGTTCCTTCAGGTGTTCCTCAAGGTAGCCATCTTGGACCAATTCTGTTCTTGTTATTTATTAATGGCATATCATCTGTTGTTAAGTTTTCAAACGTTTTATTATATGCTGACGATGTAAAACTTTTTAAATCATTCACCTCAAATAGTGAAAGATGTCAGTTGCAAACAGAATTAAATAACCTAGTTTCTTGGTGTGATAGAAATGACATGCCATTGAATCTTAAAAAATGTAAAACGATGTGCTTTTCACGTAGATCTGTAGACCCTACTTCATACGTAATACAAAACTTACGGTTGGAGCAGGAATGCAGTTTTGTTGACTTGGGAGTAACTATGGAC